>NW_022196912.1:73360127-73368663 GCF_008632895.1 Mastomys coucha
CACAGTTAATATGTTTGGAGTTATTTAAAATTTATATTGAGAAAAACGTATGCATTTTCAGTATTGCTATAGACAAGCATCTACATACGACTGTAAAATTGATTGTTGTTTTATATCAAACAACTTTTATAATACTTATTTTTATTGTTATAATATTTTATAAATTTTAAGGAATATGACAAAAAAGATATTGTAGGTATTGAAGGGGGTTCTCTGGGAGGAGTCGGGGTACAAAAGGGAAACAAGAATGTGACTTAATTCTATTTACTTAAAATATGTTTTTAAATGTTAACAAAATCAGATAAATTGAAATCATGTAACTTTTCTCATCATAATGCAATAAAAGTTTAAATAAAAAGATATAAAAAAAAAGAAAAATCTAATCCAACAATAACCAGTTGGTATGCTCTTCCCTTAAAAAGACTATTTCTCCTGTTCTTCTCATTCCTTAGTTGCCTATAGTTCTTTGTGTAGGATTGAGGCCTGGTGGCATTTCCCCTATCTACTTTGGCATGTCTATTGATGTCTTCTTTGTTCAACTCTTCATTAAGCAGTCATGTTAGTGAGATTTTATTGGGTGTGGCTTTTGGCATTACTAGGCGTCACAATCTCACAGGAGAATCCCTAATCTTCTGGCTCTTAAAATCTTTCTGCCTCTTCTTTTTAAAAGTTCCCTGGGCCTCTAGGTGCCAGAGTTGTTTTATATACTTATCCAATGGAAGTGGGATCCACAACTCTACATTTTTGTTGGTTGTGGTTTTCTGTACTGTTCTCTTCCCTCTGTTACAAAGAGAAGTTTCCTTGATGGGGGTGAGGGCAAAACTTATCTGTGGATATAAAGACAAATACTTAGAGTGTAATTAGGGATTATGCTGCACACCTGCAATCTTAATACTTGGAAGATGAGGCAGGTGATTCAAGAGTTTGAGACCAGCCTGGGGTATATAGTTAAGGATCATGTCAAGTGAACAAATAAATGATAGATAGATAGATAGATAGATAGATAGATAGATAGATAGATAGATAGATGGATGGATGGATGGATAGATAGATAGATAGATGGACAAATTGACAGACAGATAGAGATGAAATTTATTTTTTAATTATTAAAATGAGGATACTAAAGTAGGCTAGCTCTATGGTAAAGCATTTGCTTTGCATGTGTGAAATCATAAATTTGGTCTCTAGCATCAACAAAAATAAAAATGACAATGATACTTAGGTCATGAGGTTGTTTAAAAAGTAAGCACTATAATATCTGTAAAATATATGATCCAGTCCTATAATACAGAAGGTCCTCACTAATTGTCATAATCATGATTATTTCTAATGACTATTAATCAAATTATCAGAGTTACACAGCACTGGAATCAGAGCTATTCAGAAGGCAGACATAAAATTACTGTGTCTAATAATGAACAGGATAGTAGTGTGTAGTAGTTAGTAATTAAAATAATTTTAATACAATAATTCCTAAGTTCTTTTTCACCTTCTATATGAATAAGTAAATTTTCCTTGAGAAGAAAGTAAAACTAAAGCTGAACGTTTATCCTATGTGCTACTATGTGATGTCTGGTGAGGTATTCTTAGAGAAAGGAAGAGAAAGATACTTTGTAGAGTCAACAGGAGTGTGTCAGAATATGAACTATGAAATCACTCTTCTGACCAATTAAAAGTCATAACCAGTGATGTATCATAATATTTTGACTTTCTGCACAAGTTAACAAAGTAGCATACTAGATTTGAGAATATGCTTTGCCCATGCTATTTATTAATGCTACACATAAAAATGACTTGTGTTCATCACCATGAAGCGAGACTAAGTTCAGGGCTAAGTACTCCTTAAGTTACGGGATGAGCTGAAGACAAAAAAACTAAAGTGCACTTTGATAACCTCCCAATGCTCCAATTCCATTTATGGCAAGTACCATGCCTAAAAAAGCCAGGAAGCCACAGTGGAATATGCCGCAGGCCATAAAAATAATCATAAGCAAATAAAGCAGATAAAAGCTTAAGAGTTCCCTGAATGGTGCTCTTCTAGACGACATGGAGGTATTATACATGATGCTGAGCAAACAACTCCAACTCTTCTGTGACCTGAGGCCCTGAATCAGCAGCATCAGAGAGCACTAACTATGCTCTGTTCTGTAGCTATTAAATGAGCCTCTCAAGACCCCAACATCATGGTGCTTCTGTAAATATAATAATGATGATGACAGTGGAACTAACATTCGCAGGGCATTCTTCTTACTCCCATAACAAGTAAGTGTTAATAACAATAATAGTCAAAAATATCCCTAGTCAAAACCACATACTCACTGAAAGAGATATCCTTCTGACAAATTAATGTCTTGGAGTTACAATTATAAAACAGTTTGACCTTTGAGCAATTGAACCTTTGAGATAAAGGTAACTGAAAATGCCATCACTCTCTCCTACTGAGCCCGGTAGAATCTTCAGCACTTCCGGGTGAGCAGAGATGTTTATTTCAATCCCAGGATTCTCTCAGAATCTGCCCAGAAAAAATAATTGCAGAAAAGAACAAAAAAGATAACAGTCTACTAACTTATTAACCTATTAACATGTGCATCCACCTAGTTACTAAGGCAGCCTACAGGATTTTGAAAAGATAAAACCATCCGTGTTATATCTCTTTGTAGAAACTATCTCTTTAAAAAGTGGTTTCCACTACTCTGGAAAAACAGTTTGCTTCTGCCTCTCTCCTCTGACTACAGTTCTGTTTCTGAGCTCAATCCACACACTCTCATAAAACTTGAGAGCTGGAAAGAATTCCTGAGAATTCATAAGTCTCATTATGGCACAGATGAAGAAACTGAGGCGTGAAGCAATTAAATAAGTTGCCCAATGCCAGCATTTAAAGATGGGTGACTAGAATTCTAATCCAGGCTCTGACTGTCACACACTTTTCATTTTGTTAAAAATGGAAGAAACCAAAGTGCATAAAGATAATTTTAGCCTAGGTAAGGACAGAGCCCATGTTGTTCTAGTTGTTAGCATCCAGAATCACTAGCCCTCTGAGCTCTCAGCCCCTATTCTACGGCGACCATGAACAAATGACATAATGACAAGCCATACTGAAATGGCTACTTTGTTTACTCTCAGCCACCATAGGATGCCAGGTAATGCTAGCATGCTAATTAATCCTGCCCATCTGGCTAATACAGTCTTGATAATTTATAATCCAAAGCCTTTGGGCACAAAGACCTATTAACATGCTAATATACCTTCTCACTATTCTAGTAGCTTTTCAATTAGTAATTATCTATAGACTGAACCAATAAGAGGGAATTTTTTTCAAGTGATTAGCACCTTGGAAATCATGACCAGTCTGGTTTCTGATTACATTCTTTAGTTTTGACAGTTAGCATTTCTCATTCCAGAAAATTACTCTGGTGAGTTCAGTTGGTGGCTTGGGGCCATGAAAACTCAAACCTATTTGATGGCCAATTACTATTTTGAGAAAATAGAATTATAACACATTGGTATAAGTATTTGATTTGCCTAACAATATTATAACAGAATACTTAATCCAGTTCTAAAAGGCATTCCAGAAGTAACTGTAAAAATATAATGTGAATGTGTATTAGGTAATATTATTAATTCTCTAATGGTTGTCTTAAATGTAACAATGGCATGATGGTTTAGAAGACCGATGTTGGCATATTTAGGGATAAAATTCCATGATATTAGAAACTAACAATCAAATGGTTCAACAACTAATTAAGATAGATAGGACAAGCACATGCAATTATGGAGAAGTATATTTAAATATTTTCTATTTGTATAGAAAGGATATATGTGGGTTCACCTCGATGAGGAAAAACTTTTACTACAAATACTTATCTCCAGAAAACTATCTATATAATGAAAGACATATATACTTTAAAAGTCTGTATGTATCTGATCTTTCTATCTTCCCTTTTTATTAATTTTAAGGTTATCATACAAAGTAATGGATTTCATTAGACTTTTTCCACTCCACACACTGGACCCCCAGTCTTCCTCTGACAGATTCTGTTTATTCCCTGAATGCTCCCATCTCCAGCTTTCTTATGACATATATGCTCATCCCACTCTTCCCTCTTCAACTCTTGTCTATACCTTCCAAATCTCATGACCTACACACAAATACACATATAAACCCATATATAATTATATATCTAGATTCAACTTATAAGAAAAGTATGTGGATCGGCACCCGGGAGCAGGCCCTGAGTTACAGTCCTCCCCACCACAGTCACACCCAAAGACAGCTTAACCCCCAGGAGTGCAGACACAGCCAGGCTCCCGGGTAAGTCCACCAGGTATCTCTGGGATGTGTTGATTTAGTGTTCTTTAGACAAGTACCCAAGAGTCATATGGCTGGATCATGTAAGTGTTTTATCTTCAATTGATTAAAAACTAATTTCCCTCGTGGCTAACAAATTCCCATTCCTACTAGCAGTGAATAAAGATTGCTCTTCTCCCATATACTCACCAGCATTTGTTTTCATTTGTTTCACTTACATTTCTGTGCAAACTGGAGAGAGATGGAAGTACAAAGCAGTCTTAATTTGTGTGCTCCTGGTGACTTAGGATATGGAACACCTTCTCAAATTTTGATTGGCTATCTTTGCTTCTTATTTTGAGAAGTACCTAGTCAGTTCATTAACCATTTTATTGGCTGGGTGGTTTGGGTTACGGAAGGTTGGTTTTCACAGTTTTTTATATAACCTGGAAATCATTCCCTTGCCTGAGAGTTATTTGGTGAAGATACATTTACCAATCAATACTGCCTCTTTACTCCACTGGCCATTCCCTTTACTATGAAAAACCTTTCTGCTTTCCTGCAATCCCATATTTTAATGCTTGGAATTATTTCCTGTGCCACTAACATAAAAAATTTTCAGAAAATCTTTAGCTATGCCTATGTCTTCAAGTGTCTTCCCTGTTTCCCTGAAACACTTTCAGAGTTTCAGGGCCTAGAGTCAGACCTTTGATCCATTTTGCATTGATTTTTGTGCAGGATGAAAGAGATAAATCTACTTTCATTCTTTTTTGTTTGGAAACTTGGTTTTCCCAGCACCATTTGTTGAAGAGGCTCCCTTTTCCTCTCTACACAGTTTTGATACATCTGCCAAAGCTTAGGGGACTTCATCCCAGTTCATAGTGGCTTCAAAAACAACACACCAGAAAATCTGCTGTGGGACACCTCACCTAGAAATGGCTGCATAAACAAGACCAGAAGCACAGCTATATCAATAGACATGTTAAAATGGAATAGAGAAAATTTGTCAGGGTCCCATCCTCTAGACAAAGGAGAATTGGTCTCCCCTGAAGAATCACCCCCTTTATTAGTTGTGCAGTATGGAGTGGTCCTTGAAACCATATACACACAAACAACAAAAATGGACTCAGCAGCTCATATATATATATATGAGCACACACACACACACACACACACACACACATAGGTATGTGTCATTGTGCTGTGTGTGTCTGTGTGTAACAAATAAAATGAAAGAAAAAGAGACTTTAGGCTTGAAAGTTGGGAGGACGTTGGGTTTCCAGGGAGAGTAGCTTGGAAGGGCAAGCAGGAGGAAAGCAGAATGTTTTGGGGCCGCTATTATGGTGCCTCCTCAGCCACTCAGAAGCCCTTTCATGATTGTATTTCAGGATCACCCTCATTTTCTTCTACGTTGTCAAATCAGTCAAGCAAAAACAAGCCTCAACATATGTCTTGCCATATCCATAAACCTAGGTCTTTTTACATTCCCTTTTAATAGAATTCATTGATTTGAACAGAGTGATCAAATTGATGGTAGGAGTGAATCTCTCTGCCATAGAAATTAAAGACACGACAGGCCAAGTAAACAAGGATATATTCAGTCAATCCTCACAATCCTGAAAGGATTATAATGAGTTATGATATTTTTCATGTTTCTATCTACATTCTTTCTGGTGATGTTATAGATGTAATCCTGAACTAAAAGCAACTGCTGAATAATGATTGAGGAATAAACATTCATTGAAACATCAGAACACCACAGTTGACATTTCCTTGTACATTATAAATCCTCTTAATATCTTGCTCTTGATAAGACAAGCATGAAGCTATATTGGTACAATATAATGCTGTAGCTCTTTTTAAAAACCACCCAGTTTTCATTTAATAGCAAATTAAGCCAGCTTAGACACTTTCAGAGAACTAAATGCCAATAAATAAAATTTAAAATGTCACATTATATATTCATTCACATACTTGACGAAACTTTTCCCCCTTATTTTTTTTCCTGAAAGAAAATGAATTACTAGTATGTATGAAAAGATTAAGGAGTACTTTGCTCTACATTAAAGGATTAGATTTAACAAAAATGCCAAGCATTCTGTAATTGCTGCTATGAAGTCAGAAACTTTGTTTCATCAAGGATGCAATCTAAAACCTTTATCATAGCAAAAAGCTGTTGTACAATAAAAACCGACACACATACACAAGTACTCACAGAGATCCACCCATGTCTTCTAGGTATCAAAATCTGATTCACCCTAAAACAAATAGACTCAGGCTAATAAAGCCAAAATATAAAATGGTCATAATAGTTCATTAGCATATTAACTTAGTAGATTATCTAAAAACAAAACAAAATACCAGCCCATGAGTTTCTTGAACTAATAGTATGTTATTAAACCAAAAATGTGGACAAAGTACTAAGTATTCTTTTTTTCTTTTATATTCATATAAATCTGAATTTCTGAAAGATTTACTACTCAATATAAAACTTCATATCTTTGTTTCTTTTTAGAAGAGTAATGAGTTTTAGAAGGGGGTGAAGAAGTAACCAAAAGAAGGGAAAACTATATGAAAATAAAACTACAAACAGGACTTTAAAACTGAAAGATTATGGGGCTGGATAACTCAGTGGTTAAGAGTACTTGCCACTCTTCCAGAAGACTGGAGCCCAATTCCAGCACCCATATCTGGTGGCTGGAATTATCAAAACTCCAGCTCCAAAGAATTCAATGCCTTCTTCTGGCCTTAACAGGCACCTCCATACAAGTGACATCTGTATAGACAAAGGCACACATTTTTTAAATTAGAAAATTCAAGAGAATTTTATCTCAGTGATTTGGGTAATTCTGATTTTTAGTATAGAATATAGTGTAATGAATCAAATAGTTGTAAAAAATCTAAGATCTATTTGTGTGGATAAGATTTCTAACTCCTGAATTTTCTAAATGCTCCCCTTGCTTCTCCTGTAGAAATCTTTAAAGAAAAACCTCTGAGATTAAGATGAAATCCCTCAGTACTAAATGATAATATATTACAGGTTAATAAAACTGCAATACCATTGACCACAGTAAAAATGATTCTTCATGCGTTCTGATTTCATGAGAAATTTGGCATATAATCTGGAAAATAAAAAAAGAAACATAATCATATGTCATTGTTAATGATATTCTATTATTCCACCTGTGACCTGAGCTAATATAACTGCTGTCTTATAAATGCACCTCATCCATTGGGAAAGCCATCTTCAGACATTATCATAGCTGAAAGTTCACACAGAAAATATGCAATTATAACAAAATTTTATAACACTTATGGAAATAAATTCATTTTCTTATACTTAGCCCCAGATAGTATTTGTTTTTTAAAGACTAAGCCATAAAAATTGTAAAATATGAATGAATGTATTGTATTTGCATGTTGCCCTCACATCTTTTTAAAAATAATCAAGAACAAGACTTTCAGACATACCTTTTCTAACAAGATCTGTACTTTCATGACAACAGCTGCATCCATGACTCTCAAATCATTGGGGTCTATTGAACATTTATAGGAGTAAAGTCAGTTTCTCCACTTCTCAGCCTGCCTCTCATTAGGTAGTAGATTCTGTGTCCTGATCACCCGTAATAGTAAGGGAAGAACTAACTAACTTTGTTAGCATAAACAAGGGATTTTTTGATCTTTATTAACCTAGACCAAAGCTGGAAAAAAAAAAGTAAAAAGAAATAAGACATGAAAAATGAATTCCACCATTTAGTCCCACTTATATTTTCATAAGAATTAATTACCAACATGCCCAGGATGAGAGGTGAGAAGGACACAACATCTATCCCAACACTGGGAGTAACTGGGACCAGTAGGATCCAGGCACACAGGAACTCTACCAACCCAGTGGCTTGGGTTGATTCTGGTCTGTCTAGGCTGGCCGGGGCCCTGAGCAGACCTTGGGTGCAAGCTCCTCAGCCAGTCCCACAACAACCAGAGGTAGCTCCACTTCCAGGTGCTCTAACAAGCCCAGGATCACAGGATCACAGAGACAGCTTGACTCTGAGGAATTCTGAACCAACCAAGATCACAGGAAGGACAGGCTCCAGTCAGATTTAGCAAGGGCAGGTAGCACTAGAGATAACTAGATGGCATATGGCAAGTGTAAGAATATAAACAATACAAACTAAGGTCACTTGCCATCATCAGAGCCCAATTCTCCTACCATAGCAAGTCCTAGACACACCATCACACTGGAAAAGC
>NW_022196912.1:73369867-73377958 GCF_008632895.1 Mastomys coucha
CTCTAATTTGGTAATTGGAGAAATAGGTCCAATATTTTACAATCCATATACACTTTCAGCTTGTTTGTACATGACAGTGTCTTTGCTGTGTACAACATAATGATCTTGAAATCATGCCTCTCGTATCTCAGCCTCTCTATTAGTAGTGTTGTTTATTTTACACTATACTATGGTTTTCAGAACAGCTTACATATTTCAAAAGTATTTATCCAGCCAAAAGAAACCTAGACAATTAAATTGGGAGGTGGCTAGTAAGAGAACAACAAAGACTGGGACTGAGTGCTTTGTTTGACGTTTGTAACTATTGTATCAATTTTGAAGAAGAGGACTTTGCAAGTTACTCTTTCTCTGAGATGAATGCTTTCCCAAATTGTCACAGCCGATGAACCACATTCTTACCCTCACCTAATGTCTGTGCCACCCTCCAAGTAGAACTGCTGTTCACTGGAACAGTTGGTAAATGACTTCATGGATAGAACATCTTAATACCTATACCATTTCTTAAATGAATGTAACCTGTTCACTGTGGGCTGAGAATGAAGACAATCACTCAAGTAAAAAAGCTTTGACAATAGCGGGAAGTCTGCATCCAAAAATCATGGCTACAATTCATTCCTTGGCACAGCAGAACTCTCAACTCTTAGCTTAGCTACGATGGAGGTAAAATCCTTTGGAGATGTGAGGGTCATTGAAGTATACCCTTATTACAATGAAATCCAATGTCTAAAAATTTTTCTTATTTTAGGCTTGTACCACAGTAAGAGCCAGATTTTAAGCTCTACTAAATACAAAACAAACAAACAAACAAACTTTATATATTAATGTTCATTTAAGAAAATACTAGCAGTGATGTATTATTTTAAAATACACAGTTAATATGTTTGGAGTTATTTAAAATTTATATTGAGAAAAATGTATGTATTTTCAGTATTGCTGTAGACAAACATCTACATAAGATGTTAAATTGATTGTGGTTTTATAGCAAACAACTTTTATAATACTCATTTTTATTGTTATAATATTTTATAAAATTTAAAGAATATGACAAAAAAAGGTATTGTAGGTACTGAAGGGGGATCTCTGGGATACAAAAGGGAAACAAGAATGTGATTTAACTCTATTTACTTAAAATATGTTTTTAAATGTTAACAAATTCAGATAATTTGAAATCATGTATCTTTTCTCATCATAATGCAATAAAACTTAAATCAATAAAAAGAAAAAAAAGAAAAAAAAAAGAATTAATTACCACTTCTTTAGACCATTCTGTGCTCTGGCTCTCTTCTGGGTATTTTAAATCCATCTGTCTCAAGCTATCTGCTTCTTTTTCTCATTTGATTTCCACATGCAAAAATGTTCACTAAGAATTTTGGTCCACTAAGGAATGAGTAAGAAGGAAGGAATGATTATTGAATCCATTCCAAGCAGCCTCAGCAGTAATTATTGTACACCTAAATGGCCAGAACTTGTTGTGGGTGGCCTTGGTGCTGTTTGTATTTTGAGTTAATTCCGCTTTCCCAGGAGGGATTGACTTCTCGTGAACCTTCCCCGATGAATAAAGAAACCAATCACTGGGCAGTACGTAGGAATTCCTGGTTGGAGAAAGGAAGAGAGGAGGCAGGAGAGAGAAAGGGGCTTTTGGACCAGGACAACTAGAGGACAAGATACTAGTGACTCTAAGTTTAGATGGCGAATCTGCTAGGATTCACTACCAGGGTATTTAGATTTAACATGACTTACAAGATTAGGATCCTAGTTGATGCGCCCAGTAATTGAGTTACCATGGATTCTGAACTAAGTTTGTGTGGTGTTTTCTTTCACACAGTGTCTCAGCTGCGTTTCAGAGAGAAACTATGGCGGCTATGCATGAGTTTGCCAGAAGTGCACTACAAAAGGCCGTGGGAATTTTGAAGCATGGGGCTGCATGGTAGCGACAGGGCAGTGGGAACTTAGCAAGCTGTGTGGAGAGATTTTGGAGCTCTTGAGTTAGAGAGTCTCCCCAAGATGAGAACAGGCAGGCCATTGCCTGCCAGTGCTGCAACAAGAACTTAAGACAGAGGAAGGAATTCATAGGGAGAAACAGACCAGAATACCAGAGACAGGACAACTCCTAGGGTCCCTGAGCCTCTTTTAAGTTCTGAATAATAGCTCAGAATAGGAAGAAGGGTTGGTTCCATGATGGTGAGATTGTTAGAACAAACTACCTGGCAAAGAAAAAAAGGAACAAACTGGAGTGTACTAGAAATTCAAAGCACAAAAGAGTGTAAAGTCCTAAGGAGATAGGAAGTCCCATTTTTGCCAAGCGTAGAATGCCAAATCTAGTCACAGCCTTCGATGACAGCTTCTAGCTGACCAGATGGTCCCCACCAAAAATCTGAGCAGTTGCTTTATACAAGAGAAGAAATGGTGTTAGACTGAGAAAGGAAACTGATACCATATTTCCAGAAACACAGCGTGAACTTCCATTTTTTTAAACTCTTTAAGAAAGTAGAAAATGAATATTTATGTGTACATATATGATATCAACAAAAATGATAAATACTAACCTAAGAGATTGATGGGTAATAGTATGTTTGCATACTCTTTTTATGTGCATTAAGCATAGACAAAATGCTACATTCTTGTTATCAATGTACTTATGTGTATATTAAAGTATTAAAAGGATTTGGGTGACTCCTTTGTCCTCCAATATTAACTTTCTTGTCAATGTTTGTGTAGTAAAACAGTTGTTCAAACTTAGCAAAGTAAGTTGCTGGGGACAAAAGGGAAGGAGGTAATTAATCAGTCAAAATGACTGTCCACCATTATTTCCTCAAGCACCATTATTAGATAGATACTTTTGTTTTGGATGTTTTCTTTTGCTTATTGTTATTATCATTTACTAATTTTCTGAGAACCTCAGACATGAACATAGCATCTATGTCACACTCACTCCCTCTCTCCCCCTCCAGATATGCCGTGTTCCCCTCTTAAACCCCCGATCTCTTCCTTAATTTTCATTGCTATGTGTGTACTGCATGTGTGTAAAAAAATGGATGGATGTTTATGGACATGGGTATACATAACTCTACTGAGTCCATGTAGCTTTGTTTGTATGTACATGTATCAAGAGGTGACCCCCATCTTATGTGATTTTCCCCTGAGCCTTTAAGTATAGGGCTTTCACTGGAGATGTATCAGTTAGGGGTCAGCACTACACAGTCATTAATTCTCTGTATTTTAACAATTGTAGATCTCTGTAATTGTCTTTATCTCTTGCAAAAAAAAAAAAAGAAGAAGCTTCTTTGGTGAGAAGTGAGAGCAATACTTATCTGTGTACAAGGGTGAGTTAGATATTTACTAGTTTAAAGAACATCGCAGTAGTAAGTTCTCCTCTTGGTCTGTGACTCCTCAAGCCCTGGGTAGTTAGCTAGATGTAGGGAACTAGTCATGAGTTCCTACTGTTGTGGTAGTTTTAAATCCAATAATGAAGCTGTTGATTACCCTCAAGACAAAAGTGCTGCTACATACAAGTGCATCTTTCTAATATTATGAAAGTCATCGTTGTGGTCTAGTGGTTTTTAAGATACAACATTAGACGATTGTTAATGAAAGTCATCACAGAATAAGAGAAAATCCATTCAGACTGTAGGGGAAGAAAAACTGAATTCTGTTTTGTTTTGAGAGAAGACGACCCTAAAACTAAAAATCCTCCTGCCTTTCCTCCCAAATACTGGGATCATAGGATTGTAGTTTATATCATAATGTTTCTTGCCTTTTTTAATGATTTCCCTGCAGTTTAGCAACATTATATGGACAACATCTTATTTCACATTGTTCTGCTATTATAATTGTTGTAGCAAGCAGCATTAGCATACAACCAACTTCTGCTTCTCATCTACTTTCATCATGCATTAACAAAGTTCTTTGTGAAGATTGGGTTTTGTTCGGTGTGGGGAGCAAACCCTCAGAGACCAAAGGTGCCAGACATCAATGGAGTTGGAGTTACAGACAGTTGAAAGCTGAGACATGAGTACTAGGAACCAAACATGGGCCATTTGCAAGGTCAGTACATGTTCTTAACCAATAAGTCATCCCACCAGCCCCTATATGTAAAATTCTTTATTTAGACTTAAAGTAGCTTTTGTGATATCAGGAACTGAACATGGGGTCTTGCATAGCCAGGCAGGTACATTTACCACTAAACTACATCCCAGTCCGGCACAGCCTATAAAACATTCTTTCACATAGATCACTGCAGGAACTCAGAACACTGTTTGATATCCCCGGCCAAGCAAAGCTCTACCTAGACACACACACACACACACACACACACACACACACACACACATACACACACACACACACACACACACACACACACACACACACGTAGTCTTCCAAGAGCTAATCCCATTTTAAAAAAAAAATATTTTATGAAAGTGTGCAAAATTCCTGAATGTAAGTACATTATGGTACCCTAGTAACCACAGAGACCAGAAGAGGGTGTCAGATCTCCTGGAACTGGAGTTACAACTAGCTGTAAGCCCCTATGCAGGTGCTGGTAGCCAGATCTTCTGCCACAGCACTCAGTCCTTTTAAACACTGAGCTCCAGTCCCTAAAGTTAACTCTTTAACAAAAGGAGGTTTTTTTTTCCTTCAGTATGTTAGGATGAGATTTAGAATGAATTTCCAGTTTTATTAGTCAAGTCAGTGAAAACATGCAAAGTAGCTAGGCATAGTGGCATACATCTGTAACCATGGCCCTTGGGAAGGAGAAGCAGGAGAATTTCAAGTTCAAAGCTAGCTTGGGCTAAATAATTAAAATCCTGTCTCAAAAATAGAAAACCATAGGTTTGTCTGAACATGTAGACCTGGAGTGGGTCCTGTACTACTTCTGTGATGGAGAAGTCTCTGCATATATTAAACTACTCTGCCGCCACAGCCTCATCCTTCTCAGAGAGCCTCTCGGTGTCATCATGATCCATCAAAGAAAGTACAGTGACTACATAAATGAGGGAGGCTATTAAGGTGAACTATTTGAGAGAACAGTGCCTCGAGGAAAGAAGTGCTTGCATTACACATGACTTTACACTTAGTTCTCTCCCCAACCACAAAGGGAAGATGGATATTCTTCGGTCAGATGAACACTTTATGAGATTTTGTACTATATAAAGAGACATCTTCAGGGCCTTGTGTATGCACATTGTAAAACCTCGAGATGTTTTATGTTACAGCATACATATTTAATGTGATAATAAAAAAAGCTTATTTATTTCAAATACTCCCTTTATCCTTGCTTATATAATCAAACAGCTTGATGCTATTGGCTACAGTCTTAAAACTTTCATTATTCACATTGGCGATGGGAATGTGCCCAACTTCCAGAGATATATAAATCAGACTGAGGCAGAAATGACATATCTAGAATGAATGATTTGGCATCCATTTGGAAGTACGGTGTTGGAAGATTGAAAGTTGCGTGTTGTTTTAAGGCCCAGTGGGTTTCTTTGATTCCACTATCCCTACAGCAGCATATTATTCTTACACATTTATTTCTAACCATGGTTAAATTACAAGCCCCAAACTATATTTAGTAAATATAACACCACACCATAAAAGAACAAGGGATGGCTTTAATAAAAGGCAGAAACAGCACTGAAATAGTAAGCTAGATTTTTAAAATGTTTAAAAATCAGATCAACAAATGAAAATGCATTTAAATGATACCAAATGGTGTCTTACTATTCAACAAATGCAGGCTATTTCAAGAATCACAAGCTCACCAAGGCCGTATCTGTCACTGACAGCGGAGCTGGTTGCAGCAGAAACTGCTGCAATCAATGATTTTCTACAGCTAATGTGAGGAAGTTCTAGAGACGCAGTGACCATTATTGAAGTTTACTATGCTTACTTAAAGGTCAAAATGTAAAGAGTGGGTTGTTATCAAGCAGCACATCCCTCTACAGCCAACATATGATAAAGGACATGAATTTACACATCAATCTTGCCTAGCTTTATTCTGCAGGCCGAATAGTGAAGGGGAAAAGAAGTGTCCCTGACTTACATGGTTTAGCAGAGAGAGCATTACTGGAAAGAGTTGAAGTGGCAATGGTTGTTTTATATTTGAAAAAAGACTGCTCCCCCAAATCATTAGAATAACTTGTTAACCACAATATAAATCTGCTAGCTCTTTAGCTATGTCCATAAACCAGGCAGGCATTTGAATAGAGTTGAGTAAGCACTATTCAAATCCACAATAATCAAAATTTTATAACTAAAAACCTCAGACACATACAAAGCCATGAGCATCATTCCCTTAAGTACCATAAAATAATCATAATGATGATAAAGCAAAAATTCTAAAAATGTTCTCAGAAAATTTTTTCATGTATATAGATACATATAGTTCATATATAGTTATAGTTCTGATTAATTTTACTTTAAAAAAACATAATTTTGTCTTTATATACGTTCTTCACCTAATTTATTTTTATCACTTTTAATACTGTTATTTATCTGATGTGTGTGTGAGTGTATGCATGCTTGCATGACTGTGTGTGTTTGTGTATGTGTAGCTCACTTTTAGCACTGACAGATAAGCATTAGAGTCACCGGCTCTCCTTCAACACATCCATTAAATCCAATTCTGCCACAAGTAAGAGCAAAAATGATGTCACGCTCAGGAAATGAAGGCAGCTGGAGAGTGTTATAGAGAGCGGATTAAATCAGACTTGGAAAACAAATATCACATCTCTCATTTGTGGATTTTATTCAAATAGATAAAAGCATGGATTTAGATATGACATGAAATAGGAAGCCATACAGCCTAGGGTGACAAAGGGAGATGGGGGTGTGGAGGGTAACATGGTTAGGGTGCATTAGACATTTGTATGAAAGTTTCTTAGCTAGAGCCAGGGACAGTGAAAGGTTGGGCACACAGCAGAGTTGGTAGTGGTTACCACTGCTGAGAACCACTGATATTTACTCTGAAAAGGCTGGTATAAGGTGCTTTTATTTCAGGTGTTCTAAAAATACATATTGATGAGATCACAATTGTACTAAAAGGATAAGGAGCTACGTTTCCAGTTAAGCTCTTCATTGTGTTTTAGCAGAGTGAAGGTATGTATAAATCTATATTAGATGTGGCAGTGATGGGACTCAGTAAAGGAAGGTACCTTGGTTTCGCGGGTTTGGGCTTTTTTGTTTGTTTGTTTGTTTATCTTTTGCTTTTTAGGATTTTTTTAATGTCTATTGAAACAGTTAATACCTTAGGACAGGTCAGGATATGTCTCAACAGCACAGTATTGCCTGTGCAGAGTCCTGAGTTCAATCCCTACCACCACACATGTGCATGACACACATGCACACACACACACCTTTAAACACAGGTGAACACACACAAAGAACTTGGAAAATATTCCATTTTGTTACATGTTTATGTAGGTACTCCTTTATCTAACTCATAAACAATCAAGTGTATTTTAGCAGAGACAAAGAGACAGACAGAAAGACAGAGACAAAGAGAGAAGTCAGAGTTTAATATGGAAAAGAATATGTAAATGAATCAGCAACTCGATGCCAAAGTCCATACATTAACTTTATGGAAACCCAGAGAAGGTACTTAGGTTTCAATAAAATGCTCATATAATTTAGTATCTTTAAAATTAACTAAAATTTCCTTAAACAGAAAAGAGAATGGCAAAGAAAAAGAGAAGAGAGAAGAAGAGAAAGAACCATCCAGGCAGAAGAAAACAATCTTCAGAGGCACAGAGAGAAGGAAAGAGCACCTGGTGTTTAGAGCTCGAGGTGAGTGGAGCAGAGTGGTGAAGGAATGGTATGTCTCAGTAAATACACTTCTGGAAAGAAAGTATTGCAACATCTCTAGTAGCTCACTTGGCAGAGAAGGAAAGCCACTGCCGAGAAGAGACAAGACATACAAAGAGAGTTAGAAATGGAGCTAATATTTTTTTGAAAGTGAGAGATAACAAAAGGCCTCCAGAATTACTTCTTCTCCTTCTTCTCCTTCTTCTCCTTCTTCTTCTTCTTTCTTCTTCTTCTCCTTCTCCTTCTCCTTCTCCTTCTCCTTCTCCTTCTCCTTCTCCTTCTCCT
>NW_022196912.1:73378247-73379367 GCF_008632895.1 Mastomys coucha
ATTAAAAAATTAAAAATTAAACTATAATTACATTACCTCCCTTTTCCCTCTCCTCCCTCAAACCCCTCTTATGTCCTCTCCCAATGAAAAGAAAAGAATCTGTATTGATAACTACAGGAGAAATCTGGACCACACCTCAAAGCTCAGGAATAAATATAATGGTTTTGCCACAATAATTTCCACATGATTGCTCCTTGTTCTCCTAAATCTAGAATATAATCTTTATGTTTACCATTAATGACCTCATCACTGTTCCTTTCTGCCATCTCAGTTATCTAAGATTCTGTAAAGCAACAGAACAGATAGAATGAACATATGTGGTATTTATTAAACTTGGGCTTGGAATGTGATCTGAAGTAAAGCTTCTTTTCTTTTATTAGATATCTTATTTACTTACATGTCATGTGATATCTACTTTCCCAGTTTCCCCTTCAAAAAAAAAAAGAAAAAAGAAATAAAATAAAATTAAAATTAAAATAAAAAACAAACAAATGAAAAACCTGTTCACTTCCCCCTCCCCCAGCTCACAAATCCACCCTCTCCTGATTCCTGACCCTGGCATTCCTCTACACTGGGGCATAGAACATTCACAGGGCAAAGGGCCTCTCCTCCCGTTGATGACCAACTTGGCCATCCTCTGCTACATATGCTGCTGGAGCCATGAGTCCCACCATGTGTACTCTTTGGTTGGTGGTTTAGTCCCTGGGAGTTCTGAGGGTACTAGTTAGTTCATATTGTTGTTCGTCTTAAGGGGCTGCAAATCCTTCAGCTCCTTGGGTCCTTTCTCTAGCTCCTTCATTGGAGACCCTGTGCACAATCCAATAGATAGCTGTGAGCCTCTACTTCTATATCAGTCAGGTGCTGTTAGAGCCTCTCAAGAGACAGCCATATCAGACTCCTGTCAGCCAGCACTTGCTGGCATCCACAGTAGTGTCTGGATTTGGTGATTGAATATGAGAAGGATTCCCAGGTGGAGCAGTCTCTGGATTGTCCTTCCTTCAGTCTCTGCTCCATAGTTAGACTCTGCAACTCCTTCCATGGGTATTTTGTTCCCCGTTTTAAGAAGGAATGAAGTATCTACACTTTGGTCTTCCTTCTTCTTGAGTTTCTTGTAGTTTGT
>NW_022196912.1:73379377-73383217 GCF_008632895.1 Mastomys coucha
TCTGTCCATTGCAGAGAGTGGAGTGTTGAACACTCCCACTATTACTGTATGCAGTGCAATGTGTACTTTGCGCTTTAGTAAAGTTTCTTTTATGAATGTAGATGTCCTTGTATTTGGAGCATAGAGTTCAGAATTGAGAGTTCATCTTGGTAAATCATACCTTTGATGAGTGTAAAGTGTCCTCCTTATCTTTTTTGATCACTTTAGGGTGAAAGTCAATTTTATTTGATGTTAGAATGGCTACTCCAGCTTTTTTCTTAGGACCATTGGTTTGGAAAATTGTTTCCAGCCTTCTATTCTGAGGTAGTGTCTGTCTTTATCACTGAGGTGGGTTTCCTGTATGCAACAAAATTTTGGGTCCGGATTACATACCCAGTCTGATAGTCTATGTCTTTTTATTGGGGAATTGAGTCCATTGATATTAATAGATAGTAAGGAAAAGTAATTGTTGCTTCCTGTTATTTTTGTTGATAGAGTTGGAATTCTGTTCACGTGGCTATCTTCTTTTAATTATGTTGGAAGATTATTTTCTTTCTTTTTCTAGGATGTAGTTTCTCTCCTTGTGTTGGAGTTTTCCATTTATTATCCTTTGAAGGGCTAGATTTGTGGAAAGATATTGTATAAATTTGGTTTTGTCATGGAATATTTTGGTTTCCCCATCTATGGTAATTGAGAGTTTTGCTGGGTATAGTAGCCTAGACTGGCATTTGTGTTCTCTTAGGGTCTGCATGACATCAACCCAGGATCTTCTGGCATTCATAGTCTCTGGCAAGAAGCCTGGTGTAATTCTGATAGGTCTGCCTTTATTTGTTACTTGACCTTTTTCCCTCACTGCTTTTAATATTCTTTTTTTGTTTTGTGCACTTGGTGTTTTGACTACTATGTGATGGGAGGAATTTCTTTTGTGGTCCAGTCTGTTTGGAGTTCTGTATGCTTCAGGCATCTCTTTCTTTAGGTTAGGGAAGTTTTCTTCTATAATTTTGTTGAAGATATTTACTGGTCCTTTAAGTTGGAGGTCTTCACTCTCTTCTATACCTATTATCCTTAGGTTTGGTCTTCTCATTGCATCCTGGATTTCCTGGATGTTTTGGGTTAGGAACTTTTTGCATTTTGTGTTTTCTTTGACTTTTGTGTCAATGTTTTCTATGGTATCTTCTGCATGTGAGATTCTCCATTCTATCTCTTGTATTCTGTTGGTGAAGCTTGCATCTATGGTTCCTGACTTCTTTCCTAAAATTTCTATCTCCAGAGTTGTCTCTCTTTGTGATTTCTTAACTGTTTCTACTTCCATTTTTAGGATGGTTTTATTCAATTCCTTCACCTGTTTGGTTGTGGTTTTCTGTAATTCTTTAAGGGATTTTTGTGTTTCCTCTTTAAGGGCTTCTACTTGTTTACTCGTGTTCTCCTGTAATTCTTTAAGGGATTTTTGTGTTTCCTCTTTAAGAACTTGAAACTGTTTACCTGTGTTCTTCTATATTTCTTTAAGGGAGTTATTCATGTCCATCTTAAATTCCTCTATCAGCATTGTGAGATATGATTTTAGATCCAATTCTTGCTTTTCTGGTGTTTTGGGATATCCAGGAGTTGCTGTGGTGGGAGTACTAGATTCTGATGAAGCCAAGTAGTCTTGGTTTCTGTTGGTAAGATTCTTGCATTTGCCTTTCACCATCTGTTGATCTTTGGTGTTAGATGTTCTTAGTTGTCTCTGGCTGGAGCTTATTCCTCCTGTAGTTCTGCAAGCCTGTGTCATCACTTCTTGGAGATCAGCTCTCCTCTAGTAAAACCTGTTTGAAGAGGGCTGTGGATCAGCCATCCCTCCTGAGTCCTGGGGTCAGAGCACACACTGGACACAGGCTTTCTGCTTTCCAGAAGGTGCATAGAGGGCTATGGATCTGCTGTCCCTCCTAGGTGTAGATGGAGGTAGAAAGGATTCTGTCCCAGCTGCCCTGCCACTTCTGAGGCTTATCCAGGACTTCTCTTCTAAATGAAGAAGGCAAGTTCTGGGTGGTAGCATTGAACATTCTTTTAGAATACAAAGCAAATCTCATGTGTCCAAAGAGTATTGACGATTTCTTTCCTTGCTCTTCTCTCACATGACATAAAAGTAGAGGAAATCAAATCCCTGCTTGGAGAAAAAAAAGAGAAATAATCTTTTTTATGATACAGTGAAGCCTCTACATCCCCAACCAAATGTGAATCAAAAAAATCGAAGAGAACTAAATGCTTATTCAACACACACAGACAATCTTGTTACTGTTACTCACTAAGCAAGAAAGGACGAATCCTGTTTCAATTTTATTTAGTACTAAACACTAATCAAGAGATATTTAAAATGTGCAAAATGACTGGCATAAGTTATCAGTAAATAGTGCACCATTTTCCATAAGAGACTTTAACCAGCGGTCATTTGGGTGTCCTCAGGGATTCCTAGAACCAATCACCTGTGGGTACAGATGGATAACCTTACTCTGAGAAGGAGATTAGGTCATCAACCATACAAGTTAGAGTTAATACACAGCAGCCAGAGCCACTGAACCTTGAGCAAGGTAAAAAGAAATAGTATTGACATGCAAGTGTTACAGAAAAAGAAAATGTGCAAGTGGAGGTCAAAAGAAAGAAACCAAACTATAAAAGAATTGTAACTCAATGAATAGTAATAATCCCATTAATTGTTCCATGCCATATGATAATTTGAAACTAGCCATTGAAGGCAATGACAGAAACGACAGAGGCTGTGGCAGCACAAAACCTGCCCAGGCTCAAACCAGACCGAGAAGGGGAATGAGCAAAGTCACATCCCTAACCAAGAAGCTATTTGGAATTGGTACCTTCTGGAAAAGGGAAAATTGGTTGTTTCCAATGGAGCATCACTGGATATATCAGCCACATTCCAGACAGACTAAATTATCACAAGTAGTTGAGCAATACAAAACCTACGCATGTTTATCTGTCCATACTTTGTTTTGGTTTGTCCTTTTTGGTTTTGGGGTTTTGTTTTGTTTTTTAATTTGTTTTAATTTTTTGTTTTGGTTTTGTTTCTGTGTGGGGTTGTATGAGAAACAGAAAGAGAGCATGAATCTGAGTGGGTAGGGTAGGGTAGGGTAGATGGGGAAGAGTTGAAGGATAAAGAATATGATAAATACAAAAAAGAAAATAAAAATAAAATACAGCATTGTAATTTTAAAAAGAATATGATCAATACATATGTCTGAATTTTTTAAAAGAATAAGTTAACTTAAGAACAGAAACTACATGCTTAATCACGTAGTATATTTTGTGTATTCGGGTATATTTAATTTATAAAATGTCCCATGTTTGGGCATTCATGTCAATGAGACTTTATAACTATAGCTTCTGACATTCCTAGGAGACACAGTTTCACAGCAATCTCCCTGATCCTCAGGTTCTTAAAATCTTTCTGCTCCCTCTCCCACAATGATCTGAGTCTTAAGTTTAGGAGTTATATTGCAGATGTATCCATTGAGACAGGGCTCCCATAAAGTCTCACCAACATGATCACCTAAACATGAGCTGAACAAGTAAAAAACAGTAGACATGCTAGTATGGATGGGGAAAAGGCCATGAAGCATCAGCCTGACTCAAGATTACCAGCAGCTAAGAAGATGGATATTACCACTCCTGGGCTTATATCCAGAAGATGCTCCAACATGTAATAAGGACACATGCTCCACTATGTTCATAGCAGCATTATTTATAATAGCCAGAAACTAGAAACAACTCAGATGTTGTTTCTCAACAGAGGAATAGATAGAGAAAATGTGCTACATCTACACAATGGAGTACTACTCAGCTATTAAAAACAATGAATTTATGAAATTC
>NW_022196912.1:73383642-73399262 GCF_008632895.1 Mastomys coucha
CCCCTTAGGACGAACAACAATATGAACTAACTAATACCCTCAGAGCTCCCAGGGACTAAACCACCAACTAGAGTACACATGGTGGGACTCATGGCTCCAGCAGCATATGTATAGTAGAGAATGGCCAAGTCAGTCATCAATGGGAGGAGAGGCCCTTGGCCCTGTGAAGGTTCTGTGCCCCCAGTGTAGGGAAATGTCAGGGCCAGTAAGCAGGAGAGGGTGGGTTGGTGAGCAGGGGGAGGGGGAGGGAGCAGGGTTTATTTATTTATTTTTGTTTGTTTTCATTTTTGTTTGTTTTTTTGTTTTGTTTTTGTTTTTGTCTTTTTGGAGGGGAAACTGGGAAAGGAGATATCATATAACATGTAATTAAAGAAAATATCTAATAAAAAAAAGAGTAGAAGATATAGTCTTCCACAAGGAAGAGCACACCAATTAATTATCCAATGCCAATAGTCAGCCCTGAAAACATAGCTATAAGTAACATTGAGCAACACTTGCACTTATGCACTTAGGAATGTATGTATATGATTGTATGCGTGTCTGTGTAAGAACAATTAACAACAATAATGAAAGAGGCCATGAACTAAAAAAAAATCAAGGAGGAGTATGTGAGAGGGTGTGCAGGGAAGACTGTGCTGTGCATTTTATTGCTGTTTTGCTTTTAAATAAATACAAACTTGTAGTGTTTTTTAAAAAAAGGAGCCCAAAGGCCAGCTAATAGAATAAAACTTAATTAAATTTGAAACAAAGAACTAAATAGACATGGCTGAAAATTGTTTGAGCGTTCGAGTGCTGCAAAAGATCTATCTAGATGCTAACAGGATGCATATAAGCACGAAGAATTTAAGAAAGCTAGGAGGACTGAGACAGAGTGCTCAATAATTGTTAACATACAGCTGTCTTTGAACTCATGTGGGAATAACTTGAAAAGTCTGGCTATGAAGCAAAGGGAATGCCTTGGCGAAGGAGGGTAGAAAAGAGCAACAAACACAGGAGAAGAAGCAGAAGAGAATGCTGTCCTCAAACATGAAGACAAGAATCTACCAGAGAGGGGAAACTGAAGTTTACCGCCATTTTATCAATGTCTCCCACAGTGTAGTGACTTCAAGATGCTCTTTAAGATCCTATATAAAATTAATACATATAGCCCCTAACGTTATGTCATTGTAAATGTAATGTAGAAATAAAGTCCTACTGTACCTGTGATGTCATTTTGGTATTTGTTTTATGATTTGTGTACTTCTTTTCCAGTCTTATCTAAGAGTATCCTAAAATGCCTTTCGGATATTACAGCCTGTATAATCCATATTACATTGCATGCTTTGTAATATAAGATCTCCCTTTCCATCCTATTAGCATTTCTCTAGTCTTCCTTAATAATACCCCTTCCTTAAATACCACTATCTGCAGTAATATGAATCTGAGTAAGAAAGCTTAGACTAATACCTGTCCAACTCCAAATAGAAAAATAAAAGCCTATAAAAGTTTGCTTTGGGTAGTATCCATTCAAGTTTAGGCTAGACTCATGGCGGTGACCAAAGAGCTCTTACAAATGGATCTGTACGCGCTGCTAGGCACTGAGGAGAAGGCGGCAGACAAAGAGGTGAAGAAGGCGTACAGGCAAAAGGCACTCTCCTGCCACCCAGACAAAAATCCAGATAACCCCAGAGCAGCTGAACTCTTCCACCAGCCATCCCAGGCCTTGGAAGTACTGACTGATGCTGCAGCCAGGGCTGCATATGACAAGGTGAGGAAAGCCAAGAAGCAGGCAGCAGAGAGGACCCAGAGACTTAATGAGAACAGGAAGAAAGTGAAACTTGACCTGGAGACCTGGGAGCGGCAGGCCCAGGCCCAGGGGAGTGAGGAAGAGAAGGAGAGCAGGAGCGCCAGCACGCTAGAGCAGGAGATTGCTCCTTCGAGAAGAGGGCTCCTGTCAGTTGGAGGAGCAGCAGAGGCTGATCCAGGAGCAGATTCGCCAGGACCGAGAACAGAGGCTGAGAGGGAGAACAGAAAATACTAAAGGCAAAGGAACCCCCAAACTAAAGCTAAAGTGGAAGTGCAAGAAGGAGGATGAGTCCCAAAGTGGCTACTCCAGAGATGTCCTCCTGAGGCTTTTACAAAAGTATGGGAAGGTTCTCAACCTGGTACTTTCCAGAAAGAAAGCAGGCAACGCCATAGTGGAGTTTGCAACTGTCAGAGCTGCGGAGCTGACTGTCAGAAATGAAGTGGGCCTGGCTGACAACCCTCTGAAGGCTTCCTGGTTGGAGGGACAGCCCCAGGGCACAGTGGACCCCGGCCCCCCCAGGACTGTCAAAGGGCTCGGTGCTGTCAGAAAGGGACTATGAGAGTCTTGTCATGATGCGCATGCACCAGGCAGCTGAGCGCCAGCAGCTGATTGCCCAGATGCAGCAGGAAGACTAGGGGCAGCCCACGTAGCCCTGGCTCCAGCCTTCCCACCCCATACCCTTTCTGAATAATCACCAATAAACTTTAAAAAAAAAAAAGTTTGCTTTGATAATTATCAACTCCAGGGCTGATGGCCCGTGTGTCACTGATGCTGATGCCTGGGGCTGTGCAATGTGTTAGTTAAAAAGAGGCAATACATAGTTGTAAGATATTTTATTATAGGAAAGAGAAAAGAAACCGGCCATAACTATGTTGAGAGAGAGAAAGGAGAGGAAGGAGAAGAGAGGAGAGAAAGAGAGAGGGCAAGAAAAGAAGAGAGCAAGAGAGGAAGCAAGAGAGCAAGAGAGAGAGGAGGCAAACTGCCCCTTATATTGTAAGGTGGGGCTATCTGGTTCAGGTCAGATGACTTGGGATAGGGTCCAGCTAGAATGCTGGGAGTTTGGGGCATTGTCTACCTGGCAGAACACACATCTCCTGCGGGGGAGCTGTTGGGGCGGGTTGTGACTAAAACAGGAGCCAGGATCTCAGGAGGTGTGACCGAACTCCTTTCATGCCTTGCAGGCAGAAATTATTGCCCACTGGGTCACCGGAGTTCCAGACTTATACTTGACTGGGCCCAGGTTGTCTGAACAGACCACTGCCTTGCACACGACAATGCAAAGACAAGTCCATACACTGATGATTTCATTCTTTTTGTATAAAGCTGGTTATCAGATATAAATATTTTCTACTGAAATTCCCCTTTATTTTTACTTCGATGAATATAGTAAAACACCTTTTTCCAAAGCAATCCGTGATTTACACAGCATAAGAAGAAGAAGCAAGTAATCTGGCAAAGAGACTTCTATCTTTCTTTCACCATAAGATACATTTATGATGCAAAAGTGGTGATTAGCAAGAATAATTTGAGATCTCCCTCATCTGGATGTTCTCCTTCCACACATGCAGAGTTCTCTGCCATCCACCCTTGAGAAGAAATAGACAAGGCAGATTCCTTATTTTCCTAACTTGAAGGTGACAGAACCCCTGGCGGCTGCCATAAGGGATGCTTATAGACATTTAGGATTTACAGTCTTCAAGGAAGACAGAATTCATACATTTTAACACCCAAATCAACCTTGAGTGCCCTTCCGAGCCTCTACAAGTAATAAAGCTGTGATGATCAATTTTGCACATTTTCACAATGGCATCTTACATGGGCTGTGAACGCTTAATAGGATTCTATTTCTGAAAATTATGCTGTGTTGCTCTAGCTATTCTGACACCAAAGGATTTGGAAAGGTGAATCATTCATTCTGTTGCTCACAGAGACATCTGCAGAGAAAAGGAATCTGAGTCCCTTTTCAAATCTAAAAGTTTCTTTCAAAAATCTATTTTCTTGAACACACAGCTACTTACCAGGTGTCTATCAAATAATGTCTTCTATTTTGAGAGGACAATTTCACACTAACACACTTGCTAACAAGCATCCTTTGTATACAACGTTATTTCTGTTAACAGTTCTATTTAATCAAATGATATTGTGTTCACTTGGCCACACACTGTGTCCAAAAACAACAAGCATTGATTTTCCCAGTTGTAAAGTCTTCCAATTAGCTGAGAAAAGTACAGACTTTTGAATCTACTTTCTTCTTTCAGCCAGACAAACATAAAATACAACATGGATTACATCCCAGCATAAGACATAAGCATTACTCTAAAATTAGTTGGGGTACTGGTTCTGATATATTATATGCTGTTGCCATATCACATGTAAAGCTGAAAGAACAGTTAGTTTTTATTCACACCCTCTAACCTGGTGAATCACAGCATCTGAGGACGGGGCCTCCAGAGTGCTTCTTATGAAGTCAAATCTGAGAAGCACCGAGACTCCTTTTTTAAGGCATGCCAGGCACATCTAGTGAAATCATAATCTCTGGACAGGTGTATTTTAAAGCTCTAGAGCAGTGGTTTTCAACCTTCCTAGTGATAAGACTCCTTATACAGTTCTTCATGCTGTGGTGATCCCCCATCATAAAATTATTTCCATTGCTACTTCATAACTGTAAATTTTCTACTGTTATGAACCATAATGTAAATATGTGATTTGCAAATGGTTTGGGGTGACCCCTGTAGCCGCTGCTCTAGTGTGATCCCAAAAGCAACCAGATCACAGAGCCAGTAATCTATACATCCTGTTAAATGGCTAACATTAGTCCCCAGCCTTTATAAAAACAATTCTTCTGCTCTTGTACCTACTCTTGAGGCCAGCTCACCAAGGCCCAAACCAGCTAGCTCTTCTGGTCTGTGGCCAATTCTACTGTGCTGCCCAGGTGAGGTACCAGGGCATGCTCTCTGGAGGGCCTGAGAGCAGGAGAGCTGGTTCTGTCCCTTACTGCTTGAGGCACTGAGTGAGCTAGGCCAGGCAGTGCTAGAGACTGACCCTGGTGGTGCAGGCACAGGTGAGCTGGCAGGCTACTTTCCAGGCACAGATCCAAGACTTTGAGTTAAACTACCACAAAATCTACCCCATCTATGATCTGCTGGAATGTGTGAAAGGGCCAGGTCTGCAGATCCAAAATGGCAGGATCTCCATGGCACGGGGCAATAACAGGATATCTGAGAGGAGTCTTCATGAGGATCCAGTAAAGACAGTGTAACTGAAGCAGAGGCCTTGAAACAGACCAATGACTCATTGCAATGAACATCTGTAAGTAAAGATGTAAGGGGAAAAGGGTATACTGTGGGACACGTTGTGACACAGTACAGCTTTCACAACAAAATTATTATTATTATCATTATTATTATTATCATCATCATCATCATTATTGCCATATTTACTTCATTTTATTTGGGGAGGGAAGCAGCAAAGTCAGAGGGCAGATACAAAGGGACTAGAAGATGAGTGGGATTGTGTGAAAGTCACAAAAAATCAATAAAAATTTTAAAAAACCATTCTTGGTCTTGCTTAATCAAATTATTTTTGTTTGGAGGTTGTTTGCTTTGTCTGGCTGGCTTGAGGTGAGAGTTCAGGTATGGATCATATGGTTCACCTCCGAAAGGCTTAGCACAACTCCATGCACACTGCTAAGATGAGAACAGATTTTCACACTCCGCTAAGCAGATCATCATATTTAGTCCTGGCAGCAGAACTCTGCCATGGGTAGATCCTTGAGAGGATCTGAAGAAAACAATTTGAAATGGGTTCACAGATAGTGAGTGACTTTTTCATCATCCCTCAGAGCCCAATCCAGAGATCTCTCTCACTAGGGGTTTCCTTTTCCTTTAGCTTCTGTATGAGATGCAGTTTCTCTTTAGACAAATTTTCCACTTTTGCTCAAACAGCCATCTCCCAGCTCATCTCCCCACCACTTCTGGGTCAGAAATCATATATACAAAAGGCACCCAGGGCTATAGCATCCTCACCAGCTTAGGTCCTTGATCTCTCTATCCTGAGCTCACCAGGCATCTTGCATTTGCAGATGCTGAAACTGAGGGTACCAAACACAACATGCAGTAAACTACAGCTGAAAGGAAGAGAAGTAGCTCGTAAAAGAGCATATCTCTTGGTTCATTGATCTTTACCAACAGTAATTCTCAAACTAAAAAGAATCACCAAGTAGATATAATAGTACCTTTTTTTCTAAATGAATTTGTTAATAGATTAATCACAGCCTTTAGATAACTCAGTACTGACTATTGTAGAAATGTGGATCCATTAAAGTTGTTACTGAATAACATACAAATATATAATAAGCACATGCCAGCGATGTACTATCTGCAAGAAAGTCTTGAAAGTAATCCTTCCCATCTGTCCAAATCCAATTATCCCATGTTCAAGCTATATTTATAGATTGATCACTGTACACTTCCATCAGAAGTTTTGAGTGTTATCTCCTTCATCCTACCATCTACATGTTGAAGAGTCTGTCTGCACTCCTCAGGATCTGGGTGCTATGTGCAATATTTTGAATTTGTTCAAGAACCATACTCAGGGTAGCTGACCACTGGCAAGAATCAGCACTGGTTGGATGGCTCTGTCATGCTAAGGAAGTTGTAAGAACTTACAGCATAATTTACTTTTTCTCACAGAGCTATGCAGTTTTTAAAATTTTGCAAGTTTTATTTGACTGCTCTGACATAACTAAGTCTAAACCTTGTTAAGCAAAGCAGGGCATCAAGATAATGAAGCATGATTGTGCAGAATCATTGGTACACTACAACTCAGATGAGATCGAACTGCTCTCCATGAGAAAAGAGCTCATGAACTCACCAGGATGATGTTGTTCCACATACTGTGACCTGAAGTTAACATGTTCTCGATGATTGGCAAATGAGAAAAAGCAAGTAATTTGGTAAAGAACTAGAGAAGACCACAATGGTAAAAATGAAAACCAAGATTTGAAACTGAAACCCCTGCTCTGTCAGTAGCTGCATCTGCATAGTAGAAGCTCTGTCTGGATGGGGTAATGTGGAAATTATTGTACACCTTATAGATTTGGTAGCCCAAATTCCACGTACATAGCCAATGAGCTGCAGATCTTTCTGTGCTTCCATATCTTCATCTGTGAAGTGGAAACTTCTGGTGGTGTCATGTAATGCTTTGTTGAAAAGCAGACTCATGTGATGCTTTGCTGAAGTACACTGGTGAGAAGACACATGATGTTTGGAGTGAGTATAAGCATTGCTAGCTGTGAAACACTTCATTGGTCTCACACCTTCCTAGAGAAAAGCAGAGCAGAGAACTTCTCCTTGCTTTCCATCTGAGTCTAGTTGCTCCCATTGGTTGACTCATGTGGATTAGGCAGAGGCCCGGCTGTTTCTGCTGGATCTTGCTGCCACTATGGATTAGTGTTTGGTGATACTTTTGAACTGGACTGCTGGTATCCTGACAATGGAGATTGGAATTGCCCCCAAAGAACTACTTGTAAATAGAGCTACATCCCCACTGTCCTATTACCCATTTTTCTCTCCTACCTTTGAAAGGTGGGTTAAAAGTACAGTCAAAGCATGTGAGAACCTTTATTAAAGTAGCTTTTGAAAAAGATCTAAGCCTACAGTGAAATGTTGATAATGATAAAATTTATCTTTCAGTTTCTACTGGTAGAAGGCTTGGAAATATGCTTGATATCTACCATATGTTATCATCATTATTATCAACAACATTAATCATTATTATCATCAATATCACTACTGGGGTACAGCCATGGCAGTTCTGCTTTCTTGATTCTTTCTTTAAGGTAGCCTAGGAGGAAAAGTGTTGCCAGGGGCAAGAGTTGGTGTTTAATAATAAAATATTTGCCTATCTTACTAAATCTAAGTCCCTTTTTTTGTGATAGCTGACCTGCCTGTCTGAGTTGCTCTGATGCCAGAAACAGAACGGGATTAGAGTTACCTGTTCTATCTCTGTAGCCTAACTCTCAGACTGCTAGTCAAGGTTGCAGGAAGAAAAGGGGACACTTTGAAAAGTGATTTTTGCCTTTATTTCTAAGTTCTCTCTAAAAAGTTCTCACTAAAAAGTTTTTCATGAAAATTCTCTAAGAAAGGTCTTCTCTAAAAGGTTCTTCTCTCTAAAAAGTTCTTCAGTTCTGTCTAGAGAGTTCTCCAAAAAGTTTCTACAAAAGCTGTCTTCCAAAAAGTTTCCTATAAAACTTCTCTAAGGGGAATCCTCTTCTCTCTTCGTGCTCAGGACTTACACATCTTTCAGAGTACATGATCACATAGTAAAAAATTCATCACAAATTTACACATAAATTCAAACCATAAATTGAATAAGAAGTTTTCAACAGAAAATGTTTATATGCATATCCATTAAGAGTAATCATCTAGCAAAACATCCATCATCTGTCACTAGCTCTACAGGTTCATGGAGAGTCAGAGACCATAACCAAGTTATCGTTGAAGCTTTATATAGATAAACCCAGACAATATTTTATCTGTCCTTGCACCTATAATAAATCATTAGTTCCCTTTTTATGACCTTTTGTTAATTTTTTTACAACCTCTTGGATTGTGCTCTAATTGTAGATGCCTACTTGCTATCTCAGAAGCAATTAACTTATGACACTTGAAAACTGACAGAGTTCTCATTGCAGTTTTGACATCAGAAAGGACTTTAATAGCAGTCCTATTATAAAAGATCTTAATAATTACTAATATAATTTTAGGAATTCTTGCAGAATCCTCATTAATAATTGAGAAATCATCTATTCATCTATATAGCATCACTAAGAGAAGTATATCTCTGTTGTTCTGCAGAAATCTGATGAAAAAGGTAGGCTAATACCTAAGGATTGCTATATATATTTAATACTAACAGAAAACCATATTATTAGCAGGAATCTTTCCTAAAAATGTAATTTCCTCAGCCTTGCCTAAAGAAGCAAATCTGTCATTAACTTTACAGTCCATGGCACACCCAACTCAGCAAGATTGCCTGATAGTTTTTAGTTTCACTTTGATGGCTCCTGGCACATCATTATCAAATGTCAGTTGTTAAGAAAGTATTCTTTTATGAAATATGCAAAAAAATGAGATTTAAATGGATTCTTCTTGTCTCTCTGATTTTCAACTTGTGGTCTTGGCTGTGATAACTTCTTCAGTGACCCACTGCTCTAGTTAGCCTTTCTATATGATAAAACATTGACCCAAAGCAACTTGTGACTGAAAAAGTTTATTCAGCTTATGGGTTGCAGCCTGTCACTAGGGAAAGCCCAGGTAGGAACTGAAACTTTGGAGGAACAAATGCTTACAGCACATTCCCCTGGCTTGCTCATCTATGCTTCTTCTACAGTCCTGCTAAAGGATAGTACCAGCCACACTTGGATAGCCCTACTACATCTATCAGAAATCAAGACCATGTCACACAGACATGCCCATGGGGAAATCTGATGGAGGCAGTTCCTCAACTGAGGTTCCCTTTTCCCAACTGTGCCAAATAGACAATGGAGATTAGCTGTCACACCTATGTGCCTTCTGCCTTTTCTATCTTACACCAGCAGCATTTTGCTTTACTTGTATCTATTATGTAAGGTTCTTGGCTTCTAGATCTAAATCCTTGGTTTATGAGAGCTCTGTGTGGTAAGCTGAAAAATGAGTGGGTTTTATTTATGAGGGGCATAAAAATAATATTCAGCTTTCAAATTCATGGATAATTAAATTACTACATCTGGAGAGGTGAGCAGTAAGAATGGGCTGCTTAGATCCACAGTTCATTTTGTAGAGAAGATACCCAATTCAAACTAGTATTTGAGGTGGGCATAGGAACATTCTAGGCTAAGGGCAACAGTTAGCATTGAGCACTCATGCACACTAACACAAGCACTTTCCAAATTCTCCTATGTTATTCACTTGAGTGTTTCCTTCCTCTATAATGTTAATCTACTCAATAAGTATTGAATAGTGAGGATTAATACAAGCCTGATGGATGAGTCTGACAAGAGGTCATGATCTAATCAGCTCTCTTTAATGTAACAAAAAAAGAATTATTTTTAAAGCTAAGATTCTGACCACATATTTCAGAACCTGGCATGTCACAGTTTTATGCACCAGCTAAGCTTTTTCCAAAATGTGCTCAGAAGTAAACAAGGCTGGAATATTTATCTAGCCAACTGCTGACGTCCTCTTTAGCTTCCAATTGATAATGTGTCTTGAGACACAAAGCAGGAAAGAACTTTATATGTGAGTAGGGTTTTGACTGAATTGAATTTTTAAAAATTATTTCCAGGGTCTCAATAGCAAGCTGGTTATTAATGGGACATGCTCTATGTAAACAGGTACCTCACTCCCAATGACAATTCAACACTATGCTGTTTTATTAATAGAGAAAAAAATAGTCAGAGAGACTTACAGCCATTCCTATCTGTTTTCATTTCAGGGATAACAAAACCCGCATTCCTAGCTACCCTGGAAGATAGATACCTCATGTGCTACTTCACAAAACCAAATAAATTCCACATAGGGTGGAGAGGGTGAATATGACATTTCACAAATTCACCACTGTAAGGCTGCAGTGTTAGCCTGTCTCTGCTGGGGACATGTTGGAATAAAGTGACCAGCAGTACAGAAAAACTTCCCCCAGAAAGTGATAGATAAGATCTTCCCCACAATCCACATGCTCTTCCCAGCCTCATTACCTCTCATGTTTAAAATGCCATTGCAGCTAGAGCCTGGTGGAGACCAAAGCATCAAAGCAAAGGAGGGCGCAAATCCAGCCCTGGTCTGAGCATCTCTGCCATTTCAATGAAAGGTGGCAGAAGTGACAAAGACACTGTGAAGAAAGAATGTTTTGCATTACCCATGGAAAAGTTCAACATATGATAATAATCAATACAAAGTATGTATTTTTATACGTTGTGCTGCTTTTCTCAAGTGAAACTCTAATTTCACTTTTTTGCCTAAGTTAGGTGTCAACTACTTAACTTAATCTCTGCCACATTTGAGTCATTAAAGTGAGATTTAGTTTGGAGAACAATTCAATAAATATTCTTAAGTGAGTCTAAGAGATTGGTGGGCAAAATCTCAGCATCCTTATCCTATGGGGAATTTATACCCAAGTGAACGTATACAGTCATAAAGCAGTGGATTCAATTGAGAGAAGATTAATGCAAACTGTGGGTGCATATTAAGCTGTGTCTGTGCTCAATAAGCAGCAGAGAAGCTCAATAGGAATCAGTCAGATAACTAGTCCAGTCAGCAGAAAAGACCCCTGCCAAATACCTATTTCAGAAACAATGTCCATGGCCTTCCAATACACTCGGCTCTCCATATCTTCCAGTTCAACTACCACAAATTGAAAATACTTGGAAATTTTCAAATTTTGTATGTCTTGAATATATATATAAGCTTATTCCTCATCATCTTCCTTAAACAGTACTCTATAACAACTGTTTATATAACATTTACATTTTTTGTGTTGGGGACTATAAATAATCTACAGATTGTTTAAAGTATATTGGGAGATAAGCATGCCTTAAATGCAAGTACCAAACCAAAAATGAGATATATAGAGAAGGAAGATAGATAGATAGATAGATAGATAGATAGATAGATAGATAGATAGATGGATGGATGGATGGATGGATGGATGGATGGATGGATGGATGGATGGATAGATGGATGGATGGATGTGGATATTGGTATAGGATGGGTCCTGGAGCAACCCCATGGTTATCAAGGCATAATTATATTACATAATTGCCTCGGCTCCCCAGATCCTATGTTGTATAAATAGATAAGGCCTATTTCCTCGATATCCTACAAAGAACAAAATGGCTACTTAAGCAGTGCCATAGTCATGAAAAGGCAATCTGAAAAGCAATCAAGTTATTTGGGTAAAAGCAGACTGGGAGAGCACAAATCTAATATTACCTCACATTTTATGAATCATTTCAGGGCTTGAATACTATTACAACTTTAGGACCAACCTGAGGAACCCATCCTGACTTTATGGCCTCTAAGTAGTTAAGAAAAACTGTTCCATTCCTATAAAGGCTAAGTAGTTAAGAAACTAAGTAGTTAAGAAACACTGTTCCATTCCTATCGGGTTAGAAGAACTAGAGAAACTCCTAAGGAGTTTCCCTTTACCGTCTGTTTTATCCAGAAGCAGCATAGCTGCCTCCAAAACTTTTCCTTAGACTGAACACCAGCCATGTTCAAAATCAGCTGGAGAGTTAAGCTCCTGTTCATGCAGTTCAGAGCACAAACTCCCAGTTTCTCCCAAGATGTCCAACTGCTTTTACCCTGACTAGTACTGACCCTCTCTCAGCTCTGTGCCATATTCCACCCTCCAAGAACACACAGGTTTATGTTAACTAAGAGTCAATTTGGGGTAAAATGTATTCTATTTCCCATGTTTCACAGTGTAGGACAAGGTATTAGTGATGCCCTTAAAGTCACGCACACAGCAAGATGAACAGCATTCTGGACACTAAAAGCAAACTCATGGAAACCAATCCATGTTTGTAAAATGCCTGAAGTTTTTGTGTAAATCTAATTTTTTCTTTGTTTTACTGATTGGGTGATTTGAGACAGTCTCATGCACCTCAGATTTGGTTCAAACTCACTGTGTAGACAAGGCTAGCCCTGAACTCTTGATCTTCCTGCTTCATCTCTCCATCACTGAGATAATTAGCATGTACTGCCATACTTGGATGAACTATGTTTAAAGTAAAATAAAACTACATACAGGTCAAAGAGGTAGAAGAAACTTCTTGAAATAGTATATTGCCTAATTTTATTAATTTTTAAGGTATAAAAAGCAATGGGCTTCACTATATACATAAAGAAATGAATGGGTTGTATTATTACTTTTATTATTGTATTTATTTCTGTTTGCCCCCTCACTCTCTGCTCACCCTTCCCATCCCCTGCCCACCTCTTGTTCGTTCTGTTCGTCTAATCAAATCACCCCATTCTGCTTTTACACCACAGGTATTTCATTATTCCTCTATCTTAGCATACCTTCCTTCTCATTGTCCCCATTATAAAGTCAACACACACACACACCCCAAATAGAGGTTCTACATATGAAAAGAAACATACAGTATTTAGTCTTTCTGAGTCTGGCTTATTTTGCTTAACATGATGATTTCCAGTTCCATTTTCTTGTAACTGCCATTATTTTATTTTTTCCTTATGACCCAATAAAATGCATTGTACATATATATACCATATTTTAAAATAGTGTATTTTTTCCATTTGTACTTTATATGTGTATACACATATTTACAAATGTACTTGACTGTGTGTGCATGTGTGCCAGCCAGAGGCCAACTTTGGTAATCTTTGTCATTCTCTATTTTACTTTTTGAGACAGGGTGTCTCACTAAACCTGACTTCACTATTTTACTTAGAGGGGATTGCCAGGCCCACTGTCTCCAGCCCCCAACACTGCTGTAATGTATGTGCCTCACCACACCTAGCTTTTGACATGATGCTGGGAATATTAACCCAGGTCCTATGCTTGAGTAATAAGCAGTTTACCAACTGAGCCATCTCCCTAACCTCTGAAATATTATGCTTCTATATTATCTTTTGATGATAATTTCTATTTTTATTTCTATTTTCTGTTTTTACTTTTATTTTATTATTATTATTTTGTTATTATTATTATTTTGTATTATTATTTTGTTACTATTATTTTATTTCTGTTTTTATTTCTATTGTCACTGCCTTAATCCAGACCTTATTTTTGTTCTTCCCATGACGTTTTGAGACTGTCTTTTAAATGGCTCTAGTGTCTTCAAGCTCCAGTTCTCACAACCTAATTTCCATGGTATTCACTCCAATCTTCAAACACAATTCTGATTACTATTTTCTCTATAAATAAGATAACCTTATATATTACAAATTAGGATACTTCTGAGAGTACAAGTGACCACTAATGGCTATCCTAGGACATGGTAATAAGTGTAAATTACAATAATCCAGGCAAGACAGAACATGTGCTTCCTAGATGTAAAAAAGTGGGGAGGGAGTCTTTTTTTCTGGTAGTATGATGCTTAGTAACAGAAAACAATCTGGCAAAACCATACTTAAGAAAATAGAGTCAGAAAATGTTTGAGCTCAAGAGCAAAAAAGTTATAAGCCCCATAAAGAAGTAAGCCAGAAAGCCTGCTCACAGCAAATGTCTTTGATCACATAACTCAATCACTTTTGTCACCTAGAATTTACCACAGTCTCTGGGCTATAGAATGCATTCTTACTGCTTTAATTAATCTAATCACCTTATAACATGCATTTTGTAATTACCATGGCTGCTGAGTGCCAAGAGGTCTTCAGAGAGAAGGTAAATCATAAAAATCTTAAGCTAACTCAGGTCTTCATCTGATGGAATATTTCTATTCAAGCACTTTGTTTCTCACAGATTCCTGGACATGGTTCCATGTGGGCTGAGCAATAACAGCAAAACAGACCCTCATTAGTAATCAAAACCAGCGACTCCATCCCCTTGACACTTCTCTATGCGGCAACTCCATCCCCTTGACACTTCTCGGTGCCATCACATCCCTATAGTACACTTGTGTTTGTCCTTCCCTGACAGTTTGCTTCACATACCAAAAATGTTTAGCAATTATTTGCTCACTTAAAACAGGGAAAATAATGTTACATGTGGCAATATGAAGGAAAGGGCCAAACATCTTTTTTTTTTAATTGTTAAACAATTACTTTAATCTTAAAATATTTTCTTTAAGAAGTCAATAATAAACATTTTTATATGGGGACATCTGGAATAATGCAGTGGAATTTGGAAAAATATTTACTACTTTCTTTTTTATTAACTATTTTATTTATTTACATTGCAAATGTTGTCCCCCTTCCCAGTCTCCCCTCTGAAAACCCTTCACCCCATCCCTACTCCCCTTTGTCTCTAAGAGGGTGCTCCCACACACACACACCCACTCCTGCCTTACCCATTTAGCATCCCCCTTCACTGAGGCAACAACTCTCCATAGGAACAAGCACCTCCCCTCCCATTGATGCCAGATGATGTAGTCCTCTGCTACACATGCAGCTGGAGCTGGGGACAGTCATGGATACTCTTTGTTGGTGATTTAGTCTCTGGGAGCTCTGAGAGTTCTAGTTAGTTGATATTGTTGTTCTTTCTATGGGATTGCAATCTTCTTCAACTCTTCCCCTAATTCCTTTGGGGTCCCAGGGCTCAGTCTAATGGTTGGCTGTGAGTATCTGCATCTGTCTTAGAGCCTTTCAGAGGAAAACTATGCCAGGCTTGTGTCTGCAAGAATTTCTTGGTGGGAGAGGATGGGTTGGTGAGCAGGGGGAGAGGGGAGAGAATAGGGTTTTTTTTTTCAGAGGGAAAACCAGTAAAGGGGAGAACATTTGAAATGTAAATAAAGAAAATATCTAATTAAAACAAAGAATTTCTTGGCATCAGAAATGTTATCTACACAAAGGTGAGGTGGTTTCTGGATGGCCATTCATTCAGTTTCTGCTCCATTTTTTGTCCCTGCATCTCTTTTAGACAGGAACAATTCTGGGTTAAAGATTTTGAGATGGGTGAGTGGCTTCATCCCTCAACTGGGGGCCATGTCTATCTATTGGAGGTGATCTCTTCAGGTCCTATCTCCTCGATGTTGCATACTTCAAGTAATGTCCTTGAAGAGAAGAATGGATACAAAAAAATTGGTACATTTATACAGTAGAATACTGTGGGAGCCCTGCTGATTTCTCGGAGAGGTCTCAACCGACACCAGAGACAGCACCTCAACTCGACT
>NW_022196912.1:73401609-73424123 GCF_008632895.1 Mastomys coucha
AGTCGAGTTGAGGTGCTGTCTCTGGTGTCGGTTGAGACCTCTCCGAGAAATCAGCAGGGCTCCCACAGAATACTACTCAGCTATTAAGAATGACCATGTAGGTTCCTTCCAGCTTCTGGTTAGTATAAATAATGCTGCTATGAACATAGTGGATCATGTGTTCTTATTACATGTTGGAGCAATTTCTGGGTATATGCCCAGGAATAGTATAGCTGAGTCCTCCAGTAGTACTATGTCTACTTTTCTGAGGAACCACTGAATGATTTCCAGAGTGGTTGTACCAGCTTGCAATCCCACCAGCAATAAAGGAGTGTTCCTCTTTCTCCGCATCCTCAACAGCATCTGCTGTCACCTGAGTTTTTCATCTTAGCCATTCTGACTGGTGTGAGGTGGAATCTCAGGGTTGTTTAAATTTGCATTTCCCTGATGACTAAGGATGTTGAACATTTTTTTAGGTGCTTCTCAGCCATTTGGTATTCATCAGTTGAGAATTCTTTGTTTAGCTCTGTACTCCATTTTTAATAGGCTTATTTGGTTCTCTGGAGTAGAACTGTTGTACATTTACACAATGGAATACTACTAAGCTATTAAAAACAATGAATTCATGAAATTCTTAGGCAAATGGACAGAGCTAGAAAATATCATCCTGAGTGAGCTAACCCAATCACAAAAGAACACACATGGTATGCACTCACTGATAAGTGGATATTAGCCCACAAGCTCAGAATCCCCAAGATAACAATTCACAGACCAAACAAAGCTCCAGAAGAAGGAAGACCAAAGTATGGATACTTTGGTCCTTCTTAGAAGCAGGAACAAAATACCTATGGGAGGAGATACAGAGATGAAGTGTAGAACAGAGACTGAAGGAAAGGCCATCCATAGACTGCCCCACCTGAGGATCCATCCCATATACAGTTACCAAACTCAGACATTATTGTGGATGCCAACAAGTGCTTGCTGACAGGAGTCTGATATGGCTGTCTCTTGAGAGGCTCTGACAGTGTCTGACAAATACAAAGGTGGATGCTCCCAGCCAACTATTGGACTGAGCACAAGGTCCCCAATGAAGGAGCTAAAGAAAAGACCCAAGGAGCTGAAGGAGCTTGCAGCCCCATAGGAGAAACAACAATATGAACCAACCAGTAACCCCAGAGCTCCAGGGGACTAAACCACCATGGAGGGACCCATGGCTCCAGCTGCATATGTAGCAGAGGATAGCCTGGACATCAATGGGAGGAGAAGCCCTTGGTCCTGAGAAGGCTTAATGCCCTAGTGTAAGGGAATGCCAAGACAGGGAAGCAGGAGTGGGTGGGTTGGTGAGCAGGGGTAGGAGAGATGGGATAGGGGTTTTTTTTGGAGGGTAAACCAGAAAAGAGGGTTAACATTTGCAATGTAAATAAATAAAATACCTAATAAAACAATAACAGGAAAAAAACAACTTCATGAATTTTTCCAGCAAATGGACGGAACTAGAAAATATCATCCTGAGTGAGGTAACCCAGACCCAAAAGTATAGACATGCTACATATACTCACTGATAAGTTTATATTAATCCAAAGGCTCAGGATACCCACAATAAAACTCACAGATCATATGAAGCTTAATGAGAAGGAAAGTCTAGGTCTGATGCTTCAATCCCATTTAGAAGAGGGAACTGAATAACCTAGGAGGCAGAGGAAGGGAGGGACCTAGGTAGGAAAGGGGAGAGGGGTGGAAAGGAGGCAGGATCAGGAATGGGAAGAGACAAGAGAGAAAAGTCCAGAGGGTGAGGAGAAGGAAGAGAAATATGTAGCAGTGAGGAGGGGGTAGGGAAAGAGGGGGGGAAAGTAGATGCCAGGAATATGGAGACTCCCAGGACTTAAGCATCTTTTAAATGATAAAAGTTGTGTTTAAAATAAAGTTTTGCTTCCATTTCTTTTGGGAACTGCCATTCTATTTAATTAATTTATATACTAAAATAAACTCAAAAACTAGCTTGGGTCCTATTACCTCTCTAAACTTTATATCTTATAACTCTGAATCTAGACTATCTTCAGGGGAAACCATGAAGGAAAACCCATAGTTTTCTAGTCAGATGATTCTCCCAATGTGAACAGTTATGCACTAGAAAGAGTTAACCTATTGTTAATGCACAATCATGACTCAAGGAAGTACTATCTCTGGTAATATGGAGTTGTATGAGTAATCATGTCTGCCCAGGCATTTCTCTTCCAGCCATGGACTTTTCAACCTCTGCTAGATTGTCAAGTTCTCAGAAAATGGAGCTTAATCTTTCTGCCTGATTACAAACTATAAAATCCAGGTACTAGTGGGCATGACCATGACAGTATGAAACCAGATGCTGCTGGGTATGCCCAAAACAATGTGATGGGGATCTGAGAAAGAATGTTATGGCTTACTTGTTGGAAACTTATTCTGGCAAAGATGTACTTCTGATGGAGCTGCAGAGCACACACAGAAGCCTCATGCAATCCATACCCAAGCCCCACATGGCTATCAAGCAATGCAGCCTTCTGCCCAGCAGTATGCCAATGTTTTCAGTTACTAGTATCTTCTGCTTAAGGAAGTGATTCTTGAAGCCTTATAGAAATAATGCAATAAAATGAGATTTTATGCTGTATTTGATAAATCAAGACTAAGAAAAACTAAGATAGAACAATAAGATAAAACAAGGATTCGAGTTAGATATGGAAATATATATAATGTTAGTTCTTCTGCAATTACTGAAGATGACTTGTAAATCTGAAGTCTAACCCTGCCAGAAGTCAAAGCAAAGAAGATCCTTAATGCAATAGAGAAGCCGCAATTTCAAAAGAACCTCAGATTCCTCAGGTCTGAGGGTAAAAGTATTTCCACTGGGCCCTCATTAAGAAGAGTCTAGAAGTTGTGCTGAACTTTCTTCTTGGTTCTCCATTCCTAGTTAGTGAGTGAATGAGAGTTGACTTTAATAATATAATAAGCACCTGTGAATCTACCACTAATTACCAGAGGTGGGAATTTGGCATTAATCTCTACCAAGTCTATGATCCCAATTCAACCCAGTTCAGTTTCCTCCCACCAACAGCCACAATTGCCTTGAAATCACACATCCCCCATTTCATACATACCTTGGTGCCCTTCATATCTATGTGTATAACATTTAGATCCACTCCTAAGCCATTATTTTTTTTAATTCAGATGTCTTCAACCTTAAAGCCTTTGGCCATAGATGAACCACATTTTCTTTACCCATTCTTCACTTGAGGGACATCTAGGTTTTTTTCAGTTTCTGGTTATTATGAATAAAGCTGCTACAAACAGAATTGAGCAAGGATCTTTGTGGAATGGTGGAGCATCTTTTGGGTATATGGCCAGGAGTCATTTAGCTGGGTCTTGAGGTAGAACAATTTGCAGTTTTCTGAGGAAATGCCAAGTGGATTTCCAAAGTGGGTGTACAAGTTGGCATTTCCACCAGCAATGGAGGAGTGTTCCCCATGCTCCACATCCTCACCAGCATGTGCGATCTCCTGAGTTTTTGATATCAGCCATTCTGATTGGTGTAAGATGGAATTTGAACAGGGGCTATCCCAAAAGCTGTTGCCTGTATATGGGACATTTTCTACTAGCTGGGCTGCCTTGTCTGGCCTCAGTGGGAGAGGAAGCACCTAGTTTGCCAGAGACTTGAAGTGCCAGGGTTGGGGGTTGCCCCAGGGCTCCCAAAGCTCAGTGGAGAAGAGGAGGAAGGATAGGAGAAGGGTTGAGGGAGGGGATTACCAGGAGAGGGCAGTAAGTGAATTGTAAAGTGAATAAGTTAAAAACATTAAATTAAATTTAAAAAATTATAGATGTTACTTATTACATAACTTTAGGAGTTATATCTTCAATGTTACATTGCTAAGAACTGTTTGTACTATTGTTGCTATAAGTCATTTATTTATGCCTGTCTTATTATTTCTATATGTGACTACAGCACAGCCTACTCATTTACTCTCTCACTGTAGATATCAGGGCTGGTTAGTGTGTAGCTAGTATGGATAATGACAATATGATATTGGGTATATATCTCCTGTTCAAATGTTCAAATGTTTTAAATGTTTATATATCACAGAGTAAAAGTGCTGGCTAATCAAATGTAGATTGTGTTGAACATAACCTTTAAAACTATGGTCACTTACTTTTAAGTCCTTTAAAAAGGATGGGTTTCATATGGTGTCTAAGAGAGAAAGCATTGGGTATAAATCACATGTACATTCAGAACCTCTGATACTGTTACTCAATCCAGGGTAACATTTATCAAGAGAAATGTGCCACCTGTGACACCATAAACACGATTCATCTAAGCAAATTTTAGGAAGGAATTGAGCAGCAAATAATTTCAAACCAAAAAAGCAAATCAATCGTGTGGTTCCTTAAGAATAGGGAAAACTACATTCCTACAAAATAGTGTCTCAGATAGCTATTCTTTGTTTCTTAAAGGGCCTCTCCTTTTTAATGTTGTTTGAATTCCCTTATACTACAAAATGAAAATGTTCTATGTGGGTCACTAAAGCATCTTGAACATTTCTCTTCAGCCAGATTGGACTCATCCTGGAAACGAAGGACCTCATCTCTGCTAAAGCAGGCAGAAGACAGCAACTGAGGAGAGGGTGCTGAGCAGAGATGGTTTGGGTGAATGGTTAGTGGTGAAAGACACTAAGCTTCTATGAGGAAATGAAGAAAGTTCACTCTCAGACAGCACAAGTGGAATTAGGAACCAATGATAAGGCAAAATCTACATAAAGGTGGCTTTGGGGATCACTATTAATCATCACCAACTGTATTCAAAGGGAATAGGATGACTCAGCCTACACTTTCTTTTCTGTCCACTTCTAATTAAAATGGCACTGTTCCCTGGCTTCTGACCTTAGCTTTCCTATAGACAGACAGACAGACAGATGCTAAACAGATCCTGCCTGCTACAAATTAGTCTGTCTCATCAAGAAGCAATCTGCAAAGCTAAGACCTAGTATCAGAAAACCTCTGGACCTCCCTGAAAATGATACTTTACTTAGAAAGCCATGATCCAGGCATACTGCAAGTTTTGGGTTATTTATCTTCTCAAGTTTTTTATTTAAGTTTTCTGTGGAATTGACCCAGTTTTTTAGTTAGGCTCAAATTTCTATGAATTATGGCAAGAGGATTCAGTTTTCAAGGAAGACCAGAAGTCTTTCCTCAAGTTTCCTTTGTTGGATGTATTCATGCTACTTGGAGCTGAAAAACTTGAAAAAGAAAAAACAAAATCTTTCTACTCTTGGCATATTCAATTTCATCCATTAAGTAAAATCATCAAAATATAAAAATTAACCTGTATCTCCTTCTTACTAAATTACATATACAATACTCAGTGAGTTATGGACAAAGGGCAAGTTCAGTGGATAAAGTAGGGGAGCCCATGCTCCCACAGAGGGGAATAGAGGTCGGAGTGATCCAGGAAGGTCTTCTGAATTCTATAATGCAACTTTCCTATTTGATTAGGAATGTTGTAAACCCTCCAGCTGCTGATAGCACGTGCACACACTATGGATGCCATCAAGTATGGTTTTCTTACATTATTCCTTCTCTTAACTTCCTTGATAGAAGAGACTGCTCTAGACTTCAAGATGTTGTGTCTCCACCTGGAGTACATTACTGCAAAACAAGAGTTAAAGGTGGGAAAATGTCAAAGAACACAAATATTATCCCTTTGTAAATGATCAGTAATCTTCCTAAATATGAGAGGGATTTCCCAGAGAATGTAGCAAATATTAGGCATAGCACTAATGACAATAAGCAAATTGTTCCATATTCATAGTGTATACAAAAATCTTCTTATTCCCAGAGGAAACTAGGTGCAATGTAAATAACAACACAGAAATCCAAGGGAGATTTGAGTTTCTGAATCATGTATCTGTTTCCTCTGCATTTTATCAATGTTGTATTTGTGGAAAAGGTTAGGGAAAATATGAAATGATGAATTGAAGATATTACTGCATAATTCATTATCTAAAGCACATATTTGCATGCATTGACTAGATAGCTCAAGTAAGTGGGGAAGATTTTTCTTTTTGGTCTAAATTATCTTAACAAGGGCCTCAACACTCTCCTTCAGTGTGAATAGGTAGGCTTAGCTGTATAATACCAAAAATGAACATACCTAGTGTGTTCTCATTCTGGACAATTTTGATGTCACTCCTAAGCTCTGGGTTGCTCTAATCCTGCCCAAAATACTTCTGAGAACGTAACTATCTTCTACACATAGTCCATATGAATTTGCATGTATGAAATGAGACTAGAAGCTCTACTTTGAGCATTCAGATAGCTCTAGTCTAGCATGCTATATCCTGTATATCCCCTGGGTTAGTCTGTAGCATCAAATTGCATTGGCTTGCAGGCATATAAGTGTTACAAGGCAAGCTAAACAGCATAAGCCATTAAGAAACTTATTGGAGCAAAGCAGCCTGGAAGGGAATGAATCCCAGGGGACTGCCCCTTCATAGAAATCAGCTAGCTCCTGTGATGGTCCTTGAAAATCATCATTTATATTGAGCTAGGTTTTGGTTTGATTAAACTACCTTGGATAAAACCCAATCAAATGATGATTTTAATACATGTCACATCATGGAATAGAAAATAAAGCAAATTCCTAAAATAATATTACAGAACAGTGAAGGGGAAGAGCCTAGACAGGAGCATAAATGGACAGCAAGAGGTTGATTATGTATAACCTTCAACCCCTGGCCTTGGCCTCTAGATGCTAATGAAAAGGTATAATGTAACATCAGGCATGATCAGAAATGCTACATGGCAGCATGCCTGAGAGTTAGCCAAGGAAACGGTTACAGTTACCAGTAGGGAATCTAGGGGGAAATTTAGTTTAGATACTTTAACGTAAATTCTTCTGAAAGTCTGTCCTTGAGTATGCATGTTTCAGAATGTACAGAATACTCATATGGGAATGTAGATAGTATATGTCATTCACAACTGAATGGTCAGCTTGAGGAAACTATTAATATTTTTGTATCCAGCCACATTGCTGAAGTTGTTTATCAGGCGTAGGAGCTCTCTGGTGGAATTTTTGGGGTCGCTTAAGCATACTATCATATCATCTGAAATAGTGATGTTTTGACTTCTTCCTTTCCAATTTGCATCCCTTTGATCTCCTTTTGTTGTCTAATTGCTCTGGCTATGACTTCAAATACAATATTGAATAGGTATTGAGAGAGTGGGCAGCCTTGTCTAGTCCCTGATTTTAGTGGGATTGCTTCAAGTTTCTCTCCACTTACTTTGATATTGGCTACTGGTTTTCTGTATATTGCTTTTACTATGTTTAAGTATGGGCCTTGAATTCCTAATCTTTCTAAGACTTTTATCATGAAGTGATGTTGGATTTTGTCAAATGCTTTCTCAGCATCTAATGCTGATCATGTGGGGGTTTTTCTTTGAGTTTGTTTATATAGTGGTTGTGGCTTCATAGAATGAATTGAGTAGTGTTCCTTCTGTTTCTATTTTATGGAATAGATTGGAGAGTGTTGGTATTAGGTCTTCTTTGAAGGTCTTATAGACTTCTGCACTAAACCCATCTGGTCCTGGGCTTTTTTTTTTTTTCTTGGTTGAGAAACTATTAATGACTTCTATTTCTCAAGGTGTTTATGGGACTGTTTAGCTCATTTATCTGACCCTGATTTAACTTTCGTACCTGGTATCTGACTAGAAAATTGTTCATTTCATTCAGATTTTCCAGTTTTGTTAAATATAGGCTTTTGTAGTAGGATCTGATGATTTTTTTGGATTTCCTAAGGTTCCATTGTTATGCCTCCCTTTTCATTTCTGATTTTGTTGATTTGGATACTGTCTCTGTACCCTCTCGTTAGTTTGGCTAAGGATTTATCTTGGCCTTCCTCTACTCAAAGGATAAACCAGCTAATTATATAATATTATATGGAGGGGTCTGATTGTTCAGGCAGCATGTGTATGGTAGAGGATTGCAAAATCGATCATCAATAGGAGGAGAGGACCTCGGCCCTGTGAAGGTTCTGTGCCCCAGTGTAGGGGAATGCCAGGGCCAGAAAGTGGGAGAGGGCGGGGTGGCAGGCATGGGGAAGGGGGAGGCAACAGGGGTTTGTTTTTGTTGTTTTTATTTGTTTCTTTGTTTTTTGGAGGGAAAACTGGGAATGGAGAAATTCGCATGTAAATAAAGAAAATATTTAAAATAAAAAAAACTATAAAAAAAATATATATATAATATAAAGCAAAAAATATATATATAATAAAAATATATATAATAATATATAATATTATATAATAAAAATAATTATATAATAAAAAGAATAATTTCCCAAAAGAAATTAGGGAAACAACAACTTTCACAATAGTCACAAATAATATAAAATATCTTTGTGTGACCCTAACTAAGCAAGTGAAAGATGTGTATGACAAGAACTTCATGACTCTGAAGAAAAAAATCAAAGAAGATCTCAGAAGAGGGAAAAATCTCACATGGTCATGGATTGGTAGGATTAATATAATAAAATGGTCATCTTGCTGAAAGCAATATACAGATTCAATGCAATCCCCATCAAAATTCCAACTCAATTCTTCACAGACTTAGAAAGACCAATTTCCAAATTCATCTGGAATAACAAAAAAAAAAAAAAATAGGAGAGCCAAAACTATTCTCAACAATAAAAGAACTTTCAGGGGACTCTCCATCCCTGATCTCAAGCTATACTACAGAGCAATCATGATAAAAACTGCATGGTATTGGTACAGTAACATGCAGGTAGATCAACAGAATAGAATTGAAGATGCACAAATGATCTTTGACAAAGGAGCTAAAACCGTCCAGTAGAAAAAAGACAGCATTTTCAACAAATGGTACTGGTTCAACTGGTGGTTAGCATGTAAAAGAATGCAAATCGATCCATTCTTATCTCCTTGTACAAAGTTCAAGTCCAAATGGATCAAGGATCTCCACATAAAACGAGATACACTGAAGGTAAGAGAAAAGAATGTGGGGAAGAATCTTGAGCATATGAGCACAGGGGAAATTTTCCTGAACAGAACACCAAAGGCATGTGCTGTAAGATCAAGAATCAACAAATGGGACCTCATAAAATTGCAAAGCTTCTATAAGGCAAAGGACATTGTCAATAGGAGAAAATGGCAACTAACAGAGTGGGAAAAGATCTTTACCAATCCTGTATCCAATAGAGGGCTAATATCCAGTATATACGAAGAACTCAAGAAGTCAGACTCCAGAGAATCAAATATCCCTATTTAAAAAATGGGGTACAGAGCTAAACAAAGAATTCTCAACTGACGAATACGGAATGGCTGAGAAGCACCTAAAGAAATGTTCAACATCCTTAGTCATCAGAGAAATGCAAGTCAAAACAACCCTGAGATTCCACCTCACACCAGTTAGAAAGGCTAAGATCAAAAACTCAGGTAACAGCAGATGCTGGTGAGGATGTGGAGAAAGAGGAATACTCTTTCATTGCTGGTGGGATTGTAAGCTGGTACAACCACTCTGGAAATCAGTTTGGTGGTTTCTTAGAAAATTGGACATAGTACTACCTGTGGACCCAGATATACCACTCTGTGCATATACCCAGAAGATGCTCCAGCATGTAATAAGGACACATGCTCCACTATGTTCATAGTAGCCTTATTTATAATAGCCAGAAGCTGGAAACAGCCCAGATGTCCTTCAACAGAGGAATGGATACAGAAAATGTGTTATATTTACACAATGGAGTGCTACTCCACTATTTAAAAAGATGAATTCATGAAGTTCTTAGGCAAATTGATGGAAAATATCATCCTGAGTGAGGTAACTCAATCACAAAAGAGTACACATGGCATGCATTCACTGATAAGTGGATATTAGGCCAGAAGTTTGGAATACCCAAGATACAATTCACAGACCACATTAAGCTTAAGAAGAAAGACCACAGTGTGGATACTTGGTCCTTCTTGGAAAGGAGATCAAAATTCCTATGGTACAAAATACAGAGACAAAGTTTCAGGCAGAAACTGAAGGAAAGGCTATCCAGTGACTGTCCCTCCCGGAGATCCATCCCATATAGCATTAGCAAATAAAGACACTATTGTGGATGCCAACAAGTGCTTACTGACAGGAGCCTGGTATGGCTGACTCCTGAGAGGCTCTGCCAGTGACTGACTAATACAGAAGAGGATGCTCACAGCTATCCACTGGACTGAGCACAAAATCCCCAATGGAGGAGCTAGAGAAAGAACCCAAGGAGCTGAAGGGTTTGGAGCCCCATAGGAGGAACAACAATATGAACTAACCAGTACTCCCAGAGTCCATAAGGTCTAAACCACCAACCAAAGAGTACACATGGAGGGACCCATGTCTCCAGCCACATATGTAGCAGAAGATGGCCTTGTGGGACATCAATGAGAGGAGAGGTCCTTTATCTCGTGAAAGCTTGATACCTGAGTGTAAGGGAATGCCAGGATAGGGAAGCAGTAGTGGGTGGGTTAGTGAGCAAGGAGAGGAGGGATGAGATGGGGGAGGTGGAGGGTATAAACTTTGCAATGTAAATAAAGAAAACATCTAATTTCAAAATGAGAATAAAAAAAGAAAATGGAAAAAAGGAAACAATTAATATATGGCACATACTTTATTGTAAATTAACAATATGTACTTGGTAAATAAAAGAAGTAATGGTGCAGACCAACCTCATGTGCACAGGTAGTACATGTGTCTACAGTAGGAGTGAATACTTTAATGTGTGAAGTCCAGGTGTACTGGCTGGTTTTGTGTGTCAATTTGACACAAGCAGCAGTTATCACAGAGAAAGGAGCCTCCTTTGAGGAAATGCCTCCATGACATCCAGCTGTAAGGCATTTTCTCAATTAGTAATCAAGGGTGGGAGGGCCTACTGTGGGTGGTGCCAGCCATGGGCTGGCAGTCCTGGGTTCTATAAGATAGCAAGCTGAGTATGCCAGGGGAAGCAAGCCAGTAACATCCCTCCATGGCCTCTGCATCAGTTCCTGCTTCCTGACCTGCTTGAGTTCCAGCCCTGACTTCCTTTGAATGAACAGCAATGTGGAAGTGTAAGCTCAATAAACCCTTTCCTCCCCAACTTGCTTCTTGATCATGATGGTTTATGCAGGAATACAAACCTTGACTAAGATACCAGGTTAATCAGCTCAGATATAAACACTGAAAGAAATGAAAACAAGGAACCAGCTGCTCTGGTGCCATTGATGCTTGACGCTTTTAAATGCCTTGAGATAGCTTAGTATCCACTAATTGTTCTCAATACTTTGAAAAATTTAATTGGGTTAGCAGGGAAGCTAAAAAGAAGGGTATATCACAAACACTATTTTATACCATTAGTAACTACTGGCTCATAATTGTACATTTCAGTTTCTTTCTGAAACGTGCTATAAAATACTTTTAACATTTATTTTCATATAAAAGTTCATGCCATTAGCATTTATTAACTCATGATCATTGGCAGTACCACCAATGTCATTGATGGCAACAAAATCTAATGATTCTGAAGTTCCTATTATTGATACTGATACAGTAACATTAGAAGAAGAATAGCAAAATTGTTACTTCTCTAGTGCGTTGTAGGTCAGTGGTCTGTTCAGGCAACCTGGTCCTAGTTGAGTACAGGTCTGGAACTCCGATGACCCTGTGGGCAATAATTTCTGCCTACAAGGGACGGAAGGAGTTTGGCCATGCCTCCTGGGTCCCTGGCTCCTGTTTCAGTCCCAACCCCACACACACATCCCACCCCCAGAGGATAGCTGTGTTCTGTCATGTAGACAATACCCTAAGCTCCCAGCATTCTAGCTGGACCCTACCCCCAGTCACTGACCATGGCCAGGTATGTCCCACCCCACAGACAGATAGCTCTGCCTCACAATATAAGGGGCGATTTGCCCCCTCCCCTCTCTCTTGCTTTCTTGCTCTCCCCTCTCTCTTGCCCTCTCTTGTTCTCTTGTTCTATCTTGCTCTCTTGCTCTCCTGCTTTCTTCCTCTCTTACCCTCTCTTCTCCTCTCTTCTCCTTCTTATCCTTTCTCTCTCTCTCTCCACATGGTCATGGCTGGCCTCTTTTCTCTTTTCTATAATAAAATACTTACAATTATGCACTGCCTCCTTTTAACTAGACGCACTGTGATGACTCAGCCCCAGTGTTTGCAGCCGTGAGGCCGGACTGAGAACTCTCCTGCTCCGAACTAGCACTGGACAGCACTGGACAGCCGTGCTGCCACCTCTTTCCCCACCCCCTTCTCCCTTCATTCATTCAGCTTCTCCTGCAGTATCCAGAGGCTGGGGCTTACATCCCTGGCTTTTCAGGAGGCCAAGGGTCCCCTTGCAGCTGTCTCGTTATCTCTGCCCATCCCTCCATTCCCCATGGACTGGGACCCAGATGCCCCCTGCGAGGTGGAGTGGGCAGACAGACACCTATACCTGCACTGCCCAGAGCAGGGAAGCTCTGGCCGGGTATAGGTCATTCTACCCTCCCCCTCTTCCCCCCCCCCCCCCCCCCCGGTTCCCGACACTGCATAGATCCAGTTATCCTTTCCTCTAGAAATGGTAGTAGTTGGTAACTGCAGTACAAGCAAGGACTTTAAGGCTTCTTGAGTCATAACAAAGGATAGCATATGGCTTTGCAGCCTAAACAGAAGTGTACATAAACAACTGATGAGATACCAAGTTTATGTTACTTCACTTTCACTATCCTGGACTTGAACTTGGGTGCTCCATTACACACAGGCCTTCAGAGCTCCCCCTGAGGATACAGAACATTTAAACCCACAGCCACTGGCTGGGGATCCAGAGATGTGGCAAAGAGGACAAAGCCCAGACTTCACCTGGATTATCTTCCCTAGGCAATCCTTAGGCACCATACATCAGTTCCATCTAAGTAAATGCTTTGTTGAAGAATTTTAAATGCCAAGACAGAGCAGGTGAAATCCAAAGTTTATGCTGGAGTGATAAATCTTTTACTTTTACCTTCTATGATGAAAAGTAATAAAAATATATTTAAATGTGGTTCCTAGTCCCATACTTGAGTACTTTTACTTAAAACTTTAAAAATCTATATACTGTGCTCTCATATGTTAAATATACAAAGATCCTTAAACACCAGGGACCCCAATTACTATTTGTCTATCAGTGTTACCTGAGCAATAAAAACTCTGTGCATATAGACATAACCAGTATTCAGTTATGTAATTCTCACATGATTATTTATACATTGTAGTAAATTCTTTTACCACCCCAACTTCACATTTGAAACCTAACCACCTTCATGAACTCCAATGTCCAGAACATAAGTGTGAATCAAATACTAAGTTCTATGACAGAAGTTTTATAACTTCTTCTCACATTTACCAGTTCATAATGGGAAATAATATTCCAGTCATGTTAGGGGTCACCTTGTCCATTTATATTAAAATTCTAATTTGCTCTGGGCCTAAGAGCCTTTAGACCTAGGCAGCGATGAAATAATTCTCCATGCAGTTAAATAATTTCACTGAAAATACATTATTCTTTCTGGCCTGTGCTCATGAGGACTTTGAGAAGGCGCTATGTCCCCATGGTGATCATTAGAACTGTCTGCAGACCCTGTATTCTACCATTTTGAGTGTATGGTAGCATAGTTCATCCCTGCTACTTCACAGATAGGCATGGCCAGGCAGATGTCCTTTAGCCATCCAAACATGACTAAAATTAGATGTGCCCTCTTATTAGAAGCTGTAGGAGACAATAAGCAGTCCACAAAGCACTTTTCCCTTCCATTGTGAAGTGTGGAAGTTCTTGTTGAGATAAGGGTTCTCAGGACTGCAATGAGTCACCAAGGTGACTCACAATCTCATAAATAAATATTTACCAGAAATAACTGTCATGATGGGAAAGCATTAAGAGTTGGTAGTTTCTTTGTTACTTCAACAAATTTATGTTATCATGATTTAATAATCCCATTCATTTCCAAAAGTCCACTCATAAAGTAGAGACAGTATATTGATTTATAATCTTTCAAGATAATAAACAACAGTAAATCAAAAAAGACTATCTTAAATTTGATAAGCACAGAGTGTAATAGAATAACATTAGTAGCTATTACAAGGAATAATTTAGAAAATTTAGTCTTAATTGTCACACTTGGAAATATCCAACACTAATTAACATGTATTCCCTAAGTATACATGAACATGAAGTAAGTCAAATGGTAAAATAGATTACCTTGGAAACACTATTGTACAAATTTTTATGTATTTCTTAATTTCTATGTATTCATATAGCTTCCTTCTATAAGGTATCTCTCTATGCCACTGTCATGTGTAAATCTTTTTACTATTGTGTAATCTCCATATTTTAGAAGTTACAATAGACTCTCAATGTTTTTAATTAAAGTCAAACTCTTTGACCTGGCTCTAGAAATGTATTTTCCAGTACAGTCTAGTGCATGCCTCTATCATACTTCCCCTGCTCTGACCGACTGCCTCATCACCCCACATGCCTACATTCTTTCAAATGTGTCACAATAAATGTAGCCCATTTGTGTAGTGTGTGATTTGGTAATTGTGTGTGTATTGATTATAGGCAATTTTTATTTTTTTACTGTTGATGTATATTGGTTGTCCTGTGCCGTTCAGGTTGGACCACCAGCTTCTCAAAGTAAGCAATCTCCCTTCCACTGCCCAGCTGACTATTCTGCATCCACTGCACAGTGTTACACTTCCACTGCCCAGCTGACTATTCTGCATCCACTGCACAGTGTTACACTTCCACTGCCCAGCTGACTATTCTGCATCCACTGCACAATGTTACACTTCCACTGCCCAGCTGACTATTCTACATCCACTGCACAGTTTTACACTTCCACTGCCCAGCTGACTATTCTGCATCCACTGCACAGTGTTACACTTCCACTGCCCAGCTGACTATTCTGCATCCACTGCACAGTGTTACACTTCCACTGCCCAGCTGACTATTCTGCATACATTGTACAATGTTACACTTCCACTGCCCAGCTGACTATTCTGAATACACTGTACAGTGTTACAAATATTCACCTGTTTTTACTCATGACAATAGCAGCCCAAGGAATGAAAAGATATACCAAGGCAGAAACTAGCAAACAACACAACAATCTTCTAAACTACCTAAAAGCAGAATTTTGTTTATGGCTCTTTAAGAGCAAAGTATCTCCTTTTTCCTAGTAAGTTTCATCTTTCAAATCAAACCCAGGCCTGAATCCCTAGAGGATCTATATGTACACAGAACAAAATTAAAGTACATGTGTGGATTTGCTCAGATGTGAAATCCTAGCATTTCGAAGAGAAAATGGAATTCACTGAGCAAGAATAGGGTGTACTGCTTAAGAACTAGTAAAGCGTCAGTAGCACCATTACCATCAACTCCTGAACTGCCCTGAAGTGTAAGTGAGTAACCCCACAACGCCCAAGCACACAGCTCCTGGAGACTCACAACACAGTGAGCTGGATCAACAGGTTGACTCACAGTTCTTCTGCAAGGACAAATCAGAACACAGCTCTGCTCACAGTAAACTCTGGGCAACTGTGTTGTGTAGCTAACTTCTTGGCCCCGGGTTATAAGTGATACTCCATGAGGTCATGAGCTAAAATCCCCAAGCTGCCTGTTCCATTCAGGAAGCTCCTCTAGGACTTGGCATTTAAGGAAATATTGATTTGAATACTATTTAGACATTGCCAATGATATTCTGGAGATTTATTTTCTTATATGCCAGTAGCTGTTTAAATGTTAAGAAATCATTATAAAATGTATTGTTACAATTAAATGTGTACAGATAATAGACCTTCCTCTTTATCTAATTGAAACAAATTTACATAGAGATCTAAAAGAAAAATTATGGCCTGAAGGAATTGTATAATAGAAACTAATTGTACTCCAAATTCCATACATAACAATATATTTATTTCATGGTGATAAATTCCTAATGGGGCCAGACTCTTTATCATACTTTCTACATTGAAGGTCTAAGTCTTTTTCCACAATTTCACTCCCCTCCCCTCCCTTGCCAAAATAAACCACTTACTGTCCTCATTTTCAAAGCCCTTTATGATTACCAATATCAAAAGTGAAATTTACTGTTTAGCACCCAACTTCTGACATGACTAGTTTGAGTCTTTGTATTAACTAATATCTACTGCATCAAGATGTTTCCTCGAGAAAGACTGATAGGTGAACTTATCTATGTGTATAGAGATACATAAATATTTGAGAAGGCAGTTTGATATTATGTACTTTTAGTATTATAACTAAAGAAGGTTCACCCAGGACCTATTAGCTCCCCAAATGTAGGTTCTTGGCAAGATTTATAATGCCACACATGAATTTCCTCTTCTGGAGGAGGCCTTAAATTCAATGAAAAAAGTAGTTGACTGTACCCAGAAAATCATTCATGCCACTATTGCACACCCATGGACATATCTTGCCAGGTTGATCACTAAAGTAGCTGCCTTAGGCTCTTACTGCTGTGAACAGACACCATGACTAAGGCAACTCTTATAGGGTAGCATTTAATTGGGGCTAGCTTACAGGCTCAGTGGTTCAGTCCATTATCATCAAGGAGGAAACATGGCAGTGTCCAGGCACACATGGAGCAAGAGGAACTGAGAGTTCTACATCTTCATTAGAAGGCTGATAATAGAGGCTTCCAGGCAGCTAGAATGAGAGCTTTACCATACCCACAGTGACACACCTACTCCAACAAGGCCATACCTACTCCAACAGGGCCTCGCCTTCTAGTAGTGCCACTCCCTGGGCCAAGCATATACGAACATCACAGTAGCCTTAGGTTTACATCTGGGTAAGAGTGCTAAAGACTTTTCTTCCTAGCAGCCTTCCAGTATTATGAAAACCTAGCAAGGTGGAAGTATCCAGTCAGTGTTAGATTGACTTCTCTGTATCCTTTGACCAAAGTATTTGTTGACTTCAGTAATAGTGTCACCATCAAGTTCTTATAGGCCACCAAAACATGTTAATAGCCTTATACTGTTCAAGGGTCTCCAGAGGTCTCTGACTAAGAACTTTGAGGGAGTTACCCCCCACCTGAAACTGTGTAAAGCGCAGAGAACAAGTGTCTGTAAAGTACACAGACATAAATGTGATGCCTAAGCTTAAGGGGCATCACATAAGAAACAGAAAGACTGCACAAGCCAGAGCTCAGGAGACTGTTTGAAATGGCGTCTTCCAGACATGACACTACTATTGTACCCTGGAACTTACAACAACTGAGGTTGTCTACACAAGACTGGCACAAGATTAAGTCAGTAAAATCCCAGCACAAATGAAGGAGGGGCACAGAAGGGTCTACTCATATCTAAAGAGCTATTAACAGTTGATAGCTGCCGGGAGAGAGAGTCCATTTTCTTTTGGGTGTGGTCCCTAGTAGGCTGATCACACCCATGAGCCTGAAGAAAGCCCCTGTTAAACTCAGTGGGTTATTTAAAAAAAGGGGGGGGTACATGAAGTTTGGCATATAAACAAATAACAAAAACTAGATATTTGTGCAATATCTAGTTGTAACGAATAATCTGAAGTAAACTCACTCCTATCTGCTATACCAGGAAGAGGCATGAAAGCATAATCCAGTAACAGTTCTGTTTTTTTCAAAAAACTGACGTCACAAGACTTCTGTCTTGGTTTCTTAGACTTTTCCTACAAGCATTCAGAAATCTTCTCATATCACTCCATTCTTGGACCATTTTTCAACACTTAAACAAATATGTTTGATGATTATGGGAACATAATAAATTCTTAAACTGTCAATATAGAGAAATAATACAAATGAAGCTTTATGTAAATTAAAGTACCAATATTTGGAATTTGACAGTAGTTATCAATTCACAAAGTAAGGACACAATTAGAAAACCCATCTTAAGGAAGCAATCAGAAGTCTCCAGAACTCTGAATAAGATGTTTTACTGCATTACACCTTTAATCAAGGAAAAATCTAAATGACTTTAACAGTTCATCATATTCTTGCAAAATAATCATCATCTTGACTTAGAGCTAGTTTATTCTGGAACCACGTATAAGTGATCACAGCCCAAGATACAAATTCAGCTTGCCCCAAATACTATGTTCCAAACTAGTAATGCTTTTGTGAATTTTTTGTAGAAAAGAAAATGTTATAAATCCATTTTAAAATACACTGGTGGGAGCTTCCAGTAGGTGAGTTACAGTCAAGTTGGGAAATCCTGGCTCTGATAGTATCTGACAGCATGCTTAGATCTAAGGTGGCAAAAACTAGTGGTCTATTCTAAGAATTTTTGCCTAATAATCACTGACACAAAGGTAGATAATAAATAGCTACAAAAGGCACTTCCAGTAGCTCCACATAGCTGACTCTTAGTCTATAATATTTCAACTTTTTAGAGCCACAAAGTTCTAACCACTCAGCCTTGTACAACCTTTAACACCTGAATGTCTTCTTTCAACTTCACCTCATAACAACATATTTAAAATTTCAAAATTTGCTAATGACTTGGGGGAATGATACAATGTCACAAATATAAGCCAGTCACATGGTACACATCAGTTAAGTGATGATTTAAAATTCTCACTGTCTCTGTACTATTGCACTATAACTTTGTATTTTCTGTGTTAGAATCAAGGTTGCTTGATTGCTTTATTTATTTAATTTTTCCTTATAGAGACAAAATATTTCTACTTTACATATCTGAAAACTTCTAAATGGTTACTTGGAAAGAAGATGCTCACTTTCCTTCCAGATGGCTGGTGACTTATCAGAGGGTCATCATGTGAATGCCACTGTTTTCTGCCACATCATAAAATTATTAGGTAAAAATTTTGACATATTCTAACAAGCCAAGTCCTAATTTACAACATCTACCATGTTTTAAATATTCAGGCATCTATTGCAGTTACATTGCAACAGCAAAGATACATTTCTTTCTTCTTTGGCAAGCACTACAAATATATGTTATTTATAAGTTTGTTGCCTCATCTATCAAGGTTGCTCAAAGCAGATAGCATTTAGTGACTAAGTAAGATATGGCAAAGAATGATAAAAAAGAAAAATGATTCCATCCATAGTTATGTTAATGGAGGAATGCCAACTGTAAAATGTGGGAACTGTGTCAAGAAAGCATTTTCTTAAAGGAAACCTGCCTTCCATCTCAACAAATATAATCAGTACAATTTTAGCAATCCTTGTGCTATGCTCTGTGCCCCAACCACCACCACTAGTGACAACACCACCATGAACGCCATCACTTCCATCATTGTCATTGCCATCACCACTATCATCCCTATTGGTACCCTACCAAGTCCCAAACTAAACTGAGACCTCTAGAAATTCCACAGACTACAGAAAAGCACAATGGAAAATAACAATAGAGAAAGGAAAATATTTTGATTATTAAGTTCCATTAATGTGGGTCCTCTCACATATTTCCTCAGGCATGTTTTTGTATGTTTGTGTTGGGGGGTTTTCTTTTCTGTGTATCATACCTCACACTACAGCACCGCCCTAAGAATAACTGGGGCAAAGATAATGGTAACAGACATCACTTTTCAGATTACCTTCCTGTTTAAGGAAGCCTCCTGAATATTTGTATAATTCTGCTTTCTCCTGCGTATCCCTTACATGATTAAATAAACTATAGTAAGAATAATTTTCTATAGAGAAAACCCATGTGTAAGAAAATAGCAATGAAACAGAAAAAAATAAATGCAATAACTCTATTTTAGTGCTACCAGAGGCATTTAGAGTCATAAGGCTGCCACGTCTTAAAAGAAATAAGGAAAATGTTTGATAAATGAAAATATGTTTATTTGAAGTTTGGCCAAACAAAAAAATAAAAGACTCCTGGCTTTCCCCACATTTTCTATAGCAATGTTCAAATTTTACCAAAAGATGGAGCAAGGGTCAGGAAATATGGTGAGATTAATGTAAGTTGTCTGCTGTGTGAAATCTCCCCCAGGAGGGAGGTTTCTTCTCCTGCTACCACCGGAGCTTCAGCCATTTCTTTATTGTACCAGAGACATCTTTATTATTTGAGACCCTTTCTTTCAGTGTTCTAAGAACACTAGTGTCTCCGTGGAACTTTCTCTCCTGTCAGGATGATTAAAACAATGTGTGGAAAATATCACCTTGCTCTCCAGGAGTACTCGACTGGGAAAATCCTATCCCAAAGTGTGCAAGGGTACAGTGGAATTTCTGGGCCATCTTTCCAGACCAAAGGCATATTAATACAGATTTTAAATATAAGGTTAAGAGAGATGCTAAAGATGAAAATAAGACAAACCTGAGAGCCTAGAAGCTGGGTGTGAGCTTCTCAACAAAGAACCACGTAAGACTTGAGTGGGGTCTGAAGTTATTTCAAAGCATTGCTAATGAATTTAAACGAGTCCACAGGGTGGTTCCTGGTGGGCATCTGGCAGGATTCAGAGCACTGGGGTACAGAGCGCTGGAATATTTTCGTTGTAAACAGAGTTAATAATCTTGTTTGTGAATGTTCTAGAAAATAGCTGGGTAAAGAATAAGGGCCCACTTAAAGGTTGTGGCTTTAATGAGAATCTCCCCCCATAGGCTCAGACGTCTGAATGGTTGGCCCCTGCGGCTTTAATGAGAATCTCCCCCCATAGGCTCAGACGTCTGAATGGTTGGCCCCTAGTTGGTAGCACTGTTTGGTAGGCTTAGAAGGTGTTGGCTTTGCTGGAAGAAAACGGAGGCAAGCTTTGATGTTTCAAAGAGCTTCATCATTACCACTTCATTCCTTCTGTTTCATGACCAGTGTTTACAATGTGATCTCTCATGATGCTGCAGGTGGATGTTTGCCTACTACCATATTTCCCTTCTGTGGTGGTAACAGACTCTTACCCCTCTGGAAGCATAAGCCTAAATAGACACACATTTGAAGAAAGCATGACCGTTATCTATTAGATCCATTTGGTTTAAAATGACACTTAGCTCCAGCATTTCTCTGTTTAACTTTTGTCTGGGTGACCTGTTTTAGTAAGAATACTGAAGTCTCCCCATATAAGTATGTGAGGATCAATATGTAATTTAAGCTGTAATAATGTTTCTTTTACAAACTTGGGCACCCTTTGTTTAGGGCATAGATGTTAAGAATTGCAATCTCCTCAGTGATTTTTCCTTTGATGAGTATGTACTGTCCTTCTTTATCTCTTCTAATGAGTTTTGGTGTGAAGTCATTTTGTCAGATACTAAAAGGGCTACTACAACAACTTGGGTCCATTTGCTTAGCATACCATTTTCCATGTTATCACAGTAAGATGATGTCTATCCTTGATGTCAAGATGTGTTTCTTGGATGCATCAGAAAACTGAATCCTTTTGGGTTTTTTTTCCTGGGTGGGGGTTGTTGTTTTTTGTTTTTATCCACTCTGTTACTTTGTGTCTTTTTATTGGGGAATTGAGACCACTGATATTTAGAGACATCTATGAGGAGCATCATTTGATGATTCCTTGTATTTTATTGTTGCTGCAGTGGTGGTAGTGGTGGTGGTATCTGTGCAGACATGCGGGCGTGTGTGTGTGTGTGTGTGTGTGTGTGTGTGTGTGTGCACGCATGCGCGTGTATGTGTGTGTGTGTGTGTGTGTGTGTGTGTTTCCTCTTTATAGTTGATGATCTGGGATCATTTACTCTTTGTGCTTTTGTGGCTGTTAATCTCTCAGAATTGAGGAAAAAAGTCTACCAAACCAAATCTTAGCCAAATTAATTAAAGCAAGCAATTAATTAAAACAAGATTTTTTTAATTTGTGCACATGAGCTGTCTCTCCCTAAAGTATGGGTTCAAGAGATCAGCACTAGATATAGGCAAGATAAGTCCTTCTATAGTCCAGGAGTAGGGAGGTTCCAAATGGGGACTTTGGCAGGAAAATTAGCAGGGTTACAGAAGCTGAAAAAGTTGGTCATAGAAACCTCCTGAAGCAAAGATATGGTTACAAGGTGGTCATAAGAAGGTACACATAGCAAAGAAGGCATAACAAGGTGGTCATAACAATAGGTGGTCATAATATGCTTTTGAAACAAAGGTCTGGTTGAAGTTTCTGGGAATAGGGAGTACAGAATAGTTTCTAGTTAAGGTTACAAGTAGAGTATAGCTCAAACCTTCATTAACAGATTTAATCATAAACAGGAATAAGCCTGACTTGTCTTTACCATAAGATAACTTTCAAGCCTAAGATGGAGGCAGGCTGACTCATCAGTTAACCTCTTTATGTTGTGGTTTTTCTTCTGTAGGGCTGGATGTATAGATAGATGTTGCTTAAATTTAGTTTTACTGTGGCTTTATTTTATTTTAAATTTATATCTTAGTTTTTCCATCTCTTGTGATTGAAGGTTCCCCAGCTATAGTGGTCCAGACTGGCATTTTTGGTCTTTTAGAGTCTATAGACCATCTGACCATGGCATTTTTGGTCTTTTAGAGTCTATAGACCATCTGTTCATGGCATTCTTGGTCTTTTAGAGTCTATAGACCA
>NW_022196912.1:73424133-73441445 GCF_008632895.1 Mastomys coucha
TGGCATTCTTGGTCTTTTAGAGTCTATAGACCATCTGTTCATGGCATTCTTGGTCTTTTAGAGTCTGTAGACCATCTGTTCATGGCATTTTTGGTCTTTTAGAGTCTATAGACCATCTGTTCAGGACCCTCTGGTCTCTAGAGTCTCTACTGAGAAGTCACGTGTTTTTCTAATAAGTCTGCATTCATATATTACTTGGTCTTTTTCCATTTCAGTTTTTAATATTCTTTCTTCATCCTCTATGTTTAGTGTTTTGATGCTACATGCACATCCCTATCTAGTCAAGTATACTTGGTATCCTGTATGCTTCTTGTACTTTGATAGGCATCCCCTTCTTTAGGTTAAGGAAATATTCTTCTATAATTTGCTGGAAATATGTTCTGTAGCTTTTACTGGTTTTTTCTCCTTCCTCTATTTCTATTAGCCTTGGTCTTTCCATAGCATCCCAGAATTTCTGGATATTTTATTCCAAATTTTTTTTTTAAGATTTAACACTTTCTTTGACCAGAGTACCCATTTCTTATCTACAGTGTCTTCAATGCCAGAAAATTCTTCCATCTCTTGTGTTCTGTTGGTGAGGCTTCCCTCTAAAGTTCCTGATCAAGTTCCTAAATTTCTCATTTCCAAATTTACCTCAGGTTAGATTGAAGTAGAAACTTATGGGTTCTTTGGAGAGTCAGTTGTGTTGTATGATGTTTTGCTGGGGCAAACACATGAAGGAACATTTAGCTGAAGTAGACACAGGTAAAAGGTTAAGGCAGACTAGTGAAGGAATGTTTAACTGAAGCAGACACAGGAGAGAGGACATTCTGCTAAAGCAAGCACATGAAAGGACATGTGATGAAGGATTCTTTGCTAACAACACTCATGTATTGGATCTCTTTACATTGTGTAGTTGTGCTCTATTTGTCAGGACTCCATAGAGAGAAACACCAAGAAAACTTCTGGTGGTATGCTGCAGTTCTTGCAACTTCCGAAGACTAAGGCTGATTGGCAGAGTGATGTCAGCTGAGACAGACACACATACTGAGGCAAGACATGTGCTGATGCAAGACTCATGGAGGACACATGATGTTTAGAGGGAATATAAATAGAACATGATGGACAGTTGTAGGGCAGTGGTCTGTTCAGGCAACCTGGAACCAATAGCCCTGGAACCCTGGACTCCCAGTGGGAGATAGTTTCTGCCTTGCAATGGACAAAAGGTGTTTGGCTGACTTCTGGGTCCTTGGCCCCTGTTTCAGTCACTACCTCTCACAGCCCCCTGCAGGAGATGTGTGTTTTGTCTTGTAGACAATGCCTCAAGCTCCCATTATTCTAGCTGGACCCTACCCCTAGTCATCTGACCACAGCCAGATAGCCCTGCCTCACTCTATATAAGGGGCAGTTTGCCCCTCCCCTCTCTCTTGTTTCCTTTCTTCCTCTCTTGCTCTCTTGCCTCTTTGTCCTCTCTCTTGCTCTTTGTCCTCTCTTGCTTCTTTTTCTCCTCTCTTGCTCTTTTGCTTTCTATCTCTCCTTTCTCTCTCCTTCTCTTCTCTCCTTTCTCTCCTTTCTTTGTCTCTACATGGCCAGCCTATTTCTCTTTCCTATAATAAAATATCTCACGATTATGCATTTCCTCCTTTTAACTAACTAACGCACTGTGCAGCCCCAGGCCTCAGCAGCAGAGAGACTCAGGCATCAGCAGCAGAGAGTCCCAGGCCTCAGCAGAGAGACACAGACTCACAGACAGTGACTGATGCTGAGCTAAGCTTGCTTATAGAGCTAGTTGTACAATGCTTGTTGGTCTCACTCTTCGCTGATCTTTGCTTCACTGAGAAAGGCACAGCTGGGAACTGCTCCTGACATCCCTCCTGGTCCCACCTCCTGACTCATGCTGAGGCTGAGGCTTGGCTATCTCTGCTAGGTAGTGCCACAACTGCTGATTCGTGTTTGCCTATCCTGACTCTACTGAACTGGACTGCTGGTGTATCCCTGAAGTGTTTGCGAGTGGATAGAGCTGCCATTGCTAACCTGTGAGCTGAACTGCTGATTTCCATACAATATAGATGGGAATTTCCCCTAAGAAGCTTTCTAAACAGGTCCACTTTCCCCATATCCTTTCTTTTCACTACCTCTGGTGGGTGGTGGGCTATAAGGTAGGTTAAAGCATTTAAGAAATAAGGTTTGAAAAAAATTAAAGTTACATTGGGTTTTCTTTGTTAATTCCATTTCCACATTCAAGTCATGAATTGTTTTATTCATTTCCTTCCACTGTTTGTAGTTTTGTAGATTTCTTTAAGTGGTTTCTTCTTTAAGAACCTCTATCATATTCACAAAGGCTATTTTATGGCTTTGTCTTATGCTTCAGCTATATTACAATCAGAGCCTACTGTGGTAGAGTTGTTGAGCTATAATGAAGACATGTTGTCCTGGCTGTTGTTGATTGTGTTTTCACAATAGTGTCCAGGCATCTGGGCTTAGGAAGAGTGTAATTGTGCGTGTTGGTCCCTGGTCTTGTCTTTGTTGTGTAGATGATTCATTCCTTGGTTTGTATGACTCTCTCTGGTCTTAGGAGAGTGTGGTAGCTGTGTGTCTCTTGGTCAGAAATTTTACTGGGGTCCTAATAGGTATGGCATTGGAGGGTCTCAGGTAAAATATGTTTCTAAGTATTGGGAGATGATACTTAGAAATGGGGAAGAATTACAAATGGGGTACTGATGGGATCTGCAGGAAGAAGGGAAGCAGAGTGTTCTACCAGAATCTGCTTAGTCCATGAAATGGATACAGAGAGTAAGAGGAGGCTACAACAGGTAGTCTGCTACAGAGCTGGGGGTGAGAATGGGTGATTGTATATGGAGGAGAGGAGAGAGTGAAGAGCTGAAGCTCATCTTACCTTTGCTGGCCTACTTGCTTTTCTGAAAGGCATGGCTCAGAGGACCCCAGAGAATGTTTGATGGAGTTGAGGACTTGGATAAAGCAATGGGTGGGGAAAATGAAATTGAAGAGGAATATCTATATAATCCCCTGGAGCCATAGGCAGGAAGAGGAAGGAGGCAGTCTGAGGAAGAGGTAGTCTGCCAAAGAGCTGAAAATAAGACTGGAGGACTGTATTTGTTGGAGAGGAGGGAATGGTGAGTCTCTGAAGTTAGCCTACCTGCTAACTAGACACAATTTTTGATAAGACTATATTAATAAAGTTCGGGAAAATCATCCCTATATTGTCTTGACTGTTGTGAAACTATTTCCATTCTTACTGGTCTGGTCTGGTTTCCTCATTTAGGTGTTATCTTTGCCCAGAACCCAGCAGCAGAACACAGGGTCGGGGAAAGCCTGAGAATTACAATGCACACAATAACACACATTCAAAATTTAGTTGTCCTTGAAGTCAAAAAAAGTAGTATTTGTATCTAGGCCACATTAGTGTTATAAAAGTCTGGCTAGAGGAAACAATACAGCTAGACCAATGGTACAACTAATACTAGTTCCTTGATCAGATTTGAAATGTAAAGAACTTAGAAATACAACCAGAGCCTCTGCCATGTGAAAGAGCCATGGAGAATATTTATAACCAATACAGTCTTACCCTGGCACTCAGTCCAGAAACCTCCACAGGGTGCGAAGCTTTTGTCACTTCTTACTCTTTCTTTAAAAGAAGTTTTGGTTGGTTGGTTGGTTGTTTAATTGGTTTTTGATCTTTCAAGACAGGTTTCATCTGTGTAGTCCTGGTTATCCTGGAACTCACTCTGTAGACGAGGCTGTCCTCAAACTCACAGAGCTCCGCCTGCCTTGCCTCCTGAGTGCTGGGATTAAAGCTGTGTATCACCTCCCATCAAAATAAGTTTTAATTAAGACAGCTATGGGATCTCCCTCTGCTCCCAGGAAAATACAAGTTTGATTTTATAACTCAGTCACAGAAATAGTAGGATTCAATTTGAAATTTTTAAACAGAATTTTCAGCAACACCTCTATTTCATAAATTGAGGTACACCTCAACATACACAGACTGCCAGGAGCTCCATGGAGAACATCGAAAGTAATTTGGAAAAGGGAATTGATGTTCATGTGAAAAGTAACATCATTTAACACATTTGGCTTGCCTTAGGAAAGAACAACTTGCAAGTACACTTCCTGTGAACTGTAAACAACACAGAGACTTCAAATAGAATACCTGAGAAGAAGTCAAGAAACCTTAAATGCAGAATGGCAACAGGGAAAAAAAAGAAAACCAGCATCCATGTCATCATGCCCTCCTCTGGGATAAATCAAGATAGTATTTGGAGTTACTCAAAGAACTAATGAGACAGCCTAGATATTCCTTATTGAATCTTCAAAAATTCTAAGAAGCTCTGTGTTCCTATTTCAAAGAGGAAAGTAGAAAACAAGTTGAAGAACTTAATAAACAGCTCAATTGCTTGCAACTCTTCTCTGACCACTGTGAAAACCTGAACAGCTTCTCTCAATTGCTAATTTTTTTATTTTTTATTTCTTTTATTTTTGAGATTATAATTATATCATTTTCCCCTTCACTTTCCTCCTCCAAACCCGCCCACATACTCCTCTTTCAAATTGTTCTATTTCAAAGTCATGCCCTCTCTTTTTCTTAATTGTTACAGTCATATGCATATAGGAGAAGATATTTCTAAATAAAATCTACCCAATCTATACAGTGTTACTTGTATGTATGATTTCAATGATAACCATTTGGTACTAGATAAAAAATTGGTTTGTCCTTTCCTGTGGAAAACTTTTTCTTCCACTCTCAGCATTTCTTAGTTGCCTCAACTTCTCTCATGAATAGGACTCCATTTGCCCAAGAATTCAAAAGCTGGACTTCATTAATCTACAAAACTTCTGCACAGCTAAAGAAATAATCAAATGGGTGAAGAGGAAGCCCACAGACTGAGAGAGAATCTTTGCCAGCTGCACATCTGACAGAGTATTAACATTCAGAACATATAACATTTTTTAGATATCTCTAAGCCATTATTTTCTTCTTTTGAGAATTCTCTGTTCAGGTTCCCAGCCCATTTTTTAAATAGGTTATTTTGGGCCAGGGAGGGAGGAGGTGTTGTTTTGTTTTATTTGTTTTCTACTCTGATTTTTTTAGTTCTTTGTATATCCTTCTCTGCACCTTTTTTATGTAGGCTCTGCCTATGTTTTGTTCTAGAAGTTTCAGTGTTTCAAGCTTTATATTTGTGCTTTTGATCCATTTGGGATTATTTTTTATGCATGGTGATAGGTGCAGTTTTAACACCCCATCCCACCCCAGAACTCTCTGGGTTGGTCATAAGAGCCAGGTCACAAAGTCAGGGCACAATTCTTCCAGTCTCTGGTGAATCTCAGTTAGTTACAAGGTTTTTTATCCCCTTTGGTGGGCAATTCACCCCATATCCATAGAGAAGCTATGATAATAGCTTGCAGAGGATGTTATAATTGGTTGCCTGCCACTTTGTAACCTGAAAGGCATGCCCAATAAGACCAGACTTTCCTGGGATCTGGTTTGACAAAGACTGCCCTTCTGTGGGGGAAACAGCAGCGATCTATATAACCATGTGTAAGACACCATAACCAGAAAATAAAAATGGGAATATGTCTAAGTCCTTTAGCTATGTATTCATCCCTTAATTTTTCTACTTGTTACCAAGTAGCCAAATTTACCATCCCTTCTTCTGAGACCAAGGGCATAGACTGCTTACCTCTTACTCAGCTAACTCAGCTCCTTAGTCATAGAATTGATGAAGCTCTAATGTGCTTGCCTTACTTTCCTATTTCTCAAAATCTCCTTCAAAGTCCAAAGATGTCATTGCTTAGCTCTAGATTCTACTTGCCCTGTGTTTTACACCCTGGGTGCAGAAATGCATTTCCTCATCTGACCCAATTCAAGTTCTCTGTATCCAGGGTCCCAGGTCAAGGGCCACTAGCATGACCTGCTTAGCTTTAGAATTGATCTGACTGAGGAAACAGGGAATAAAGAAATGACAGACATATATACACATATACAAAAAAACTAGAATCTGGTAGGCCATGAATTCTGGCAGAGATCCACCAGCAGCAGCATAGAAACTTAGCATGTCTATTATATACTACAGTAATATGGGGGGAAGGAAGATGGGGAGGTGGAGGGAGTTGCTATCCCAGTAGGGAGTGAGCAGTCTCAGGTTGCAGTCCACCAGGATGAAAAAGCTACAGTTAATGCTTTCTGCTCAAGCTGGTTTTAGCTAAAGGTAAAATGTTTGTCAATACACATACTTGGACCAGGATAAAATAGTGCCATTCCATTGAGCTTGACCTAGGGAAGGCCTTCTCATTTCCATGGGCCTGAGACATCTGGGTCCTTGGCATGGCCATACTCATGTCCATAGAGCACATTCAATCAGCATTTCATCTACTCCCTACAGACGGCCTCTAAGAGGCATGAGCACTTACTCCTTACTCTATTCCAGAAAGCAGCCTCCTCCCTGCTTTGAGGGCACCATGACTCCTAGTAAGAGCCAAATAAATGTGTCACTATTTCCAAACTTCACAGTGTTTAGTTTCAGGGAACCCTAGAAAATGACACTCCTGGAATGGGTATTATTTCCCTTAGGAAGACCATTGTTTCCCATGCCTTTGAGAAGCAAATATCCATGAGCAACCAAACATGACAGGGTTTGCATGTAAATCTATGTAAAGCACTGCACACACTCATAGAATCCCTTAGGGTGGCTGAAGCACAGCAGGGTGGGATACGCCACAGCGGCATGTGAATTATGTCCATTCATGCTAACTCACCAGGATCTAAAACTGACAAGTTTGGGTTTCATACAAAAATTTTAATTTAGAATACTGAAATTGGTTTGTTTCTATAATGTGAACAGCTTTATTAAAATTATCCAATATTAGAGCAATATTTCAATGCTAAGTGAGAATGGATTCATCCTCATATCTGTGTTTCTACTCAAAAAGGTGCAGAGAAAAGATACACTGGTTACGCATACCTTCAAGTGTGAAAGTCCCTATAAAGAACCCAGAGATTTTACTTAAAGACATCTCTGCTAACTCCAAGTGTTGTGTCAAAATCTATGCTGTGACCTAGCCTGATGACCTCTCCTTTGCCACATTAGAACTGTATGTTGTCTTCTGTCTAGGCAGAGCCCTAGCTGGATCACAACAGTGGGCTGTCAGTTCTACTGGAGGGGAGGAGCTTAAATGAAAAAGAGCTGCTTAAATGTATCAGAGAAGAAAAAGATAAATTCTGAGAAGAAGACATGATGCAAAAAAGAAATGAGCAATCTCTAATGGTCCAAGTGCTCAAAGATGGTCTGCTCAAAGTCTCTGCCTCTGCTACAAAAGACTGCATTGTCTAAGATTCTTTTCTCATATCAGAGTCAGTATGTAATGATGAAAGCCAACAGGTGGTGTACATTTACTCCAAAAAAATGAAAAAGATGTAACAGTATAATGTCCCAAGGCTATCACATAATATCTATGCTACTATGTAGAATATAATTAGCCTAGAACACTAACCTAGAAAACTAGCCTAGTCTGCATTTTTGCCAGACTTAGGGACTGCTCAGAAGTGATAAACATGTCATTCCACCCTTTTCTGCCCACTCCCTCCAACACATTTGTTTCATGTAATTTGCACTTTGGGAAACATGAGAAGAGCTTTGGTGGAGAGGGCCTGGAAGAAAAGAGAGGAGCCAGTGAGGTGACAATGATTCTACTCAATCTTATGAGCTTCTGACTTGTTAGGAAAGGGATAGAGAGTTTATGAGTCTCTGGAACACACATAGCTGTATTGGGATCCAACTGACTAAGTGTGGTCCACAGATGGCAAAGAGGACATTCTATATACTGGTGCTCACTATACCCAAACCAGGAAACACACAGAACTATCACTGTTGGCATGGACATTGGCATCTCATGATTGGCAAGGAGGGGGAAAAGCAGCTTTGTTACTAGGAAGTGTAGACCAGGGAGTGCCAAGGTACCTTTAGTAGATGTCACATGGCTGAGATGTCACAAGGTGATTAGCAGGCCTTGGTGAGATAGGCCTTTAAGGACAGTTCATCAAACTCATGACACCTCACCCCACCCTATAGAAAGAGAATGGAAAGGTAGTCTTGCCTATTTGAGTACATTCATTAGTGTGTATTATGACACCCTCCACTTGGATTGAAGAGATAGCTTCTGCCTCCCCATGCTTCTTCTGATAAGCCACATGATAATCCCAAGCAGCATTTCTTCAGATTACTCTCCTGTTCCAGGTTACTCTCTTCCCCTAGATGCAATGTATGTGACTATGGGCATGTGAAACTATTGTAGTTACTGAAGAAGGTTGTTGGAATCATCAGCCAACCGTATTTTCTCAGGACTAGCCTGATATTGTCATCAAAAGCCCTATGATCTGGGATACCTCTCAGCTTTAAGAAAACTGACATTCCAATGTTATACTTATTGACCTCTTATTTGGGTGTGGAATTGGCATTAAAATGCATGAGTGTGTTTTCTTTTCTAGATGATTTTCTCCAACACAGAGAAGAGCCATTATCAGTTGCTATTTTTATACTGAAGAGCGATGAAATTTAGTTACTTACTTCATATAGGCAGAACAGTTGCTATGGAAACAATGAGTGCCAAACTTGATTGTATAAACTTAAAAAAAAACAGCAAATGTTTCAGTGCTTGCTTCCTACTGCTGGGTATTTATATTTGGTGCTAGGAGACTGATCCCCTTACATGGTGAAATCCCATTACAGCACTTTGACATAACTACTTACCTTTCAGAATAACATGACCAACATATTTGAAAATAGACTAGTTATCTTATTTACAACTACTGTTTCAAGCATATTTTTCCTCTGAGAGAATTTTTAAGGTGTCAATTTAATACTGGGAGCCTAAATTGCAAACTCCCTGTGGACGGCACAGTTGAGCAACTGATAAATTTCTCATGCACAGGCCACACCTATCATCTAAAGCCACAGTTACAGGGATGGTCTGCATAATTTCATAGGCTGAATTAAGACTGTAGTGTTATTTACTTATGTATCCCTACTTTGCCTAATAAAGGGCTTTACAATGTTTTCAAAATACTGGATAAAGCAAGAGAGGAATGAGATAAAAGAAAAGTATTGGAGGAAGTAAATAAATTTTCAGCAAGAATAAAGTTACTTTTTAAAAGTGTTTGCCAAGACATTGCTTTTCCTTGCCAACTTCTGAATCTCGGAATTGTGTGCTTCTGACCCATCTATTAGGAAATTCAAAGGGGAAAGTTGTGATATGTGTTAATTCTCAGAGTACAAATAGTAAAAACAAGCTTAGTTACCTAGAAACCACAAGAACATACTGTCCTTAGTTTGGTTCTCTGTTGTGATAAAACACTGACCATGACCAACTTGTGGAGGAAAGAGTTTATTTCAACTTACAGGTTAGTCTGCCACTGAGGGAAGCCAAGGCAAGAACTAGAGTAGAAACTATGGAGGAATAGTGCTATAGACTTTCTTCCCATGGCTTGTGAAGCAACTTTCTTACACAGTGCAGGCCCACCTACCTAAGGATAGTACCACCCACAGTGCGATGGGTACTCTCACATCAGTCAATAATCAAGAAATGCTCCAGAGAAATGAGACTCACTCTCCTCAAGTGCGGCTCAGTTTGTATGAAATTTATCAATTCACAATTTATAATTCACACTGATGAAGAAGTGAGAGATGTCTGCCATATGGTTTCCACAGAAAGGACACTAAGGTGACAAATACTTAGGTCAGTGAGCAACTATCTCGCCTAACTGTGGGTGAGGACTAGCTGATTATTAAAAAAGGCAGGATGTCTTATTCATCTAAGAAAAGGGAATTGATAGCTCAGAAAACTGCAAGGCAATTATAACAATTAGTAATTAAGATCAAAGCAATCTTACATTATCTTTTCCAAATATTTTTTCATATATTTATACAAGCAAAAAATTTATAAAGCAAAATAGCACACAGAATTAACCCACATTTAAAGAAATTATGGGAATATTTTTCCGTCAAATAAAAGAATAAAATACTGATATCCATGCCCACCCCAAAACATGCTGTTATGCTTAGTACATGATAAACCACAGCAATAAAAACAATTATTTGCATGGGTCACTGTGGTTTATTAAAGGTTTTTATGTTCAATACTTCATTCTGTCATTTTATAACATAATCATACAAAGCAGAAAACTTAAGTGGGATGACTTCCCACTTGTCAGCTGATTTTAGACTCTAATTTAGTTCTAACTTCAAAATAAATATTCACTGCATTTCCTAATAACAACTTAACCACATACTACATAATGTAAACACTTTTATGAGTATGTTCAATTTATAAGATGTGATCTTAGGAGTAATACTGTACTATAAGTTCAAGATCTTTTTTATTGAGAACACAAGAATCAACAGTTGAGACTATGAAACTAAAGGGAACTAGCAGGGCAAAGTGATAGCCCATAAAATTGAAAAAAAAAATCTTTATCAGTTACACTTTACCAGGGAGGAGGGATAATATCTAAAATTTACCAAGAACTATAAAAATTAAACACACAAAACTGCCCACTAAGAAGTATGCTAATGAAATATACAGAGAATTCACAAAAGAAGAAATGCAAATGACCAATAACCATATTTTGGAAGTGTTCAGCATCCCTAGTCATCTGGGAAATGCAAGTAAAACTACTTTGAGATACCACCTTAACTTTAATCAGAATGGCTGTCATTAAGAAGTCTGACAACAAATGTTGGAGAAGGTGTGAGGAAAGGAAGCCTTATTCCTTGCTGGTAGGATCATATACTAATACAGGTACTGTAGAAATTTGATGAAGGCTCCTCAAAACTTTGAAAATAGAATCACCCTATGGCCCAGCTATTCCATGCCTGTGCATATACGCAAAAGACTCCACATCATACCACAGAGATACTTTCACATTCATCTTCATTTTTGCGGCTCTATTCACAAGAGCAAGGTGGAAACAGTCTAAATGTCCATCTACAGTTGGATGCCTAATGAAAATGTGACACATATACACGGTGGAATATTATTCGCCCATAAAGAAAAATGAAATCATGGAAATTCTCAGAAAAAAAACTATAGATCTGGAAAATATAATATTAAATGAGGTGATCCCAACTCAAAAAACAAAAAAAATACATGTGCATATCTTAACCTGTAGTGTACACATTTATACACATAAGCAGCGACACGTGCGTATGCATAATTTAGCCTGTGGCGTACACATATATAAACATAAGCAGGGGCAAGTGCGGATAAAACCAGAACTTAGGAGTGAGATCAAGAGGCAACAACAGGTGATAAGGACGGCTAGGGATAGGTAAAGGAATGCATGGGGCATGAAAAGGAAAGGAACTGGAGATGTGTCTTAGAGTTTTACTACTATGAACAGACACCATGGCCAAGGCAAGCCTTATAAAAGATAACACTTAATTGGAGATGGCTTACAGGTTCAGAGGTTCCGTCCAATATCATCAAGGCAGAAGGAGCATGGCAGCATCCAGGCAGGTATGGTGCAGGAGGAGCTGAGAGTTCTACATCTTCATTTGAAGGCTGCTAGTAGAATACTACTTCCAGGTGGCTAGGTCTGGGATATTAAAGCCCACACCCACAGTGACACACCTACTCCAACAAGGCCACACCTACTTCAACAAGGCCACACCTCCAAATAGTGCCACTCCCTGGGCCAAGCAAATACAAACAATCTCTGGATGATAACACCAAAAGCAAAAAGAACATGGTAACTAAGAGATGCAATGAGACTGCAGGACTGAAATTAACTTTTTCTAAAAAGAAAATAAGTCTATCTCTTACCCATAGTCTACCAAATATCTCATTTTCCACCACTGATGTTCAGCTTCCTGGGGCTCAGGAGAACTATTTTATACTCCCATCAGCAGTGCATTAGGGCTATTTCCTGCTCCCTTGGGAGAGTTTGTTGATACTTGTTTCCTTTATAAACATTTGACTGGGCTGAGATGTACCCTTGCATTTGCCTGATGGCTACGATGCTGAACATTTTACATATGGCTTTTGGCCACTTCTAGTCCACCATTTTAGAACTGTCTGATCATTTTGACTAGCCCACTAGTTGAGATCTCTTAAATTTGGAACACTTAGGGAGGTTTTTTTGTTGTTTTTGGGGGGGTAATTCTTGACGGTTTTATATTTTATTTTCATATGTAGGAAAAAAGATCTTTACTGTATATATTTGTTTTCCTACTTCAGTAACTACAGGCACAACTTTTTTTGCAACCTACTTTTAATAAGGGTTCAACTTCTTTAGCCTACCACCCATCAGAGATAGTGGAAGAAAAAGGGTATTAATTAGGATATGATGGAAGTGGGCCGATTAAGCAATAGTTCTTCAGGGGCCAGCGCGATCTTTCTCAACAGTTCAGTCCCATAGCAAACACCAAATACAATTCAGCAACCGCAGACCAGTACTCTAGGCAGGCAGACACCAGGCAGCTATAGTTCATTCCTGAAGAAACCTCCAGGCTCGCCAACCAGCCTGAGGTGAGGCCAAAGAGGCTGTAAGCTCTTGTAGGAACCTTACAAGCAGTCCTTGGATGAGTTTCTCTCAATGGCAGAATTAACACAAGTTGAGCTCAACAGTACTACGTAAAGTGAACCAACACATGTGTATCTTTAGAGAAGAATAATGAGGTGGAGTAAACCAAACCAATGCTCAGTGCTCATCTCCTCCTACCTGTGGGGTCCTATTTATACTCTTTCATCAAGCATGCTTTCATGTGTTTGCTGTACCCAAACATCCTTTCACCTGTATCTGCTTCAGGAAAACAGTCTTTCATGTATTTGCTTTAGCAAGACATCCTTTCACCTGTGTGCCCCAGCAAAACATCATTTGACATAACTAATTTTCCAAAGAAACTAGAAGTCTCCATTTCAAGTAATTGTTTTCTTTGCTGTGCAGAAAATTTTTAATTTCAGAAAATCTCATTTTTCAATAATTGATATTATTTCCTAAGCTTTTGGGGTCCTTTTCAGGATGCTGTTTCCAACACTATCTTGAAGCATCTCCCCTGTAATTTGATGTAAAACTATTCAATACATCCCACCTCACAGTACATCTGTTCTTTAACACTGTGGTTTATTCCTGGAGAGTCTAGGAGCTTGAGGCTAGGTGCCCTCCTCCTTCCTCCTGACCGTTCTCTTTATTAGTGTTCTCAGTAGGGATATAATCACTGGCTCTGGAACATCTGAAATTTTAGCAACTATAGATTAAATGTTCCTTCATTCAACCTTGAGAGAAAGCAAAAATCAAGTATAAAAATGCATTTTAACTTAAAAGTCCTAGCTGAAAAATTTTAGCAAAATCCAATTGAGATTCTAACAGGATCCTTGTTAATTCAATGTTCCTTGTGATTAAGAAAAATGTAGGCTTTTTTTGTTAGATGTTTTCTTTATTTACAATATCTCCTTTCCCAGATCCCCTCCAAAAAAGGAAAAAAGAAAAAAGAAAAAATTAAATTAAATTAAATTAAATTTTAAAACACATACTGAAGCAAACCCCTGTTCCTGCCTCCCTCCCCCTGCTCACCATCCCACCACTTCCTGCTTACTGGCCCTGGCATTCCTCTACACTGGGGCATAGAACCTTCACAGGGCCAAGAGCCTCTTCTCTCATTGATGACCAACTTGGCCATCCTTTGCTATACATGTGCTGCTGGAGCCATGAGTCCCACCATGTGTACTCTTTGGTTGAAGTTTGAGTCCCTGGGAGCTCTGAGGGTACTACTTAGTTCATATTGTTGTTTCTTCTAAGGGCCTGCAAAACTTCAGCTCCTTGTGTCCTTTCTCTAGTTCCTTCATTGGGGACCCTGTACTCAGTCCAATGGATGGCTGTGAGCCTCTACGTCTGTATTAGTCATGTACTGTCAGAGCCTCTCAGGAGACAGCTATATCAGGCTCATGTCATCCAGTACTTGCTGGCATCCACAGTAGTGTCTAGATTTGATGACTGAATATGGGAAGGATTCCAGGTGGAAAAAATCTCTGACTTGTCCTTCCTTCAGTCTCTGCTCCATAGATTCCACCAGAGAGCTCCTAAACCTGATAAACAACTTCAGCAAAGTAGCTGGATATAAAATTAACTCAAGCAAATCAGTGGCCTTCCTCTACACAAAGAATAAACAGGCTGAGAAAGAAATTAGGGAAACAACACCCTTCACAATAGTCACAAATAAGATGAAATACCTTGGTGTGACCCTAACTAAGCAAGTGAAAGATCTGTATGACAAGAACTTCAAGTCCCTGAAGAAGGAAATCAAAAAAGATCTCAGAAGATGGAAAGATCTCCCATGCTCATGGATTAGCAGGATTAAAATAATAAAAATGGCCATCTTGCCAAAAGCAATCTTCAGATTCAATGCAATCCCAATCAAAATTACAACTCAATTCTTCACAGACTTAGAAAAAGCAATTTTCAAATTCATCTGGAATAACAAAAAACCCAGGATAGCTAAAACTATTCTCAACAATGAAGGAGCCTCTGATGGAATCATCATCCCAGACTTTAAGCTGTACTACAGAGTAATTGTGATTAAAAACTGCATGGTATTGGTACAGTGACAGGCAGGTAGATCAATGGAATTGAATTGAAGACCCAGAAATGAACCCACACACCTATGGCCACTTAATCTTTGACAAAGGAGCTAAAACCATCCAGTGAAAAAAAAGACAGCATTTTCAACAAATGGTGCTGGCTCAACTGGAGGTTAGCATGTAGAAGAATGCAAATCGATCCATTCTTATCTCCTTGTAAAAAGCTCAAATCCAAGAGGATCAAGGATCTCCACATAAAACCAGATACACTGAAACTAATAGAAAAGAAAGCAGGGAAGAGTCTCGAGCACATAGGCACAGGGGAAATTTTCCTGAACAGGACACCAATAGCTTATGCTCTAAGATCAAGAATTGACAAATAGGACCTCACAAAATTGCAAAGCTTCTGTAAGGCAAAGGACACTGTCAATAGGACAAAAAGGCAACCAACAGAGTGGGGAAAGATCTTTACCAATCCTATATCTGATAGAGGACTAATATCCAATATATACAAAGAACTCAAGAAGTTAGACTTCAGGGAACCAAATAACCCTATTTAAAAATGGGGTACAGAGCTACACAAAGAGTTCTTAACTGATGAATACCAAATGGCTGAGAAGCACCTAAAGAAATGTTCAACATCGTTAGTCACCAGGGAAATGCAAATCAAAAAAACCCTGAGATTCCACCTCACACCAGTCAGAATGGCTAGGATAAAAAACTCAGGTGACAGCAGATGCTGGCAAGGTTGTGGAGAAAGAGGAATATTCCTCCATTGCTGGTGGGACTGCAAGCTGGTACAACCACTCTGGAAATCAGTTTGGCAGTTCCTCTGGAAATTGGACATAGTACTACCAGAGGACCCAGCTATACCGGTCCTGGGCATATACCCAGAAGATGCACCAACATGTAATAAGGACACATGTTCCACTATGTTCAAAGCAGTCTTATTTATTTTTTTTATTAGATATTTTCTTTATTTACATATAATTTCTCTTTTCCCAGTTTCCCCTCCAAAAAAACAAACAAACAAAAACAACAAGAACAAACCCCTGTTGCCTCCCCCCTCCCTATGCCTGCCACCCCACCCTCTCCCACTTATTGGCCCTGGCATTCCCCTACACTGGGGCACAGAACCTTCACAGGGCTGAGGTCCTCTCCTCCCACTGATGATCGAATTTGCAATCCTCTACTATACACATGCTGCCAGAACAATCAGACCCACCATGTACAGTCCTTGGTTGGTGGTTGAGACCCTGGGAGCTCTGAGGGTGCTAGTTAATTCATATTGTTGTTCGTCCTAAGGGGCTGCAAACCCCTCAGTTCCATAGTTCCTTTCTCTAACCTCTTCACTGGGGACCGTGTACTCAGTTCAATGGATGGCTGTGAGCCTCTACATCTGTATTAGTCATGTACTGTCAGAGCCTCTCAGGAGATAGCTATATTTAAGCTGGTTTGTCCTTCCTTCAGTCTCTGCTCCATAGTTAATCTCTGCAACTCCTTCCATGGGTATTTGGTTCCCCCTTTTAAGAAGGAATGAAATGTCCACATTTTGGTCTTCTTTCTTCTTGAGTTTCTTGTGGTTTGTGGGTTGTTCTTCCTGTATTCCAAACTTCTGGGCTAATAACCACTTATCAGAGAGTGCATACCATTCATGTTCTTTTGTGATTGGGTTACCTCACTCAGGATGATATTCTCCAGATCCATCCATGTCCCTAAGAATTTCATAAATTTATTATTTTTAATAGCTGGATAGTACTCCATTGTGTAGATGTACTACAATCTGTATCCACTCCTCTGTTGAGGGACATCTGGGTTGTTTCCAGGTTCTGGCTATTATAAATAAGGCTGCTATGAACATGGTGGGGCATGTGTCCTTATTACATGTTGGAGCATCTTTTGGGTATATGCCCAGGAGTGGTATACCTGGGTCCTCCTGTAGAACTATGTCCAATTTCTGGAGGAACCGCCAAACTGATTTCCAGAGTGGTTGTACAAGTTTGCAATCCCACCAGCAATGAAGTAATGTTCCTCTTTCTCCACAACCTCTCCAGCATCTGCTGTCCCCTGAGACTTTTATCCTAGCCAATCTGACTTGTGTGAGGTGGAATCTCAGAGATGTTTTGATTTGCATTTCCCTGATGACTAAGGATGCTGAACATATCTTTAGGTGCTTTTCAGTTATTCGATGTTCCTCAATTGAGAATTCTTTGTTTAGCTCTCTACCCCATTTTTAATAGGGTTATTTGGTTCTCTGGAGTCTAACTTCTTGAGTTCTTTGTAGATATTGGATATTAGCCCTCTATCAGATATAGGGTTGGTAAAGATCTTTTCCCAATTTGTTGGCTGCCCTTTTGTCCTATTGACAGTGTCTTTTGCCTTACAGAAGCTTTGCAAATTTATGAGGTCCCATTTGTCAATTCTTGATCTTAAAGCAGAAGCTAATCAAACTCAGGGCTAAAATCAACCAAATAGAAACAAAAAGAACTATACAAAGAATCAACCAAACCAGGAGCTGGTTCTTTGAGAAAGTCAACAAAATAGATAAACCCTTAGCCAGACTAACTAGAGGGCACAGAGATAGTTTCCTAATTAACAAGATCAGAAATGAAAAGGGAGACATAACAACAGACACTGAGGAAACCCAAAATATCATGAGATCCTAATACAAAAGCTTATACTCAACAAACCTGGAAAACCTGGATGAAATGGACAATTTTCTAGACAGATACCAGGTACCAAAG
>NW_022196912.1:73442079-73475030 GCF_008632895.1 Mastomys coucha
TGCAGATGATATGATAGTATACTTAAGTGACCCCAAAAATTTCACCAGAGAGCTCCTAAACCTGATAAGCAGCCTTATTTATAATAGCCAGAAACTGGAAACAGCCCAGATGTCCCTCAACAGAGGAATGAATACAGAAAATGTGGTACATCTGCACAATGGAGTACTACCCAGCTATTAAAAACAATGAATTTATGAAATTCTTAGGGAAATGGATGGATCTGGAGAATATCATACTGAGTGAGGTAACACAATTACAAAAAAAACACACATGGTATGCACTCTCTGATAAGTGGATATTAGCCCAGAAGTACGGAATACACAAAGTACAAACCACAAACCACAAGAAAATCAAGAAGATGGAAGACCAAAGTGTGAATTCTTTGCTCCTTCTTAAAAGGGGAACAAAATACCCATGGAAGGAGTTGTAGAAAATGTAGGCTTTTTTATATCACAATATATTCAAAGAATCTCTCCTATGTTTAGTCTACTGGAAGACACAAACAGTTCACTTAACCAACAATTTCTCTCAGTTCTGCACAAATAAAGACAGTAGAGGAAATATATTTTACATACATCATCAGGAAGTGAAAGATATTTAATTTAATAAAATATTCATGTTAATTTAACTGGATGGGGCTTCTGAAACTTGGCCCAATATTTAATACAGAAATATGATCAAATAAGTTAATAAGGTTGAAAATCTCAAATAATTAGCAAAGATGCATGCTCATCACTAATTAGCAATGTGACAAATTTATGTGACAAGTAAGAGACATTAAACTTTGTCTAGCAGTGCAAAGACAGTCACATAAAATCCTGCAGGCTCAACTCTAGAAATGATTGATGTCAGCAAATTATAGGTCTTTCCTGAATATTCTTCAAAGAGTGACATATTTTCAAAACAAGTAGGAACCAGTCAGCTTTAAAGATGACAAAAACATATATGTGCTGCTAATTGCTGACATTTATATAAAGTTGACACCAGATATCACTTATCATAGCAATTACTAACCGCAATTTGCATATCCAGGGCCCATAATGAAATTTCACTAAGTATAATTTTTTTTAATTTATTATCAACCCTAATGTTAATGTCTCTTTTATTAACAGAAAGTACAGAGCTCCTCAACATTTTTTTTTATTATGTGCCTAGGAAATCACAAAACCAAAGTAGGGCTCCACATAAATATGGTCAATTTTTCAGAAATAACATACTCTGTTGTTTACTTATGATTTATTCTTTCATAACAAATAAAGAACTGCTAGATATTTATAATTAAGGTCTCATGTCTTTAAGTTACTTACGATAAATTATACACAACAAATACTTTGTGGTCACACTGGCCTCGTTTTCTGTAATTCAATACTGTCACAGTATTTTTGTTGGAAAACACTGTGATACTCCTCACAGAGAAATTGACAGAGCAGGGGTGTGGAGCCAATCAGCTACATTAGTGCAAAATGAGGATTTAGTGCTTTATCTAGAAAGAAACAGCCCTTCCCTGACACACTGAATCTACAGATGTAGGAGGATTTCCTCAGAACCATTCTGGGAAAACAGTCTGAAAATGCTTTAAGTCCTTCCTAAGAAGATTCTACCCTGAGGGAGGAGCAATGAGATAGGAGGGGAGGACGTGCTCTTCAATGATGTGGCCTCTGGTAACTCGACATAATCCAATAAACAACCCGCTCCATGCTCATGTAAGCCACCAGAGTTAAATGCAGTGGGATAAAGCAACAACAAACGACCAGGAAGTAGGGGAATTTGTTGGAAGAAGACATTTGGTGAGGAATATAAAGGATAAAAGAAAATGGGGGAGGGGATGAAACACGAAAAACAATAAACATGGGAATTCTGAAAGAGTAAGCAAGTGTTATGAAACAGAGACACTCCTGGGTGTATATCCAATGCACTCTGAGTCCAATACAATAGATAACAGTAAATCCATGTGAGCTATATATTGATATGTCTGTGTGTATGTACCATTGTACTAGTGTATACATGTTCAGTGTACTAGTAGATCTGTGTGTACTGCAGTACCAGCACACTCATGGGCACTGCTGTACTAGACTATGCACATGTACTAATGCATTAGTACACCCATAAGACATACTGTACTACATCAGGATGTTCTGTTATACAGGTACATCCGCCATCCACGTGTGAAGATGAACTGGTACATCCCTGAGCAGTGCTGTGTTAGTACACAAATGTGCACAGCTGTACTGGTGTAGTAGTGTATTGTATGTTCTGCAGTGCTAGTCCATCCATGTGTGACTATCCTAATTCATCTGTGTCTGCTGCTGTACTAGAATATCCATGCTGCTGTAATAGAATATCCATGTATACTATTGTATTAATACATGCATCTATGTATTGCTAATTAATGTATAGTTCTGTACTAGTGCATTATATGTAAAATATATATATATATACATATATATATATATATATATTACACACTATAATACATCCATGCTGTACTACTGGTTCAGGGTATCCTGCTACACAAGTACAACCATGTGTATAAGATTAATGGGCACTATACTGGTACACCCATGAACACTGCTATAGTAGTATAATCATGTGTGCTGCAGTAGAATATCCATATGCACCACTGTAATAATATATGCATATTCATTACTATAATAGTACATCCATGTGCATTGCTATACTAGTACACCTGTGTACACTACTGTGTCTATTCATCCATGTGCATTGCTTTAGTAGTAAATCCCTGTGGTTCTGCACTACATCTTGAGCACTGCTGTATGTTTGCACCTATATAGACTGCTGTCCTAGTAACCCTGTGTGCACTTTTTAATAGACTGTTCTTGTGCTCTTCAGTATTACCACACACACAGTGCTGGGCTCGTACATTCTTGTGGCTTGGCTATATACTTGTGACTGCACAGGAGCCATGAATAAGAATAGTTCCTATCTCAAAAATGCTTTTCTAATAAAATGCTTGCAGGAGGAAATGAGGAATAATAGAATATATTAGAACAGTATCTCAAAATAGAAAATGGTGCATTACTGTGTAATCAGAATATAATACCAAATCTATCATTATCTTGATTTGCCCTTCATTCATCCTCCTTACCTACCACCATCAGGATGGACACTCAGCCTCAATATCAACTTAGAATGGAGACTTGCTTGACCTAACCGCATATTCTGATTGATGAGAAACTACTTCCCAGCCAAGATATTTCTATGCTATTGAGATCTTTCCACTCTTCATTTTCTGTCTTACTAGTAACTGGTTTGTTATGGAACAAGACGTGGCTGTCTCTCTACCTTTCAGCAAGGAGTGTTGGCAAAAATATTCTTTTTAACAGAAAAGAGACTGTGTGTGATGAAATAGGAATAGATGCTGTGGACTCAGAACTGGCCAGGCTACTGTTTACCTTTTAGAGGTGGTATTGCTCCTACTTTTTATTTCTGCTGTCTCTCTGTAAATTTGGGGATTTTTCCTCTATGGTTTTATTTAAAATATTCCATATGACATTTACATGGAATTCTTGCCTTTTTATGTGAGTATTAAGCATAGGTTTTGCCTTTTCATGCAGTTGCAGGACCTTTGCATATTTTGCTCATGTGTATTTGAATGATCTATTGACTTCTTACCTGGAACTCTACACAGTTCACCCCATTGGGGGTGCTTCCCACTACACTTTTTACTGACCCTATAGCACTACTCTTTCATAACCATTCCAGTTTTATTTTCTCCAGTTTTTTATCTCTTCATTAAATTCTACTTTTGTTTCATGGGCTTGCCTCTTTGTTGTGTTTTCTTTGCTAGGATCTGCCAATCAGGTTGTTAATTAACATTTGTTGTTGCTGCAGCTGCTGCCACCACTGTCATTGTTATGCTTTCAGTGGATACGTTATCAGTGTTCAGGAGAGACTAGGTTGTAGTTCAATGTGGTGATGTTTTCCTCTGTTAAACTGGTATTCCAGCACACTATCTTCAGTCTACCCCTACTGGTTGAGAGATGTCTGCAGTCACACTTACCAGCCAGCAGTTAAGGCACTCTGACACCAGAGTAGCAGGTGAATCCAAACTAGTTACTTGTTAAGTACCTGTTAGTTTGGGCAGTAAAAGGCCCCCAAAGGTGCCATATATCCTCACATGTTACTATGAATATAGAGAACAAGGACAGGTCAGCTATCACAGTAAGACAAGGGATAAGTATTCAGTTATTAAAGGAAGTCAAGGAGATGAACAAACATGGAACTGGGAATAACTGAGACAGTGGGGAAATGGGGTGGGAGGGTGGGAGTTTGAGCTAACTGTAGGCTAAAAGGAAGTATAAATGTGTACCCAGCTACCGTGTCAGCTCAGCCTCTTGGCTTTGGGAGCTGGTGCGGTAAGAGTAATGGATGGGGGCTGGGGGGGAGAAGGAAGAAGAGGAGTGAAGAGAGAGTGTGTAAAATAATGAAAGGTCAAGACAATAGGGAATGGAGCTGGTTGGCTAAGGCAGCCTCCAGTGCTATGGGGAAGAGCTGTGAAGGAGGGAGGACAACAGGATGGAGATATGAGAGGATGGACTCTCTGAAAGATAAAGGATACCTGCATCGAGAAAGGAAAGCTTAGTCGAGACAGAAAGAGCATGAGATTGTTGGCTGGATATTGATTTCATCTTTGTGGTGTTCCTACTGAGAATGTCCTCCTAGGTTCAGGCGCCTGAATGCTCGATCTGCAGTACTGTTCAGGGAAGGAAGTGTTGCAGCCTCGGTGGAGGACTGACATCACTGAGGCAGGCTTGTGAGTGACAGCCCCACCTGCTTTGTTCACTTAGTGTTTGCTCCTGAGGATGTGATCTCCCAGCTTCCTGCTGCTGCCACAGTGCCTGTCATCTGCTGCTTTTATTCCATCTGTAACAGCAGATTCTTCAATTAGGAGCCACAAGTCATGGATGCTTTTAATCCCAGCACTCAAGAGGCAGAAGCAGGCAGATCTCTGAGTTCAAAGCCAGTCTGATCTACAGCATGAGTTCTGAGACAGCTAGTGCTACATGGAAAAACCCTGTCTCAAAAAACCAAAATAATAATAACAAACTATAAGGCAAAATAAACTCTTCTCTAAGTCACTTTCAGCTCTAGTACTTTATCACAGCAACATAAAATCTCCTTGACAGATGCATTGATTTCTTTCCTTAATCTTGGTTCAGGCTCTATTCCACGTTGATTTTCACAATCCAACTGATTTCTTGCAGACTTCCCAGCTCCCCTGTGTGTGGAGTTTTCTTGACTGTTCACTGCACTGTGTGTAACAGAGGCAAACTCCACCCAGCCACAGTTGCTGTGTTCCCACAGGGTCAGGAGCAGCTGGTGGCTGTGTAGTATGAGAACATTATTTAGTGCTTATGCTTAGCTCCTACAGGTTTGCCTTTCCCCATGGTGGGGGGGGGCGAGTCATGGGTAAGGATAAAGGTGGGGGGTGTTGATGGTGGTCCTTGCAGCTGTCACTGGGTATCCTACTGGGGTTGCTTTTGTAGATTTTCCTGTAGGATTCATTCTGCCCACTTTGCCTGGGGTAAAAAATTCTCACTAGAGAAGTGGCAGCTACCTGTGTTGCAGTCACAGCAGCAACTACAGTCTAATCATATAGAAAGTTGAGGGGTACAATGGTAGAAAAGGTTTCTTGTGATTTTAATCTAGTTTCCAGGGCTGGAGAAGTAGCTAATAGAGTAGAAAAATTCTTGTTCTCTTTATTTCCAAACTGTAATCAACTGATCATTCCAACATGGTGTATAGTCTTCCAGCTTTCCCAAAGTCCTTTTAACATGTTTTTCCCATTAATTGATTTACTTGTTCACTTTTCATCCCTATTGCAGCCCTCCTCCTCCCACTGGCCCCCTTACAGGCCTCCCCTTCTCCTCTGGAAAGGAGGAGGTCTCTCCTGAGTTCCAACCCACCCTGGTACCTCAAGTCACTGCAAGACTAGGCACTTCTTCTCCCACTGAGGCCAGGGGAACAGGATCCACAGGCAGGCAACAGAGTCAGGGATAGACCCTATTTCAGTTGTCAGGGGACCCGGATGAAGACAAAGCTGCACAACTGAAGAGGTATGGGTGGGGGGACTATTTCCAGCCCATATATACTCTTTGGTTGATGGTTCTGTCTATGGGAACCCCCCAAGAGTCCAGGTTAGTAGACACTGTTGATTTTCTTGTGGTGTCCGTGTCCCTTCCCCACAACTCCTCCACCAGACTTCCCAAGCTCCATCTAATGTTTGACTGTAGGCCTCTGCATCTGTTTCAGTCAGCTGTTGAGTGTAGCCTCTTAGAGGACAGTTATGCTGGGCTCCTGTTTGCAAGCATAGGGGAGTATCATTAATAGTGTCAGGAATTGGAACCAATCCCATGGGATGGGTCTCTAGTTGGCCAGTCAGTCTCTGCTCTATCCATGTCCCTGCACATCTTGTAGGCAGGAAAAAAATTGGGGTCTAAGGTTTTGTGGGTGGATTGGTACCCTTATCCCTCCACTGGGAATCCTGCCTGGCTAAAGGAAGTGGCCACTTTTGGCTCCATATCCCTCACTGTTAGGAGTCTTAGCTAGAGTCAACCTCATAGACTCCCTGGAACCAATCCCATCCCAGGTCTCTGCCACAATCTAAAGGTCCCCCCCCTATCCCCCACCAGTTTCTGTTCACTTTACCAGACTCCCCAATATACCTAATCCCTGCCTTCATCCCCTCCCCATTTCTGCTCCTACCCAGTTCCCTCCACCCATCCACCTCCACTGACTATTTTATTTCCCCTTCTGAGTGAGATAGATTCCTCCCTTGGACCCTCCATGTTATTAAACTTCTTTGGGTCTGTGGTTTATAGCATAGGTATCCTGTACTTTATGGCTTATATCCACTTATAGTGAGTACATATCATGCATATTCTTTTGGGTCTGGATTACCTCACTCTGGATGATATTTTCTGGTTCCATCCATTTGCCTGAAAATTTCATAGTAACTTTGTTTTTAATAGCTGAATAGTACTCTTTTATGTAGATGTACCACATTCTCTTTATCTGTTCTTTAGTTGAGGGACATCCAGCTTGTTTCCAGTTTCTGTCTATTATGAATAAAGCTGCTTTAAAAATAGTTGAGCAAGTGTTCTTGTGGGATGGTGGAATATCTTTTGGGTGTATGCTCAGAAGTGGTATAGCCTTGAGGTAGAACTATATCCTCATTTCCTGAGAAACTGCTAAACTTATTTCCAGTGTGGTTGTACAAGTTTGCTCTCCCATCTTCCTTACCATGTTATCCTCATAACCTACTCCTCTCACCCTGGCATCACATCATGAAAGTACCTGAGACCAAGATACAATATTTCCATCTATTAGATTTAAAAATTACTTCTTTGTGTTTTATCTGTGTAAACTGTATCATATAACCCTTAAACAACACACTTTAAAAGTATTAGAAGAAGGTGAAATCAAGACGAGAAAGAGGAAAAGTTTCTAGAACATTATATGGCCTGGTTTCCACTTCTTTCTGAAGAGGAAATGACAGCTCTGGGGGGTGGGGACATAGAAGATACCTAAGACCCCGTCTACTGATGGGAAACATCTTCCAGAGATCCTGAAAAGTATAAAAGTCATAACCATGAGAAAGATTTGTCATGTACAAGCCCCAAGGTAACAGAGGACATTGATGCTTGTAGTCAGAAGAACTGCGAAGGCAGTGCTGAGATTTAAAGGGGAATCCAGAGAAGATTTAGAACTGCCTTTTGCAAATGGATCCATGCTGCCCGGTGCAAAAACTCCAAGCCATCAATCTCAAGAAATCCCATAGTATAAGGTGTATCACCTTCATAAAATGCAATTTTCCCCCAGAAAAATCTATTTTATCTGTCACTTCCCAACAGCTTATAAAACATTTGAGCTGCAGACAGACATTTTCTGAAAACTGAAAGTAACTTTATAACTCTGAATTAGCTCTTGGAAGGAGCAGAAGTCAAAGTATCTCTTATTTGTAGAAAAAGATGCATGCGCCCTGCCTGGATCCCTGTGAAATGCTCCCAGGCTCCGCCTACTTCACTGGGCTGCATCTGCTCTGCTCTGAAGTTAATAGTCTGAGAAGAAGATCTCAGAAGTTGTCTAACTTGAAAAGGAAATCACTGTTAATCAGCCACACTGACAGAAGGGGAAGAACTGAAGAGGAAAATCAGACGTGCTGGTTCTAAATTGGCACAAGTAAACTCAAGCTATTACCAAGGTTCATATTTTCACCTACTTGTTAAGAACACACAGAGTTCATGAAACACCAACCATGTAAATAAGTGTGAGTATTCCCTATCTCTACTTTCTAGAATGCCTTGTTACAACCTTACCACCATTATCATGCGACCATTAAAAACAATGAAAAAAACCTGAACTTTCACACTTTTCTCAATAGGAAGACAGGCAAATGGCCTTTTCAAATAGACATATTTTTCCCACAAGCACCACTGCTCTGTGATTCTGTGCTCTTTACTCTATACTGTATAGCACTTCTGTCAGATATTCTATTACGTAGACCATAAACTCTACCATGGAGTTTGATTGCCCAATTCCGCTATCTACTCAACGTTTGCAAGCCATACTTAGGCTAGCCATAGTAATGACAAACCAAACATAGAACCAACCAAAATCCCCTCCCTGGTGGCTTACTTTGGTAGGTGCTGTATGTGCCACAGAGGGAGTAAAGGGATCCATGCTGCTGTCCATTGCATGCCACAAAACCAACCTGCCAGGTGAGATATACCCATTGGTGCAAGACTAGTGTGACCAACTGCTTTCTGGTCAGATGTGATGTCTGTGTCACAGCAGGAAACCCGTACCTAGCAGTGTGAACCCAGTCAAAAGCCCATAGGATTTATTGTTGATGTTTTGTTAAATGGCAGTGCTGCCAGACCACCTTTCTAAACCTTTGTGTGTATAGCCACATGTCTGTGCTTCTGTCAACCTTGATTAGAGAAGCTTCTTTTTTAGCGAACAGAAGCAAATGTGGAGACTCATAACTGATTGAAGGGTTGTGAAAAGATAACTGTAAATAAAAACGCCCTAAATGGAACATCTATATAAGCTCCCACCCTTAAGGCTCAGGAAACACCATGGAAGAAGAGGTCAAAAAAGTTAAGAGCTGGAGGGTTGTGAGGAGTGTTATGAAGTGCTATCTCTAGACATGGCATTTCCATTGCACTCATGAACTCACAGTACGTGTGGCTACCTGTACAAGATCATGCCAGTTAAATTCCAGCAGGAATACCTAAACATCTGTTAGTTTATTACTGCTGGGAGAAAGAGAACCAGTTTTCTTCAGGGATGTGACCATTAGTAAGTTTTCTATGCTCCAGTGAGTAGTCTCACACCTATGTGCATACTGACAACACTAAATATATAGACCTGTTAAGAGATATACATGAATGTGTAGATATATAGACTGAAATAGATATAGATGATATGGACATATAGATATAAACACATATGTGTACATCATATACATATATGAATGAGACAGAGAGGTGGGGAAGTCCATTAAATTTAAAGGGATATCTGTTGTTTGGGATCCTGGGGAGAGGAGTCGGATTCATGATATATATATACAAGAAGTTCTCAATAAATAAAAATATTATAGTAAAAAGACTCAACAAAAATTGGTTAAGTTAGTGAATAAATAAATTTAAAATCAAGAACTCTTTGAATGGAAAAACTGTCTTCTTAAAATAATTTTCTACAGAAGTCAATTAACATTCAAGAAATCTTTTGACAGTGGAACACATGATCTGAATGTCATAAGTAAAGCATGTGCAAATAATTAATGAGATTAAAAGAAGAAAAAACAAAACAAAAATGAAAATGCAGATATGATATAAGGCAATCAGAGTTTAAGACACTTTAGGCCAAACTTTAACAAGAAAATGTAATTGTGACATAAGCACAAAATCAAAGATTCTATCATAAAGTATAGGGATAACAAGTAGAAATCACATCAGCATATTAGACATAGTGGACAGAGACAAAAGATACAAACTAAGAACTATACATAGACTCTAGCAGGAAATCAAATGATTGAAATGGGAGAAAGCAAAGAAAAAAAAAACAACTGAAATGCATACTGTCTTAGGGTTTTAGTGCTGTGAAGAGGCGCCTTGATCATGATAACTCTTATAAAGAAAATCCTTTAACTGGGTTGTCTTTCAGTTCAGAGGTTTTGTTTATTACTGCTAAATTGCATCAAGAGTCTGTTAATTATTGCTAAATTGTAAAGGCAGGAAGCATGGGAGCATGGGGCCAGACATGGTGCTGGAGAGTTACTGAGAGCTCTACATCTGGAACTGAAAACAGCAAGAAGTGACTGTCACACTGGACCTGGCTTGAGCATCTGAGACCTTAAACCCTGCCCCCAGTGATCAGTTCCTCCAACAAGGCCACACCTACTCTAACAAGACCACTTCCTAATAATGTCACTCCCTATGAGCCTATGAGAGCTATGTCCTCTCAAACTACCACATATACTTGCTTACCTAAAGATCTCATTAACACCTCAAGTAAAATTAAAAAATAGACACACTAGCAATATTTTGAGTTCAGAAAAGGAACATTTCAATAAACATTTAGGCAAAAAAAAAAGAATTGTAAATAAATGTACACTAATATATAAAAACAAGTAATATACACTGTTAGTCATCAAAGAAAAATCTACAAAATTTTAAGGGGGGAAAAACTATTTTGTAGTTTTCAGTATTCAGTCAAGCTAACATTGATATGTAAGGAAAATAGAAATTCATTCTCTGGAAGGCTTTCTCAAAAAATATTACGCTAAGGATCAAATTCCGAAAGAGTGAAAAAATTAAAAGGTCAAGAAGGTTGACAGGAGAAAATAAGCATTGCATGGTTTAATAACCCTCACCTTTCTAAAGTCATGTTAGTCTAGTAAAATAGGTTGTAAAGACCAGCTTTCCCTTAGGCACTGTTTCTGCCTGCGTGTGTGAACTTCATCTCAGGCCTTTCACCTGTATATGGTCACACCATCCCAAGTACTGATGGTCCTCATCAAGAGTCTGAGAAACACTGGAAGCAGAAGAATTTCTTCCTGAATCATTTGGTGGCCAAGTGAACTGATGAAAAGTATTAGTAAATTGTGGAACTCTATTTGTACTAATATCATCTTCTTCCACAAATATTAGTAAACCTAAGTTCAACTAATTGTCATATACTCCCCCGCATTATATAATGTGTAATGTTATCCTTTTGAAAACCCAAATGTTTTTGTAATTCCAGAACACCTGAAAAGGTTCCAAATGATAGCCCATGGGATTTAACTAGAACAACTCACCCTAACAGTTGACTTTCTCAAGTCTACTGGGTTCTAACCTTTAACCAGCACTATTGTGCCCAACCTACTGGGACAATATCATTGATTTGGGGCTTTGGATACTTAACTTTAGAGAAATATCAGGTCAAATGCTGGAAACTATGAATTCATAACACAGCATATTTGAAGTGCATTTAAGATTGACACTCAAATATCTGATATCTGGGTGTCTTACTGTGTGTTTTACTGCTGTGAACAGACACTATGACCCAAGGTTATCTCTTATTAGGACAACATTTAATTGGGACTGGCTTACAGGTTCAGAGGTTCAGTCCATTGTCATCAAGGCAGGGCAGCATGGCAGTGTTGAAGCAGGCATGGTACAGGAGGAGCTGAGAGTTCCACACCTTCATCTGAAGGATACTAGAAGACAGATTCTTCCACACTGGGCAGAGCTTCAAAGCCCACCCCCCACAGTGATTCACTTCCTCTAACAAGGCAGACCTACCCCTACAAGGCCTTACCTCCTAATAGTGCTACTCCCCATGGGCCAAGCCTATTGAAACCACCACACTGTGGTACAGTAGCTTTTTAACCTTTGCTACGATGGGAATAATCAAATTATGCTTCCCTTAACTCTCTCAGCTCATTCACAAATGGGTTATTAAACCTTTCATCCCCACTTGCAATTTCAAAGTCTTTGTCGCTAGTTCTAGATTTCTTAGCTTTAATTTGTTTATGCTCAGCTATAATATTTATGTCATATTTTTTTCTATTTTTTTAAATGTTTCAAAACAGCTTCTCAGCCAGAATACATTTGATTTCTTTGTCCTCCAGGCTTCACAGCTATAGGTAAATCCTATTTTATCTGTTAGAATTAAAACAAGTAATAGAAAAAAATTAAATTAGGAATAAATAAGTCAATCGATATCTCTTCCAGCTAAGAGAGATCCATGGATCTCCCTTCTAAGGCTATGATAGCTTTTCCAAGGTATGGAAGAAAGCAACTATCTTTTATCTTTATGTTCTGCTGAGTTTCTGCAGCTCCTATTCTCAAAGCTATCTCATAGGCAAATATGTGTATGATTTCACATACACATTTGAGGAAGCAGAAAGAAAGGAAAGAACAGCAAGGGAATATATCAGCAGGCAGCCTCTAAAAATGCTGTGAAGGTTCCCCTCATAGCACAACCCTTTGTCTCCTGTTCAAACAGTTACTTATGTTTACATAGCCACAAGAGAAGCTTACTGTAACTTATCTAACAGCTAAGTACACAAAGGTACATGAACATACAGGATGTTGCTTGTTGGAAAAGGAAAAATTAGGCTAGATAACTAGGAATGTACTACTGGTAAGAAACCAGATATTAATCATCAATAACATAGCATAAATCTCTCAATCTATCCTAGATCCATACAATATAGTAAGCTTGTCAAAATTGCTCAAATCTCTTTCTCCTAACAAATAAATATAAGATACAATTGGGAGGTTGTAAGTAGCAGATGTCTTTTCAGATGTTTGGATGACTAAGGCTGCTGCTGGTGAGAGATCTATTGTCAATGTCCAGAAAGACTGCAAATGTCACGGATCATAACCACTGATGTTTGGTTACGTCATCTCCTTGTAGGAAGTCTGCATGTATAGGTGATCATCCTCCTGGCCTGGCAGCTCTGGCCAGCATTGCTGAGGTATGTGCCCTTCCCAAGCAGTCTTCAATCTCAGCGGTTCAGAGGGACTTCCTGCAACGTCAGCTGAGTGTCTCAGCATGCTGTCTCGGAAAAGGTTTTAAACATACATTCAGTAAACACCAAATCTCATAGAAAATACTGTCAGAATCTTCAAATCAGACAGTGTTTTGTGGCCACTGGAAAGGAGGAAGGTGGGGTCTAGAAAATCTCCTCTCCTGTCTAATGTTATTTTGGAGATTTTTCTAAAGACCTAACACATTATGAAGATTTTCTAAAGACCCAACACACTTTTAAACAGGCTATTCTGAAACTTCACATACATGTATTTAAAAGTTAATTATTCTATCATTGTATTCCAAAACTATAAATTAACTAGACACAAATTAAGACCCAGCTGTAGAATCCTTAAAGGGATTCCATTTATGTTATAACAATAACAGCATTTCTCTTATGTCTCTACACAGTTACTCATTCTGGACATTTTATACAAATGGAATGATTCTGTATGAGTTATTTCAGAAATAGGATAACCTATCGGTTATATCTTAAATATTGTTATTTTAAAGTCTATTTCAAATAAAAGTATAATAAATACAAACAGGTTTAAAAGAAAATTGCCTACAATAAATATAAAACTGTTAAAATCAAAATTTAGATAAAATTACAGGAAAATGATGAAAATATTAATCTCTCACAATATAAGACAAAATATTAATGTAGTAAATAAAATTTCTTTTAATTTATTTTTATTAGATATTTTCTTTATTTACATTTCAAATGATATCCCCTTTAATAAATTTTATTCATAAAAATAAAACCACAATAAAAATATAAAATGTATGAACTATTACAAACGCTGGAACTCAAACATGAGTTAAGTATGTAACCCTCCCAGGCTCTAACACCTCAAGTAGAGGAGTACAAAGATGCTTTCAGAGCTCTTAGTAGATGGTTTATTTAATCAGCAACATTTTTGCCTTGAAGCACAAAAGCCTGAGTTATATCCCCAAAACCTACATTTTTAAAAAAAAATGGGCAGTTAGTCTTGCTGGAGGCACAGAGAGCTAGATCTCAGAGCTCTGGGGCAATAAGAAATAAAAAGATGGCACACAGTTAAGGAACTGGTAGGATGGAGCGGCTCTGGCTGAATAAAGCTAGGAAAACTCCTCAGCGAGTCCAGGTTAGGATCAGACTCAGCTGAGGAGAGCATGGAGATGCTGCTGACTCAAGGGAGAAGAAAACTAGAAAAGAGAGGTCAAAATCTGAAACAACAGACGGAACGAAAGAGGCTGTTTCCTCCAGACCTAAAGCTTGTACAGAGAAAGTGCCTGCTTAAAATGATATAGATCCCCTGAATCCAAGAAGGCCAAAAAGCACGAGGAGGATAAACCTGCGAAAAGAAAAGGAATCCCTTGCTCTCTACAGAAATCAAAAAGATAGAAACTGAGACCTTCTGAAGAAGATGCCAATGACGCTAAGCCCAAGAAAATGAAAATACAAAAGGAAGCAAATGCAGACACTGGAGAGAAAAGCCCCAAGCTGAAGAATTGATTCTCTCATTCTGAATCAAACTCAAACTCCACTGAAGCTCCTGGTGAAGAAATTAGTGGTGAGACAGAGAAGGAAACCCCTGTGGAACAGAAAAAACAAATCTTTCTCTAATTTTCCCATATCTGAAGAGACTGTCAAGCTTCTCAAAGCTCGTGGGGTGAACTTCCTGTTTCTTCTTCAAGCCAAGACAGTCTACCACGTGTACAATGGGAAAGACGCAATTGCTCAGGCTCAAACAGGAACTGGGACGACATTCTCCCTTGCTATCTCTTTAACTGAGACTCTTTAGGGTGGGCTACAAGACAGGAAGGAAGACCATACGTCCTAGATAGGAGGTACTGCACCTACAAAAGACTTAGCAAATCAAAAGAGCACAGTTGTCTGGGGAAATGGCTCAGCGGTTGGCAGGACCGTCTGGCCTCCTCAGGGTGGTGAGTTCGATCCCTGGCTCTCGTCAAATGAGCACAGTCTTTAGTGACATCACCAAAAGCTATCTGTGGCTTGTTTTTTATGGTGGCACTCCCTGCAGGTGGTCAAATCAAACAAATACAGAGTGGGGTTGAGACCCTGGTTAGGACCCCCAGGTCACATTAAAGACCAACTGCAGAATGGCAAGCCAAATCTCATCCAATTCAAACATGTTGCCCTGGATGAGGTTGACCAAATGCTGGGTGTGGCATACAAGAAAGATTCTAAAGACATCCCAAACATTGGTTTTCTCTGCTACGTTCCCTCATTGGTTGATTATAGTTGCTAAGAAACACATGAAAGCTACATAGGAACAAGTGGACTTGATTGATTAAAAATACTCTGCAGCCAGAACTGTGGAGCACCTGGCAATTAAGCGTCGCTTGACTGAGAAGGCAGCGGGTATTGGTGATGTGATGCAAGTGTACCGTGGTCATCAAGGGCGGACTATCATCATCTGAGAAACTAAGAAAGCAGCCCAGGAGCTGCCACAGAATACACGTATAAAGCAGGATACCCAGTCTTCCTCAAGGGAAAACTGGGAGTTTGTGTGGATGTCCACAGTGAAGCAATCACTGTGGTCATGGGGCCACTGGAGATGAAAGGACCCTGGAAGCATATGGAGGAGGCAGCAAAGGTTGTTGGGATGGCAACCACAGTGCTTTCAGAGGACAATGTGGAAACAGGAACTTCACAGGACTGGTGCACCAGCAAGCAGGAAATAGAAACTTCACAGGACAGCAATCAGTGGTGTCAAAAAAGTAACAGACCCCCCAAACAAAGGCCAGCATAGTGTATAATTTTAAAATAACCCCATGCTTTCTCTGGCTAGGTGCCAGCATCGGCGGTCTCGCCCAGCCCCCACAGCTAGCTCCAAGTGGCTATCTGATCCAGGTTTCAGAAGCTGGCTTGCTAAACTGACCAAACCAGGTTTTCTTTAAAACGATTAGAGCTACTGCTCAAGTTCTCTCAGGGTACCATCCTGGTGGCTGATCTACAGAACATCAACGACCGCTCTGGTCTTACTCAGCTCCCCTTAACCCTGTAAAAGGAACACACTAGAGACTTTCATATTTATTCCAGCCAGATTTGTATCGGTAAATCTCCAACCCCAATATGCCCATGCAAAGAATACACAATTCAGTTAACATATTTATAAGCTGCATGCCTTGATTGGGCAGATATACCACTATATTACTCTAATCCCCAGCTATGAAAGCCCTAACTACTTGCGGCTCCTCCAGACCACGTGGGTCTGCTCCATCTTCCACTTCTTCTTTCTCCATCTTCTTCTCCTTCTGTCCTCCATCTCCTCCTTCTCTTCTTCCTTCCTCTCTCCCTTCCCTCAAACTTCCAGCCTTGCCTTTCCCTTCCACTGCCCAATCACAGGCTCTAGCCTTGATTTGACCAGTTAAATTGAGCAGCAGGTTCACGTGGAATCACGTGAGTATGCGATCTGCTCCTCGTGGGGGACAGGATTACAAATTGCATCAAGGCAATCCACCACACGCAAGAATCAGTTTTAGTAAAGCGTTTGGTCAGTGTGTAGAGACAGGAAGGAACTGTTCACACTGTGGACCCCAATGCCCTTCCCCACTGTCAAAGCCCCCAGTGTTTCCTTCCGGTTTGATCATGTGTTCTGCCCTCATTCCTTTCAGAGAGATGGGCTTCTGAACTGTTTTATCTAACCATTGTCAAGTGTCTTCGTTTTGAAAAGTGATGGGAATTCATTGCATCTTTAATCCAACGTACTGTCTAGATTTTCCAAACCAATCACTACCTGCCTATCCTCGTATGTTGATCTTGCAAGTTCATCTGTGTGTGTATGTGTGTGTGTGTGTGTGATGTGTGTGTATGTGTGTATGTGTGTCTATGTGTGTCTATGTGTGTGTATGTGTGTATGTGTATGTGTGTGTATGTGTGTATATATGTATGTGTGTGTGTGTGTGTGTGTGTGTGTGTGTGTGTGTACTGGGGCCTGAATCCAGAACCTCACACATGCTGAGCATGCATGTGCCCCACAAACAAACTCCATCTCTAGTCCCTAAAAGCATCTCTTACTCATGTCCTCCAAAGAAAGTCCCTAATGGATGCCTTCATCTCTGAAGGAGCACATGAGTGAGGTCTTTTTATTCCTCCTTATACTTGGCATTCCTTGGCCTCCTGGACTTCTTAGAAATAATTGTTCCAGTCTATATGTGCCTGCTTCGGTTAGATACTGAGCAATGCTTTTCAAAAGCCATTTGAGACTTAGCTGATTCAAACAGTTTGTGTGAGGTTCTGGGTGTGGAAAGAGGGACATAACAGTATAGATTCTCTCCATAGTGTCTCCCCATACTCTCAGTTTCTCATTAGAGGACTGGTGTTCCAGAGAATTCTCCGCAGACAGTGTATATGGACATACATTTTCATAGAAGCCAGTGTCTTTAAAGTTCAGGCCCACATGTCTGAAGTCTCTAGATTTTTTTCCATCGGTAATGAGACTGGATACATGGTATTTAACTGCTCGTGCCCTACTTTTGGAAGACTGATTTATCAAGAAGTAATTAGGGGGAGAAGGGGATTTAGCATTGATGAAGAATGTTTCAAAAAAAAAAAGCCACAAAGATGCTCTTCATCTTCACCAGTGAGGGAGGAGGAAAAATGTTTTGAACAGTGACAATCTCAAAGGTCATTGCTCTTCAATGGACTATATCTCCTTATGCTCGGTCAGGGCTTTCAAGGGTCAGAATGGAACAATTTTATTTCTCACTGGCCTAGATCTTAAGCCACCACATAAGATCTGTTTCTTTTAGGCTGTTTCTCTACTGAAAAATTATTTCCATTTAATGAATTCTTCTAAGACAAGCTGTGCCATCTTAAGCAGTTGCTTTGAGGCAACTACAGAACTCGGAGTAGTACCTAGCCTGATAATAACTGCCAGCGTTGTCAGATGTTCTACCTCTGGGGAACGCCCCACCTACTAGAGGCCTTACTAGACATTTTGCTCAGGGAGTCTTACAGCAGGTTCAGAAGGAAAATCAGAATCGCACACTCCGTCATGTTTGTATCTAATTGTTAGATCAACTAAGATCTTCAGGCTTCTTTTCTGACTTTAGTATGATCTTTATCTTCTAGCTGGCCCTACTATTACATGAGGCAAAAGAGCAAATCAGCTCCTGGTGGTTGGGGCAGCGCCCTTTTTTTCTAATTAGATTCAGGTTTTCTCTTGAACTCAGACCAGATGGTTGTTGAAGGGGCTCTAGCAGGCCTGAACAAGGTTTCTTCTGGATCCCACCCAGAATCTAAACAATATTTATATATATAATTTGGATATAATCTGACTTAAATGGACTTATTGGAAAATATTATTTTTACTCTTTTCTACAGAGAAAATATTTTCCAGTTTATCAAATAACTCAGGACTTTTGAAATACAACCCATTATTATGTTCAAGCTAAGTAGTTGTTTCTCCACAATTGCATATGAAATGCTTTTACATTAAAATGAGTTTCTGTATGAAGCATTGCATTATGCCATAATAAACATATTAATGCTTTATACAAAAAGAAAAAAGAAAAAAGAAAAGAAACGGACAGCTCCTGGGAGATTACACTTTTGGTTTTCTGGCCTCAACACCTGTATTTCTGGCACATGCACCTATATTCACATATGCTATTGCATATGGATACAAACCTATACATACACACAAAGTACAGACAGAGAGAAAAAGTCTTCAAATGAAAAGATGGGTGAACAAACATTAAAATTTCTGTCCTTCGTGTTAAATAAAAAAGCTTTAGAAAGTAAAAAAAAAAAATTATGGAAATGGTCATATTAGACATAATAAGAAATATAATAGATTCCCACAAAAGGCATAAACTGAGATGGCCATATTCTCTGCATACAAAACAGTAAAGCAAGAATTTAAGCCACTGGAAAAAAATTAATGTCTCTATGAAAATATTAGAGCTAAAGAGAAAGTTGAAGCTAAAAGGGAATCCTAAGCCAATATTTCAGAAAATGATGAAATTTGGGCTAGAGAGAATGCTCTGAAGTTAAAAGTACTGCTGCTCTGTCACTGAAGCCAGGCTTGGTCCCCAGCACCCATGCGAGACGGTTCACAGCTAACGATAACTCTGTCTCCAGAGCATCTCAGGCCTTATTCTCACATCCAAAGACGATACTACCAAGCATATTGTAAACATGCAGTCAAGCAGGCACGCACAAATCCACATAATAAAAAGAATGTAATTCACTATTTTCTAAGAACTAAAGGATATGTTGGACTTGGTGGCACAAGCCTGTGATCCCTCCAGTCAGGAGGCAAAGGCAGGAGGAAGAGGAGTTCAAGGTCATTGTCAGCTATGTAAAAAGCTGCATTAGATCCTGTCACACACATAAAACAGCAACAAAAATAAAAACACGAAAGTCCATGATAAGACATATTGGGAAGTAATATGCAGCTTTAAATGTTTTGGTTTGGCTACAAAAATAAAATAAATGTTCAAGAAATTCAAATAAATGTATAAAGAAATTAAATAATAAATGTTGAAATATATAAAATGATATAGACAAAAGTTCAAAACCAAGAAATACTGTAGATGCATAGACTCAGTTTTCAGTAAACCAATATATGTGTGTATGTGTTTATGTATAAATATATATTTCCTTGGTTTATTCAAGAATAAATAGCATGAGAATAAAGAGTCAATCAACACAAAAGATATTGAAACAGAAGAAAATAACATAAGCTACTGTAAGATGCTTGAAATATTTGCTATATTAGTTTTTCTGACAAAGTAACATTTCTAGAACACAAAAGTCAGTGCCAATGCTTAATAGTAAAATACAAGAAGCATTCCTGTTATAATCACAAAAATATGAAAGTATAATTCTCCCTCACTACCAGCTATGAAAATACTGGTAAATAAAAATGGATAATAAATAGAAATGAGATAAAATTACTGAAAACAAAGACACTATCTCATCTTTATTTGTGACTGAAAAGTTAGTGGAAGAAACAAGATTTCAGAAAATTAATGGAAGAGCTCACTTGATGAGATAAAAACACAGTCTATATATAACAAACTATAACAGCATTCCTACATATCACAGAAAGAGTTACAACTAATGACAAGAAAAAGGGTTGCTTATAACAGCAAAAAAAAATGCACTTTTAAATCTCTATGAATTATGATAAGAACAGCTGAAAGGCCAAACCTACCTGCTCCATGTTGGGACTGGCCTCCATTTTAAAAGAAAAAGAGCCTGAGAACTTGACCGGCAGCTGAATCCAGGCTTCCAGGTTCCAGGAAGAACCACATAGTTTGTCTCTGGCCCATACCCCAGAGTTAGTTCCTAGCTGCTCCCTAGGAACAGCCAATCAAAATTAGTCTGATAGTTCCATTTGTACTTTCAGACTGTTTGTGATCATGATTTTGCTTCAGAGCACCCCCCTGTTGACTTAAAATAGTCATTCAGTTAGATGTTTGCCAGGCTGGCAACCTTACTTACTCACCATTTATTATAAAACCTTATCCCTCTGAGGGCTGGGGGCAGGAGGCACTTCACCCTCCCATCTGGCCTTGTCAGGGTCAGCAGTGAGCCTAAGATCAAGCTTGAATAAGAAGACCCTAGTGAACTCTGTGCACCATACCCTCCAGTTGAGAGTTTGTCTTCAGGGAGTGCTCTGAGCCCTGGTGAGATCACCATTTTCTCTCCCATAACTTTCTGAAGCAGGACCAACAAGGAGGCACGGGCTTCAAGCAGCAGAGCAGCTGGGACAGGGTCCTTCTTGGATCCATCTGCATCTAGGAGGGACTGCTGATCCAAAGCCCTCTGTGTACAGGTCTTACCAGGAGAGAGCTGATATCCTAGGAGTGCTGACACAGGCTTACAGACCCATAGGAGGAACAAGCTCCAGAAAAACACAGCAAGAACATCTAACACCAGAGATTACCAGATGCTGAAAGGCAAATATAAGAATCTTAGCAACAGAAACCAAGACTATTTGGCATCATCAGAACCCAGAACTCCCACCACAGCAAGTCCTGGATACTCCAACACACCAGAAAAGCAAGATTCTGATCTAAAATCATATCTCATGATGCTGAGAATTTAAGGACATAAATAAACTCCTGAAAGAAATACAGGAGAACACAGGTAAAGAGGTACAAGCCCTTAAAGACGAAACACAAAAATCTCTTAAAGAATTACAGAAGAAGATAAGTAAACAAGTAGAAGCCCTTAAAGAGGAAACACAAAAATGCCTTAAAGAGTTACAGGAAAACACAGTGAAATAGGTGAAGGAATCGAAACATCCATCAAGGATCTAAACATGGAAGTAGAAACAATTAAGAAATCACAAAGAGAGACAACTCTGGAGGTGCAAAACCTAGTAAAGAAGTCAGGAGCCATAGATGCAAGCATCTCCAAAAGAATACAAGAGATAGAAGAGAAAATCTCAGGTGCAGAAGACACCATAGAAAACATTGACACAACAGTCAAAGAAAACACAAAATGCAAAAAGATCCTAAATGAAAACATCCAGGAAATCCAGGACACAATGAGAAGACCAAACCTAAGGATAATAGGTATAAAAGAGAGTGAAGACTCCCAACGTAAAGGGCCAATAAATATTTTCAACAAAATTAGAGAAGAAAACTTCCCTAACCTAAAAAAAGAGATGCCCATGATCATACAAGAAGCCTATAGAACATCAAATAGACTGGAACAGAAAAGAAATTCCTCCCACCACATAATATTCAAAACATCAAATGCAAAAAACAAAGAAAGAATATTAAAAGCAGTGAGGGAAAAAGGTCAAGTAACATATAAAGGCAGACCTATCAGAATTACCCCAGACTTCCTGCCAGAGCCTATAAAATCCAGAAGATCCTGGGCTGATGTCATACAGACCCTAAGAGAACACAATGCCAGCCCAGGGTACTATACCCAGCAAAACTTTCAATTACCGTAGATGGAGAAACCAAGGTATTCCATGACAAAACCAAATTTACACAATATATTTCTGCAAATCCAGCCCTTCAAAGAGTAATAAATGGAAAATTCCAACACAAGGAGGGACATACATCCTAGAAAAAGCAAGAAAGTAACAACACTAAAAGAAGATAGCCACATGAACAGAATTCCAATTCTAACAACAAAAATAACAGGAAGCAACAATTACTTTTCCTTAATGTCTATTAAGATGAATGGACTCAATTGCCCATAGACTAATAGACTGGCTACATAAACAGGACCCAACATTTTGTTGCATACAGGAAACCCACCTCAGTGACAATGACAGACACTATCTCAGAATAAAAGGCTGGAAATAATTTTCCAAGCAAATGGCCACAAGAAACAAGCTGGAGTAGCCATTCTAATATTAAATAAAACCGACTTTCAACCTAAAGTGATCAAAAAAGATAAGGAGGGATACTTCATACACATCAAAGGTAAAATCTACAAAGATGAACTATCAATTCTGAACCTCTATGCTCCAAATGCAAGGGCATCTATATTCATAAAAGAAACTTTACTAAAGCTCAAAGCACACATTGCACTGCACACAATAATAGTGGGAGATTTCAACACCCCACTCTCTACAATAGACAGATCATGGAAACAGAAACTAAACAAAGATACAGTGAAACTAACAGAAGTTATGAAACATGGATTTAACAGATATCTATAAAATTTTTTATCCTAAAACAAAAGTATATACCTTCTTCTCAGCACCTCATAATACCTTCTCCAAAATTGACCATATAATTGGTCATAAAGCAGGCCTCAACAGATACAAGAAGACTGAAATAATGCCTTGCATCTTATCAGATCACAATGGACTAAGGCTGCTCCTCAATAACAACATAAACAATAGAATGCCCACACACACATAGAAGCTCAACAACACTCTACTCAATGATAACTTGGTCAAAGAAGAAATAAAGAAAGAAATTAAAGACTTTCTAGAGTTTAATGAAAATGAAGACACAATGTACCCAAACCTATGGGACACAATGAAAGCAGTCCAAAGAGGAAAACTCATAGTTTTAAGTTCCTCCAAAAAGAAATTGAAGAGAGCATTCACCAGCAATTTGACAGCACATCTGAAAACTCTAGAACAAAAAGAAGCAAATTCACCCAAGAGAGTTGAAGGCAGGAAATAATCAAACTCAAGGCTGAAATCAACCAAATGGAAACAAAAAGAACTATTCAAAGAATCAACCAAACCAGGAGCTGGTTCTTTGAGAAAATCAACAAAATAGATAAACACTTAGCCAGACTAACTAGAGGGCACAGAGACAGTATCCTAATTAACAAGATCAGAAATGAAAAGAGAGACATAACAGAAACTGAGGAAATCCAAAAAATCATGAGAACCTACTACAAAAGCCTATACTCAACAAAACTGGAAAACCTGGATGAAATGGACAGTTTTCTAGACAGATACCAGGTACCAAAGTTAAATCAAGATCAGACAAATGATCTAAACAGTCCCATATCTGCTAATCAAATAGAAACAGTTATTAATAGTCTCCCAACCAAAAAAAGCCCAAGACCAGATGGGTTTAATGCAGAATTTTATCAGACATTCAAAGAAGACCTAATACCAATACTCCTCAAACTATTCCACAAAATAGAAACAGAAGGTACTCTACCCAATTCGTTCTATGAAGCCACAAATACTCTGATACCTAAACCACATAAAGACCCAACAAAGAAAGAGAACCAATTTCAGACCAATTTCCCTTATAAATATCAATGCAAAAATACTCAATAAAATTCTTGCAAACCAAATTCAAGAACATATCAATGATGATCAATGATCATCCATCATGATCAAGTAGCCTTCATCCCAGGGATGTAGGGATGGTTCAATATACAGAAATCCATCAAGGTAATCCACTATATTAAAAAACTCAAAGAAAGCAAACATATTTGACAAAATCCAACACCCTTTCATGATAAAAGTCTTGGAAAGATCAGGAATTCAAGGCCCATACTTAAACATAGTAAAAGCAGTATACAGCAAACCAGTAGCCAACATCAAACTAAATGGAGAGAAACCTGAAGCAATTCCACTAAAATCAGGGACTAGACAAGCCTGTTGGCTCTCTCCCTACCTTTTCAATATAGTACTTGCAATCATAGTCAGAGCAATTAGACAACAAAAGGAAGTCAAAGCAATACAAATTAGAAAGGAAGAAGTCAAATTATCACTATTTGCTGATGATATGATAGTATACTTAAGTGACCCCAAAAAGTCCACCAGAGAGCTCCTAAACCTGATAAACAACTTCGGCAAAGAAGTTGGATATAAAATCAACTCAAACAAGTCAGTGGCCTTTCTCTACACAAAGGATAAACAGGCTGAGAAAGAAATTAGGAAAATAATGCCATTCACAATAGTGACAAATAATATAAAATACCTTGGAGTGACTCTAACTAAGCAAGTGAAAGATCTGCATGACAAGAATTTCAAGTCTTTGAAGAAAGAAATCAAAGAAGATGTCAGAAAATGGAAAGATCTCCCATGTTCATAGATTGCCAGAATTCATATAGTAAAAATGGCCATCTTGCCAAAAGCAATCTATAGATTCAATGCAATCCCCATCAAAATTCCAACTCAATTCTTCAGAGATTTAAAAAGAGCAAATTGCAAATTCATCTACAATAACAAAAAACATAGGATAGCGAAAAGTATTCTCAACAATAAAAGAACTTCTGGGGGAATCACCATCCCTGACCTTAAGCTGTACTACAGAGCAATTGTGACAAAAATTGCATGGTATTGGTACAGTGACAGGCAAGTAGATCAATGGAATAGAGTTGAAGACCCAGAAATGAACCTACACACCTATGGTCACTTGCTCTTTGACAAAGGAGCTAAAACCATCCAGTGGAAAAAAGACAACATTTTCAACAAATGGTGCTGGCCCAACTGGGGGTTAGCATGTAGAAGAATGCAAATAGATCCATTCCTATCTCCTTGTACAAAGCTCAAGTCCAAGTGGATCAAGGACCTCCAAGTAAAACCAGATACACTGAAACTAATAGAAAAGAAAGTGGGGAAGAGCCTCGAGCACATGGGCACAGGGGAAATTTTCCTGAACAGAACACCAATAGTTTATGTTCTAAGATCAAGAATTGGCAAATGGGACCTCATAAAATTGCAAAGCTTCTGTAAGGCAAAGGACACTGTCAACAGGATAAAATGGCAACCAACAGAGTGGGAAAAGATCTTTACCAATCCTATATCTGATAGAGGGCTAATATCCAATAGATACAAAGAATTAAAGAAGTTAGACTCTGGAGAAACAAGTAACCCTATTAAAAATGGGGTACAGAACTAAATAAAGAGTTCTCAACTGACAAATACCAAATGGCTGAGAAGCACCTAAAGAAATGTTCAACATCTTTAGTCATCAGGGAAATGCAAATCAAAACAACCCTGAGATTACCACCTCACACCAGTCAGAATGGCTAAGATCAAAAACTCAGGTGACAGTAGATGCTGGAGAGGTTGTGAAGAAAGAGGAACACTCCTTCATTGCTGATGGAATTGCAAGCTGGTACAACCACTCTGGAAGTCAGTTTGGTGGTTCCTCCAGAAATTGCACATAGTTCTAGTAGAGGACCCAGCTATACTACTCCTGGGCATATACCCAGAAGATGCTCCAACATGTAATAAGGACTCAAGCTCTACTGTGGTCATAGCAGCCTTATTTATAATAGCCAGAAGCTGGAAACAACCCAAACGTCCCTCAACAGAGAGATACAGAAAATGTGGTTCATTTACACAATGGAGTACTACTTAGCTATTAAAAACAATAAATTTAATGAAATGGATGGATCTGGAGAATATCATCCTGAGTAAGGTAACCCAATCACAAAAGAAACACACATGGTATACACTCACTGATAAGTGGATATCAGCCCAGAAGCTCAGAATACCCAAGATACAATCCACAAACCACAAGAAACTTAAGAAGAAGGCAGGCCAAAGTATGGATACTTCAAACCTTCTTAGAAAGGGGAACAAAATACCCATGGAAGGATTTGCAGAGACAAAGTATGGAGTAGAGACTGAAGAAGGACAATCCAGAGACTGTGCCACCTGGGAATCCTTCCCATATACAATCACCAAACCCAGACACTATTGTGGATGCCAGCAAGTGCTGGCTGACAGGAACCTGATATAGCTGTCTCCTGAGAGGCTCTGACAGTACCTGACTAACAAAGAAGAAGAGGCTCACAGCCATCCATTGGACTGAGCACAGGTCCCCAATGAAGGAGCTAGAGAAAGGACCCAAGGAGCTGAAAGGCTTGAATCCCATTAGGACAAATAATATGAACTAACCAGTACCCCCAGAGCTCCCAGGAACTAAACCACCAACCAAAGAGTATATATGGTGAGACTCAGGCCTCCAGCTGCATATGTAGCATAGGATGGCCAAGTCGGTCATCAATGGGAGGAGAGGTCCTTGGTCCTGTGAACGTTCTATGCCTTAGAGTAGGGGAATGCCAGGGACAGGAATTTGGAGAAGGTGGGTTGGTGAGCAGGGGTGTGGGGAGGGAATAGGGTTTTTTCCAGATGGGAAACCTGGAAAAGGGATATCATTCGAAATATAAATAAAGAAAATATCTAATAAAAAAAAGACCCTAGTGCTATTGCATCAGAATAAGCTCCTTGGTGGTCTTTTGGGGTTCTCAAACGCTCCCTGAACAGGCACAACACAGCTTCCACACGTGACACTTTTTTTTTTTTTTTTTTTTTTTTTTTTTTTTTTTTTTTTTTTTGGTTTTTCAAGACAGGGTTTCTCTGTGTAGCCCTGACTGGCCTGGAACTCACTCTGTAGACCAGGCTGGCCTCGAACTCAGAAATTTGCCTGCCTCTGCCTCCCAAGTGCTGGGATTAAAGGCGTGCGCCACCACCACCCGGCTCAGATGACACTTATTGAGCTTCAAGAGAAACAGAGAAGGCTAGAGAAACAGACTTTGGAAGATATTGTTTCAACAGTGTCATTTCTTTCCAATCAGAAGTTATGAGTGGTCATACAAACCAATAGATGAGACTCTTGTAAAGATGAAGTGGTGTATAAGCCTGTAAGATGCCACGGTTTGGGTGAGGTCTCTATGCTAGGGGCCACAGTGAAAAGTAATTAAGCCAATGGTGGTGTTCCCTCAGCATGGATTGACATAGTTCCTCTCTGCCTTCCTGTCCTGCTATGTGACCTCACCCTCTTGTATATCCTGCACAACTGTGACGCTCTCTACCACGAGGTTATATGACCCAGGAGTCCTGACCTGAGCCAGAACCATGCTGTTGGACTGCCAGCTTCCAAAACTGTGAGGTAAATAAGCCTCTCTTCTCTACAATTCAACCAATCTCTGGCATCTAGAGAGGCGATGGGTTGGGCTAACTCATTTAATTGCAAGCTGAACTTGTGAATGTACCTGCTACATGCCCTGCCTCGTTAAGCATATTACTAATAGCTACTCCTTGTCCTGTGTTCTATAATGAGTTGTAGTCATGGATAGAATTCTATTCAGTTTGTCTGACTTGGGGCAAACCAAAATAAAAGAAATTTATTTAACCTGATCATTGGTAAATTAATCAGGATAATTGGAACAAGTACCCAGATAACCGTGTTCATTTGTCTCTACCCATAGAAGTAATCTACCACACTGACATGCAGATAACTGCCTTAATTCTTCAGTGCATGGCACTAGAGTGAGTTAAAAATAAAATCTGTAGTATAAGATTGTCATTGTAGTCAATTATACCTAATTGAGAGCCCATGGAAACTTTTTTTTATTAACTTATTTTTTACACTTCATATTCCATTCCCCACCCCACATCCACCCTCTGACTGCTCCACATCTCACACCTCCTCCTACTCTCTGTCTCTACATGGATGTCCCCACCCCCCCACCCCACCTGACTTCTAAACTCCCTGGGGTCTCCAGTCTCTTAAGGGTTAGGTACATTATCTCTGAATGAACGCAGGCCTGAAAGTCCTCTCCTGTATGTGTGTTGGGGACCTCATATCAGCTGGTGTATGCTGTCTGTTTGGTGGTCAGTGTTTGAGAGATCTTAGGGGTCCAGATTAATTGAGACTGCTGGTCCTCCTACAGGATCGCCCTCCTCCTCAGCTTCTTTCAGCCTTCCCTAATTGAACAACAGGGGTCAACTGCTTCTGTCCATTGGTTGGACGCAAATATCTGCATCTGACTCTTTCAGCTGCTTGTTGGGTCTTTCGGAGGGCAATCATGATAGGTTCCTTCTCGTGAGCACTCCATAGCCTCAGTAATAGTGTCAGGCCTTGGGACCTCCCCTTGAGCTGGATCCCACTTTAGGCCTGCCGCTGGACCTTCTTTTTCTCAGGTTCCTCTCCATTTCCATCCCTGTAATGCTTTCACACAGGAAAAATTATGGGTCAGAGATGTGACTGTGGGGTGGCAACTCCATCCCTCACTTGATTCCCTGTCTTCCTGCTGGAAGTGGGCTCTGTAAGTTCCATCTCCCTGCTGTAGGGCATTGCATCTAAGGTCCCTCCCTTTGATTCCTGAGAGTCTCTTACCTCCCAGGTTTCTGGTGCATTCTGAAGGGTCCCCCAACCTCCAGTTTTCTGAGGTTACCTGTTTCCATTCTTTCTGCTGGCCCTCAGGGCTTCAGTCCTTTTCCCTCACTCAATACTAGATCAGGTTCCACTCCTCCCCCTACTACCCCCTCCCCCAGTACACTTTCCCTCCCAGGTCCCTCCCTCCCTCCCCACTTGTGATTGCTTTCTTCTCTCTCCCAAGTGGGACTGAGGCATCCTCATTTGTGCACTTCAACTTATTGACCTTTTTTGGGTTCTGTGGACTGTATCTTGTGTATTCTGTACTTTTTTTTTTTTTTTGGCTAATATCCACTTATTAGTGAGTACATACCATACACATCCTTTTGGGTCTGAGGTACCTCACTCAGAATGATATTTTCTAGTCCCATCCATTTGCCTGCAAACTCAGGATGTCCTCATTCTTAATAGCTGAGTAGTATTCCATTGTGTAAATGAACCACATTTTCTGTATCCATTCTTCAGTCGTGGGACATCTAGGTTATTTCCAGCTTTTGGCTATCACAAATAAGGCTGCTATAAACATAGTGGAACATGTGCCCCTGTGGCATGCTGGGGCATCTTTTGAGTATCTTCCCAAGAGTGGTATAGCTGGGTCTTCAGGAAGATCTATTTCCAATTTTATGAGGAATCTCCAGATTGATTTCCATAGTGGTTGTACCAGTTTGCAATCCCACCAGCAATGGAAGAGTGTTCATCTTTCTCTACATCCTCGCCAACATATATTGGCACTTGAGGATTTGATCTTAGCCATTCTGATTGGTGTAAGGTGTAATCTCAGGGTCATTTTGATTTGAATTTCTCTGATCACTAAGGACTTTGAACATTTCTTTAGGTGCTTCTCAGCCACTCAAGACTCTTCGGTTGTGAATTCTTGGTTTAGTTCTATACCCCATTTTTTAATTAGAGTGTTTGGTTTATTGGGAGATTAATTTCTTGAGTTCTGTATATATTCTAGATATTAGCCCTCTATTGGATGTGGGGTTAATGAAGATTTTTTTCCCAATCTGTAGGTTGCCGATTTGTCTTATTGACTATGCCCTTTGCCTTACAGAAGCTTTCCAGTTTCATGAGGTCCCATTTATCAATTCTTGATCTTAGAGCGTGAGCCATTGGAGTTCTGTTTAGGAAATTTCCCCCTGTGCCAATGAGTTCAAGGTTTTTCCCACTTTATTGGATTGAGTATATCTGGTTTTGTTTTGAGGTCCTTGATCCACTTGGACTTGATCTTTGTACAAGGTGGCAAATATGGATCTATTTTCATTCTTCTAAATACAGACAGCCAGTTAAACCTGCACCATTTATTAAAGATGCTTTCTTTTTTCCATTGTATATTTTTGGCATCTTTGTCAAAGATCAAGTGACCATAAGTGTGTGGTTTTATTTATGGGTCTTCAATTCTACCTTATTCCATTGATCAATATGCCTGTCTCTGTACCAATACCATGTAGTTTTTATCACTATTGCTCTGTAGTAAAGCTTGAGGTCAGGGATGGTGATTCCCATGGAAACTTCTTAAGCCTATGTTTTCTACATATCTGGTATTGTCTCCACATGAATATCAAAAACAAGCAAGGTAGGTTGTGATTTATTCATTCAGCCCACTTGGCAGTACTGCCTTTGCCAATGTACTTATGAATACATCAGTCCTCTTCTGCCTTAGCCCTGTAGACATGTGTAGAGTAAGATTGTGTGATTCGAAAAAATCATCAGCTTTTATTAAATGTTGAGATTTTCAGCTTCTTGGGTATTAGAAGTAGGATTTATATAGATATAAAGTAATAGAAACTAGAAACTAGAATGTTTCTTTATGTCATCAGAAAAGATATATTATGTAGTCTGTTGAGTATATATATATATATATATACATATATAGCATATATGTATATATGTGTGTATATATCTGTGTTTATATATATGGCATATATGTATTTATGTGTATATATACATGTATATACATATATATATATTTATTTACACACTTACTTTCAAGATGGTCTGTTCAGTTTTATTCTCTTTTGTTTCTTTTCCCTCCCTTAATTAGTGACCTTTCTTGACCTTATTTCCAATGCTACACAATTATACTGATAAAGCTTGGGGAAGGGGAGCCACACTTTAAGGCACAAAGCTACAAGAGATGATCTCACATAGTAATGTCTTTCTATTATATACTAAGTCACATTATTTTAGATACCTATGCTAATTTAGGTCCAAAGGCGTAAAATGATTCTTCACCTACATAGCATGAAGCCATTAGAGGACAGCGCATACCAGAAGCACCTAGAAAGAATGGTGGGAGGTAGATGATTCTAAATAGGGTCTGTTATGTGTGTTCCCAGTGTTAGTGTTTGTAGAAGAGAAGGAAGAAGATGGATAGTAAGTTGTCTCAAAAGAGACCTCAACTAATCCCATAAGAACCAGAGAGCTAGGGCGGTCCTTAAATGCCATCCAATATTGAAAAGAAACAGCCTTTGCACACTTACATGGACCAGGCTTTGGTGAAGAGAGTCACCACAAGGGAGGGAGAATGACATTTCCAAGGCAATTCTCCTCAGCCAAGGGCAAGTCCATAAGTTACCCAAGAACTGAAGCATTTGAGGAATCCATGTTTTAGCCCTAAGGAGAAGGAACTGTGGACAGCATATGATGAGCAAGTCTGACTCCATCTTAGGCTTGAAAGCCATTTTACAGTAAAGACAAACTAGGTACATTCCTGTTTGTGATTAAATCTCAAGCATTGAGCTATGTCCAACCTGTACCCTTAACTGAAAATGGTTGTATACTTCCTGTTCCAGGAAATGGCAACCACACTTTTGTTTCAATAGTTATTATGGTTACCTGTTGTTATGATTACCTTATGACCACCTTGCTATCATGTCTTTGTTTCAAAAAGCCATAGTGACCATCTTACAACCCTACCTTTGTTTCAGATGGTTATTATAACCACCATACTCTGATCTGCTTTTGTAGCCTCAACTACTTTGTGCACAGAATCCCCCATTTGGAGACTCCCTATCCCTGAGCTATGAAAACCTTGTCTTCCTCATGAGCAATGTTGATCTCTTGAAACCAGTCTTAGGGGGAAGCAGCCTGTGTATGTGACTAAAAAGACTTGCTTTCATTAATTTGGCCATGTTGATTTTGGTCAAAGGTCTTTCTCCTTACATCTTTGGGATCAACACATCCTACAGCTTCTACTAATCTACCACCAAGGCACTAAGAATCAATGCTCTTCTCAGACCCAAAGCTTCCATTCAAGAACCATGTCAGAGCGTATTGGGCTGGGGGAGAGGAAGGAACTACACAGTAGCTTGCCTTTTCCACTAAAAATAGTTGTAGCATTTGAAAAGATATTTTCTCCATCTTCATCCTTAATATCAGAGTTTTGACAAGAGAATTACCTACCATCTTTACTATTTTGACAAATCTAATTTTCACACAATCAAGAAGGAAAGATTTCACATGTAGTCATGCTTCATAATAATGTTTGACTTTATTTAGATTTTAGGGTTAGGATCCTATTATTTCCCAGTTAAATTAGATCTCAATATCCCAAAGTTTGCTCCAAATCCCTTCAACAGTACCAGTACAGGAACATTTTAACTAAACGTAAGAGTGATATTCAAGTACCAGAAGGAGAAGAATGAAGTTGATTGATAACAGAATCCCAGAGCTTTAGAGTCCCAGGCTGCTGAATCGAGCCAGGAAATCAAAAGGGCTTCTTTAATTGTAACTAACTCTACCATCATCAGTTTTTCCAAAGGAATAAAATTGCTAATGAACCCATAATGAATCTCATTATCCCTGCAAAACTTACTGTGCCTCCAGAAGCAGCAGAATAACAACACTGCCTCCTTTATTGTCTTCCTCTGGCCTCCTTTGGAAAGGTCATTAGCCACATCTGGGGTCTCCATTGCTCTGAATAGCCAACTGATGCACATAAAAAGGTCATCTGCCCTTCCAAATATATGAAAGTCAGCCATCTTTATTTGGATACTTTAATGTAATTGCCCAAGAAAGGTGCAAAAGCAAAACAAAACGAGTACATTGGCTTTACTGTCTCACTCTGTTAGAACTTGTGTAGCATCTGTGTCCCTCAGATGGACAAAATGGAAGGGGCTAAAAATAGAGAGCATTGATCTTTTCTTGGCACTGAGCTTCATAGAGAAGAGCTTTTTGCAAAAGAGCAGCTTTATTTCACCCAGTTAAGTATTCCACATCATCTGCTCAGCATAGCATTGTCATATGATCCATTCCTAGTTCTGTCTTCTGTCAACAGCAACTTCAATAGTAAGGATTCATGACAAATATATATATATATATA
>NW_022196912.1:73475040-73486687 GCF_008632895.1 Mastomys coucha
ATATATATATATATATATACACATACATACATATATATATATGACATTTAGATGTAAAATGACTTGTCTCTTTGCAACAGGCAGGAAGCTAGCTTAAACTGACGTAACAGTAAACTGTCTCTAAACATGAAAGCAAAATGAGAGTGACTGATTTCTTTTTCTTCTTTTTTATGTTTTTGTTTGTTTGTCTTTTTGTTTTGCTTTGTTTTGTTTGAGACAGGGTTTCTCTGTGTAGCCCTGGCTGTCATGGAACTCATTCTGTAGACCAGGCTGGCTTCAAACTCAGAATCTGCCTGCCTCTGCCTCCTAAGGGCTGGGATTAAAGGTGTATGCCACCACTGCCCAGCAAGAGAGTGATTGATTTCAATAGACCTTATGCATTGTTTACACTTATGAACCCTCTTTGTGTTACCTACAACAATTGTGTTATAACATGCTGACATGGCTCCTGCTCATATGGCTTCATTTCTATGAGAATGTCTCCATATATTTGTATAAAATCACACCTCACTGTCAGAATTCTTCTAGAATCTATAAGCTTTGCCTGTTCATTTTTGTAGTAAAAAAGGAAACACTGTGTGTTCAACAACCAGCATCTGTTTGGTGCATCCCATTAACTTTACAAAACTAAAAAGAGCCGTAAAATGGTCCTTGTATGTTAACAAGTGAGCTATGCCCTGTCTAAGTGTGCAGTTAGATTATTTTATTCTTACCAAAAGTCTTGCCAAAAGTCAGTATCATGTCTTACCAAAAGACATCTCCTTCAATAAATTGTCCATACTACACCACATCTCCACTATGAGCCTCCTGCCCCAGATCTTCAAGTGCTGGCTTCCAATGTGACCATAAAAATGTTCTGTAATAATGTATATCAGTGTGCAGCTGGCATTTGTGCCATTGTAACCAAGCACCTAACAGAATGACTTATGGGAAGGATTTATTTATTTTGCCTCACAGTTTCAGAGAATGTAGTCCACAGTTCCTTGAATCCATACATTTGGTAAAATCTCATGGTGGCAAGCGTGTGAGGATAATGATGTTCGCCTGAGACAGAGAACAGAGAGCAATTCAGGAGGGACTAAGGGCAAGATACTTAAAGAACTACCGCTAGTAACAAGCATCATCCAGACCGGCTCTACTTGCAAGTTTCCAGAGTCTCTGTAAACAGTGCTAGCATCTGGGAGCCAAGCCTTTAACAGATGAGACTGTGTGAACATTTCATATTCAAAACATAACAGGCAGTTAAGGCAGAATCACAACTATTTTTGTACAGAAATATGAGAAATGGTTTCTAAGAGAATGGAGACATATACTGGCTAGCAGGGCAGAATAAAGGGGGACTGCTTCGCAGAGATGCGGAAGGAGTGTTGCAGCCTAAACAGGTTGCCAGTTGGCTAAGCCTTGCGATGAGTTAGGGAGACTTAAATATCAAACTAAGTCAGGAAGTACTGAAAATTACTTTGAACCCAAGGAATTACTCTTAGGACCTCATGGTGTTAATTCCAGTTTCTTGTTAAAAGCCTGAATCTGCCCTATTAATTTATCTCCAAAATCAAGACTGAACCCTAAAAAGAAACAACTTGATTTTTATGCATTTATGATTCCTAAACACACATTGAGTTACTATGGTAACTGAGTGTGGTTTTACATTTGGAAACTGGATATATATAAGAAAAAGTTTTGCTAGATTAAGGTGGTCCTTGTAAGAGAAGACACAGAGCTAAGCACAGGGGGAAGACACTATGAAGACACACAAACCAAACACCAAGTGACAGAAGTGGAATGCAGGGGATACCAACTACTAGTTGCAGCAAAGCTAGAAGCAGCAAAGAAAGACCCTGCTACAACCTTCAGAGAGAGAGAGCATGGCCCTCCGGTGCCTTGACTTGAACTTTCCAAAGTGGTGAGTGGATTTCTCCAATTTAAACTATTTGTGATTTGTTAGGGTGACCCTGGGAGAACTTATAGACTTGCGTAAAAATGAGTAACGAGTAGAGAGCTGGCACATCCTGGAGCGCATTGAGAAAGTGTCCTGCATGGTGATCTGTGCCTAATGCTGAGGCAGGCTGCAGAGACTGCTCTGAGGAGAGCAGAGGTTACGCCAGTGGACAAACACTGAAGGAAGAAAGGCAGACAGTGGGAGGAGCCAGTCACACTGGCGATGTCCAGTTTGTCTATCCTACCAAATACGGATGAGGAGAGGGAGGGTGGAAAGTTGGAAAGTGAGTTGAGCCACATTGTGCAAAGCCAGCTCAGCAGCTCAGACTTCAATCACAATTTAGAAAGAACTGTTGGGCTTGTATTGTCAGAAATATGATTGGATTAGAGCAGAGATTAGGGAGCTGCCATTGGTAGCACATGTAGAGGAGTCTGAGAAAAGAAGAACCGAAAAGGGAAAATACCGACAAGTGATCTCCCTCGGTGGCGAACTGCTAATTAATGCAATAGGAAAAGTCCGGAGGAAGATGTATATCCCACAACACCTAATTTCATAGGGTGTACATAACAGATGATTAACCAGATTTAAAGTTCCCTTTTTAACACAGAAAAAGTAAATTTTCTTGTTTATTAAATTAGTTCTGGTGTAGAAATTAGTAATCAACAAAAGAAGATTTGGTAGATCATGCTATGGACAAGGGGTGGCCTTCTCTTCCTTCCATGACACCTTCCACCATTTGGCTCCAGAATAAACGGAAAAAAAAAAAAAAAAAACTGTTACTCTCTACCCATGTGAAGATTATAAACAACAAAAATAAAGGAAGTTAACACACAAATACATAAAATAAGAAGAGTCAGATTATGCTAACAATGAGGAGAGCCAGGCTTGCTGGCACACACCTGTAACCCCAGCTACTGAAGAGACTGAGTCAGGAAATCCTTACAAGTTCAAGGCCAGTCTGGACAACTTAGGGAGTCGTTGTCTCAAAGGAAAGTAAGAGGAGGGGCTCCTTGCGTGCTGAGGAGGGGCACCTTGTGTGCTGTGTAGTTTGGTGTTTGCCTTGTCCTGCAAGTTCCTCCCCAGATTCAATTTCTCCAAAGGAGAGAGGGTACAAAACATAGTAATGAGGGGAAGAGATCTCAAAGGCACCTTAGGAGGGATTCTAGAACGACAGGGTCAATCCTCAGAGGCAGTGGGGAGAGGATGTTTCTGACAGAATGAACCGCCATTCAGAAGGCTGCACAGCAAGATTGCAGCAGAGGCAAGTGAGATTACAGGAAAGCTGGAAGAGAGGACAGAGCAGAGAGGAAACCAGGCATCTTTGGAGGGGACTTTACAGAGTCTGTGGCAGCTATTTCCAGCCGTTTCTACACTGTGCTCAGAAGCTAAAGAATTCTCAACTAGGAACATGATTTTCTGACTTAAAAAAAATTATCAGTATCTTTTTGCTATCATGTTTTCTCTTATATGTAAATCAACCTTTAAATTGTGGGTGTCTGCGTCTGTGTCTGTCTGTGCCTGTGTCTGTGCCTATGGATGTGTCTATGTCCGTGTCCATGTCCATGTCCATGTCTTTGGCTGTCTGTGTGTCTGTGTGTTTATATCTATATGTTTGCAGGTCACAAAATTTAAAAGGAGGCTATAAGGGGGACAGAGAATTTTTTTTTACCTCTCTTTTTTATTGGATATTTTCTTTATTTACATTTCAAATGTTACCCCCTTTCCTGGTTTCCCCCTCCTGGAAACCCCTTATCTTATTCCCCCTCCCCCTGCTTCTATGAAGGTGGTCCTCCACCCACCCACCCACTCCTGCATCCCTGTCCTTGATTCCCCTACACTACTGCATCTATCAAGACTTCATAGGACCAAAGACCTCTCCTTCCATTGGTGCATGACAAGGAAATCCTCTGCTATATATGCAGCTGGAGTCATGAGTACTCCTTAATTGATAGTTTAGTCCCTGGATGTTCTGGGGGTGAGGGGGTCTGATTGGTTGATATTGTTGTTCTTCCTATGGGGTTGCAAACCCCTTCAGCTCCTTCAGACCTTTCTCTACCTCCTCCATTGGGGACCCTACACTCAAGTCCAATTGTTAGCTGCGAGCATTCACCTCTGTATTTGTAAGGCTCTGGCAGGGTCTCTCAGGAGACAGCCATATCAGGCTCCTTTCAGCAAGCATTTCTTGGCATCCACAATAATGTCAGGGTTTGGTGACTGTATATGGGATGAATCCCTAGGTGGGACAGTCTCTGGGTGGCCTTTCCTTCAGTCTCTGCTCTACACTTAGTCTCCATATTTGCTCCTGTGAGTATTTGTTCCCCTTTCTAAGAAGGACAGAAGCACCCACACTGTGGTCTTTCTTCTTCTTGAGCTTCATGCAGTCTGTGATTTGTATCTTAGGTATTCAGAGCTTTTGGGCTAATATTCACTTATCAGTGAGTGCATACAATGTGTGTTCTTTTGTGATTGGGTTACCTCACTCGGGATGATATTTTCTAGTTCCATCCATTTGCCTAAGAATTTCATGAATTCATCATTTTTAATAACTGAGTAGTACTCCGTTATGTAAATGTACCACATGTTCTAAATCCATTCCTCTGTTGAAGGACATCTAGGTTCTTGCCAGCTTCTGGCTATTGGAAATCAGTCTGGTGGTTCCTCAGAAAATTGGACATAGTATTACCTGAAGACCCAGATATACCACTCCTGGGCATATACTCAAAAGATTCTCCAACACGTAATAAGGACACATGCTCCACTATGTTTATAGCAGCCTTATTTATAATAACCAGAAACTGGAAACAACCCAGATGTCCCTCAACAGAGGGACAGAGAAATCTTAAGGGTGGATAGAGAAGGTAATAGAATATCCATGAAAAGAAAATGAACAGGGGCTCTAGCTGAGGGTGAAAGGGAATGGGCGAGGGGGGATTGAGGGATGAGTGAGGAAACAGGCATGAAGAAGCCATGGAGAAACATGTTCCCTTGTGTGCTAGCCTAAAAAGCTCAATTAAAATTTTACTTTCTAGCTTAACAATCTCTGGAGAACTGGTAAATGAGAGTGGAGGATGGGAGACATCCTTCCATAACTCTGATTTTAAAAGCAAACAGGTGACCCCACTTCAGAGAGATGTGACACAGAGCAGGCAGCAATCAGGGATGGATGAGAAACTCAGGCTGACGGAAAGGAGGAGTCAAGAAGTGCTCCCTGTGTGGGAGCTTGAGCAGCGTGTTGGTATTTAACTAACAGAGAGGATGGAGCAACTTTGGGAGAGGAAATGGAAAGTTTAGGCTGCATGTGAGCATTGAGAAGAACTAAGAATGCTCTTATGGAACTGGTGTGCACTGCTGAGGTGAAAGCAGAACCCAGAGCTGGGGGGCCTCGCATTTGGAGGTAGTGTGAGCCACAGAGAGAACAGCTGGAAAGGGGTTCTCACACTCACAGAGGGAGGCAGCCTTCCATGAGCCAATGTCACTGCCAGAGCACAGCCAACCTGCAGGTTCCTCCAGCCTGGGCTAAGCACTGTCCAGGGAGGAGTGTTACCTTATTTTGTGTCTGCTGTGTGTGTGCTCATCTGTATGTGACATCAAAGTCAGGCTGTCCATGGAGAATGAATGAGCTGTGTGAATGAATGACCCACTCCTTTGCTTTTCCCTAAATAGTTCAGGAAAAGATTAGAGTTATTCCTCTTGAAATGTTTGCTAGAAGGTACAGGATAAAAGCCTTAATGTATAATGTATAGCTGGAGTTTTCTAAATTAGAAAGCTTTTCAGTTACTTTAATAGTTACAGAAATACTCAAGTTGAGTCTCAATTATTGATTTAAAAAACGTTAAGTACTGACTAAATACAGTTCTTTTAAAAATAAGACTGATGAATATATTTGTTGGTTTCTGAAGAGAGTTAACAGTGGGCAGAGTTGAACTGGTTTAAATTATTGAATTACAATTATTAAACTTGCGTTTTTCAGAATTGGCATTAAATTACTCAACTGGATAGCAGACCAAGAAATAAAAAAAAATAAAAGGCAAGATTTAATTTTTACCTTTTACCAAACTGCACATATTCTTCCCTGGATTTGCTCAGCCGGGATTTTTTAGTGTTACCAGTCACTACTGATACGACCATGACCTAGGGCAGGATGCAGCTCTGAGGCAGAGCACTTGCTCAGCATTCATAGGGTCCTGGGTTTTATCTCAACTGTGGCAGGAACCACCTTGCACTAGGGTGTCAGCATCATAGGCTCACTCTCCTGCACTGCTGCCAAGCCATGTTTCTGGAAGGGCCACGTAAGATAGAGAACATCCATACAGCAAACACTGACTAATGAAATAGGAAAATTAATGAGTTTCTTCTCCTCCTCTTTTCTTCCTTGTAGGAGACTGGTGATTCTATAGCCTCTAGGCAAGCATTTAATGAAACTGAGCAGTTGCCTGCTGGTGTTTCAGACCTCTTCACAGCACAGGGCTCGAGGTTGTTTGGTTTGGTTTGGTTTGGTTTGGTTTGGTTTGGTTTGGTTTGGTTTGGCTTGGCTTGGCTTGGCTTGGCTTTGCTTGGCTTGACTTGGCTTGGCTTGGCTTGGCTTGGCTTGGTTTGGTTTGGTTTGGTTTGATTTGGCTTGGCTTGGCTTAGCTTGGTTTAACTTGGCTTGGGTTGGCTTGGCTTGGCTTGGTTTGGTTTGGTTTGGCTTGGCTTGGTTTGGGGAGGAGGGGGTTTATTTCCATTTACAAGAGGAATCTGTGATGGTTTGTATATGCTTGGCCAAGGAAGTGGCTCTATTAAAAGGTGTGGCCTTGTTGGAGTAGGTGTGTCACTGTGGGCATGGGCTTTAAGACCCTCATCCTAGCTGCCTGGAAATCAGTATTCTGCTAGCAGCCTTCAGATAAAGATGTTGAACTCTCAGCTCTGCCTGCACCATGCCTGCCTGGATGCTGCCATGCTCCTACCTTGATGATAATGGACTGAACCTCTGAACCTGTAAGCCAGTCCCAACTAAATGTTGTTCTTTATAAGACTTGCCTTGCTCATGGTATCTGTTCACAGCAGTAAAACCCTAAGATATAATCCATCATGAAGAAAAGTCAAGGCAGGAACCTGGAAGTCCTCTTCTGGTGTGTCTGAAGACAGCTACAGTGTACTTACACATAATAATAAATAAATCTTTGGGCCAGAGCAAGCAGAGCCAACTGGAGTGAGCAGGGCCAGAGTGAGCAGATGTCCTGAATCCAATTCCCAGCACCTTATATACATTAAATAAATAAATAAATAAATAAATACATCTTTAAAAAAAAACTGAAGCAGAAGCCATTGAGGACGGACTGCTGTTCTTTGGCTCCCCAAGCTTACTCTGCTTTCTACAACTTATAGTGGGTCAGGTCCTCACATAGCAATCCCTAATCAAGACAATCCCCTACTGACTTTCCAACAGGCAAATGGATGGAGATATTTTCTCCATTGAAGTTTCTTTTTCCAAATAAATCTAGCTGATATCAAGCTGGAAAAGAGAGAAAGAAAGAAAGAAAGAAAGAAAGAAAGAAAGAAAGAAAGAAAGAAAGAAAGAAAGAAAGAAAGAGAGAGAGAAAGAAAGGAGAGAGAGAGAGAAAGAGAGAAAGAGAAAAGAGAAAGAAAGAAAGAGAGAGAGAGAAAGAGAAAGAAAGAAAGAAAGAGAGAGAGAGACAGAGAGACAGAGAGAGACAGAGAGAGAGAGAGAGAGAGAGAAAGAGAGAGAGAGAGAGAGAGAGAGAGAGAGCCAGGATAGGCATGGTTTTCTGGAGAGCCTGGGCTAGATCGATGCCCAAGTATTATTGCACATTTTGGGTTGTTTCTCATATATGCTGCGGGCAGCTGTCCTGCCTCATATGCTCACCATTACAATTACTGTCTCTCAAACATGTTTAATGCCATTGCTTCTTTCTGTGCTCTTGCTTGCTTATTCAAACCCAATCATTTCTCATTCTTTCCTTCTCTCATTTCTTCCACCCTTTCCCACCCCAAAAACCCATTTTCATCTGTGAAGTACGTGGATGCACATTTAAAGACATAAGCACTCAATTGAACATAGTCAAAAATAAACATTGCCAATACTCTAGAAACTACAACGTGCCCAGTTCTGATGTAAGTGCCATGTCCCAGGAAAAAGAAGTATTTCTTCAGGTAGCTGACAAAGTCCATCAGTGCTTCATCAAAATAACAGGTGCCTTGGAACTGTCCCTTCCTCACACTCTGCAGAGGCTGTCACTTACACTTAGCCCCAAAATAAGACCACAAATTTTACACAGATCAGAGCCAAAAGATTCACAAACCATTCCATCTCTTTTGTCCAGAAACAGCAAAACTGCCAACTTCCATAAGAAAAGGAAATGAAACTTGCTTTTCACAGCAGAAGATGCCTTAGATTTGAGTGTCTTCCTTGGAAACACATACCAATAGAGAAGATTTAGAACAACAGGTAACTGTCCAAATAGCAGACTGGAGATGGATAACCCTGCCCAGATCTGCAATCAACTGACTCCTCCTCCTAAGAAGTACTTCCTTTTCCTCTTTATCAGCAAAGTATTTACAACATCATCACCAAGCCCAGCTACTGGGGTAGACTGACAGGTATTGATTTACCCTCCTGAGGACCACAGGCTTTAGTGAATCAGACTTACTGGAAACTGCTCTTCAAATACTCATAGTTCTGGAAATAAAGTGTGAGATTCAGACTGACTCTTTCTTTCCAGGCCTTGGCGATTTACAAGTGTCCACCAATTTTGACAGTCAGGATATGAAGAGTGAAGAAGGTCTCTCTATCTCGCCTTTCCCATACTTGTCAAAAGAAATCTTCCTCCTCTTCCCCTCTCTGTATGTGGCCTGTGGTGAGAGAAAGTGAATGTGTGTGTGTGTGTGTGTGAATGTGTGTGAGAGAGTGTGTGTATATAAGAAAGTGTGTGGGTGAGTGAATGAGTGAATGTGTGTGAGAGAGTATGTATATGAGAGAATGTGTAAATGTGTGTGTGAGTGAAGATGTGTGTATGTGTGTGAATGTGTGTGAGTGTGTGTGTATAAGAGAGTATGTGTGAGCAAGTGTGTGTGTATGTGTATAAGAGAATGTGTGAGTGAGAGAACGTGAGTAAATGTATCTGAAAGAGACTGTGTATATGAGTGTGTGTGTGTGTGTGTGTGTGTGTGTGTGTGTGTGTGTGTAAGGGAAAGGGGGTGGCCAACTGGAACCACTGAAATACAAGGCAATAGGACTTGAACCATGTGAGAAGTATCAATGCTGATGGTTTCATCTAATGAACGTATCATATGTTGGCCACACGTTCTAAGCAACAGCATAAGCTCCACTAACAATCAGCCTTTCTCTCTGTTTTTATTGTGGAACTCTAGAAATTCAAGCTTACATTTGTGGGTAATAGAAAGCAAGATCTCAGAACTTTGTATGTCATCTTTGCCAAATCTTTGCTCCTTTTACCTGCGTTAGGAATTCTTCCACATCTCTGTCCCTGTGTACCTGGTCACTTGCAAGCTCATTTCAATGTGACTTCTCCAGGGGAATCTTGTGAGTTCCCCAGGTCAGAACAGAGCCATCAACCTCACTGTTGGCATACACCTGGGAAACACTCCCCTTGTGTCTTTATTTCCCAGTGGTCTGCAGGGAGGATTATCCCTTCAATAGTGACATTTCTACCATGTGGCAATTATACGTGACCAATGAACTTTTATTAAATATTTTTTCACTGTTGTTCTCTTGCCTCAATCTTCTGATGGAGGACTCCAAACTCATGACATTCCATGAAGAGACTATCACTTTCCAGTAAAAGTATGTGCTTGTAAAACTGAGAGCTCTTAACAGCAGCATTCAAAGCTCTGCCAACTGTCCCATAGCATGTGCCGACGAGACTGAGTTATGTCCTGGAAGTACAGTGCCCTCTGCTGGTAATGTTTTCAGCAAGCACATCTGTGGCGCCTACAGGGCAAAGAGCTCCTTTGTGTAGAAAATTAGTGCTTCTAACTCCCACACCTTGCTGGGCACCAGATCACCATGTAGCTGTAACTATTTAAGAAGATCACATGTGAAGAACATTAACTCTCACTTTACAGCCCATGAAGAACAGGTGAAATACCAGATAGAAAATAATCTGGTATATCAGTGTCTTTGGGAGGTTTTTGGTTTTTGGTTTTTGGTTTTGGTTTTTGGTTTTTGGTTTTTGGTTTTGGTTTTGGTTTTGGTTTTGGTTTGTTTTTTTTTAATATGGAGTACTGAGATGTTTGATATTTTGCTTCATTTTCATTAGGTTCATAACTTAAGGTATCTTATCACTAACTTTTATAAACACCCCATAACTAAAGCAGAAAATTAATTCCTCCAGGATTTCATGATCCTACATAAAGCAAAGAGCTTCAAGCAAGTTATGTCACCATCTTCCATCTTACAAAATTGTTTAAAAAAAAAAAAGACTCATGTTTACTAACCTGAACATAAAATATATTATGTTAAAACAGCATGGCACTGTGTGCCTGTGTGCCTTTGTGTATAGGTAGATGGTTATGCACACGCATAGGTGGTATGTCTCTAATGTTATAAATAACATATATCATATGCAAGTAGCTACAAGACGAAAAGTCAAATCTCTCCTAGCTATAAGGGACCTTATAAGATTTAGTAAGTAACACGTGGCCCCTGCAGGCACAAAAGGAAATGCTTGGCCTACGTGGGGAACTGTGAATGAAAACTGAAAAGAAGCTGTGTCTGTAGAAATTCATTAGAATCTCATTCTTACGGAGAGACTGGAGTGTGTCCCAAGCTAATACCCTTATCCTGGACCACTTCTAGCCCTCCAGAGCAGCCACTCCTTGACCACCTCTGTGTTGAAACTACCATCTTGTGAGAGTAGACAGAAATCTTTTGGAATCTATTAACTTAACGGACCACTGGCTTCCACCAAGCCAAAAGTTAAGAATGTCATCAGCTTCCCCTATCTCTCTGTCACCGCCTTTCAGATGTCCCCACCAAGGTATTTTAAACTTGCCCTGACTCATGACTCTGTTCTGTAAAGCTTTAAAGCATCATGAAACAAACGACTTCCACCTTGGAACATGGAATTTGGGGTAACCTAAATCTGTGATCCTGAACCCTGGTTTCTCAAAGTGGCTCCAAAATAAACTCTTCTCTTACTCCATTTAAGAGGAAAGTTGTAGGTTTTAACAGCGACAGGAATAATCAAAATGCTAATGATTTTCTTGAGTGAATGGCCAATTTTTAAGCTACTCCTAGTTCAATTTTTGTATCATTTATCTGGTTTTTAATTTTTTTTAAAATAACCACGAACTACATGATAATAAGAAAAAAAGAACAAAAATTTCGTAGATAGCGTTGCCAAGGGAAACGGACATAGATAAGTCCTAAATTCGAAATTAAAACTATCCTGCCTTGCAAGTAAAAGAGGTGCCTTCCTTCCGATGCAAATGTCACAGAGAAGCCTCTCCCGCAGTTGCCAATTACTGGAAGAAGCATGCTGAGCCCTAGGGCTGTCCTCCCTGGAGCCACAGCTCCTGTCTCTCCCAGACAGGCCTTGTGAGTAATGGTTCAGCCTCATTTACCTGGCAATTAATGATTAAGCCTGCCTGCTCTTCATTAGGAAGCCAGTGGGGTCTGTCCCACTGTTTGTTGTCCAGGAAATGGGACTTAACTGAAAGGCTTCTTGAACTGGTCCCCCCAAAAAA
>NW_022196912.1:73487749-73492717 GCF_008632895.1 Mastomys coucha
CTCCTCCTCCTCCTCGTCTTCAGCTACATAGCAAGTTCAAATCCAGCCTGGGTGACCTGCGACCTTATCTTAATTCATGTGACAACATCCTAATTTCACTAAAGAGAGAGGGGGGAGTGTTGCATTTAACGCTTCCCTCTTCACTCTTGACAGCTTCACTCTACCTAGAGGGTCCACCCATTTCTTTGGCCAGCACAACCTTTCAACCTTGGTATTCTAGCTCCACTGTCAATGAATGTTGGTGTAAACTGAAGTCACAGCCTGACAATTGCCTCAAGCCCCGTTCTCTCACGCTATAGTACAATTTCTCATTTCTGTAAAATTTTTTTCTTCTATTAAATAACACTTCCAAAGGAGCAGACTATCTCTGGACATAGAATTCTCTATCTCTAGTGTTCATAAATAATAAATAAATAAATAGAACAGCCCCTACAGGATCCGATCTGTTTGTATACTTTCATGTGTACAATAGATTAACAGATTTAAAAGGACATTGTGTAAGAATCCTCTGTTTTATTGCACTATGTGATAAAATTGGAACTGAACAAATACTATTTTAATCAATACTCGGCTGAGTGACATTTATTAATATTTCTGTAGAGAATAGTGTGAAAGCAGCAATTTTCACTTCCTGGCTTCTCCTGGGTAAAATCAACTTTCCAGAAAGAAAGTAGGTTTTGTTGGGGTTTTGTTATTGTTGTTGTTGTTGGTGGTGGTGGTGGTGGTTTGGTTGGTTGGTTGTCTGTCTGTCTGTCTGTTTGTTTGTTTGTTTGTTTGTTTTCCTAGGAACTCAAACTCCTTTCACCAAATTCTGGTCAACCAAAGCAAGCAGCTGGCTAAGAGTTCTTTCAGATCTAGCCAAACTCCCTTGTCCCAAACAAATGTGATTTTTTTTTCTCTTGCTCTGCTGTGAGCTTCCCAGTGTCTCCTCCATACACATGTGCCAAAGACAGCTGAGAAAAGAAAGCTGAAGTCAGCGTTGCCTCATCCAGCAGTGAGATGCCCACAGATTTTTTACATTCCCAATGAATTTCAGTTTCCACCGTTTGTTGTATTTTTCTTCCTTGGGAAGTTTCTGCCTCAATAATCATCCATTGTACTTTATTTACTCTCTATGCTTCTCTGTGGTTTACACAGCTTCACTGAGCTTAGCAAAATTGCTTCCCCTAACCTTTGAAATGAATTCCCTTCTTAATTAGGTTCAATTTTGTCCAGTTCCTGTTAATCCCAAGGCAAGATGGAAAAATCCACTCCAATTCCACAGTAGCATAAAACACCAGGAAGTTCCCAGGCTGGCCACTAGATACGGTCCAGGCTGTCCCTCACCCCATCACCTATAAAAACACTCTTTGGGGACACATGAGAATTGGAAAGAAAGAATCCTTCTCATAATTTGGTTTTTTTAATTAGCCTGTATTATGTGAGTACCACCAGGGGTAAAAAAAAAAAAAAAAAAAAAAAAAAAAAAAAAAAAAAAAAAAACAGATGTCAGGTCACTCTGAACAATAATAAACAAAAATGACAAGTTTAATACAACTAATGTTCACCTTTGGTAGGAACATTGGTTTGGTTTTACTGATTCATTGCTGAAAAGCCCATGGCTAATTGAACCCTCGGGTGCTTTGTAAAGCCACAACTTTATTGAACTTAGCAAAATAATCATTCTTGTTTGCATACTCTAGAAGCTAATGCTGTGAGTTACCACTAATAACATCTTAATATACAAGATCGGCTATAGAAATGGTACCCAAAATCAATTTTCTAGCACCCTGATTAAAGATCAATGTAAACTGATTTGTGACTTTATCTATAATAGACATGATAAAGCCTTTGACGATCTCAAAACAGAAATGACTATTGAGTATGAGCATCTTGTATTTCCTAACCTAGATGAATAGCAGGTGAGCTTTTGTTCTTCAAACCAGGGTGAATATACTCTAGCTGTGCACCTGTGATAACCCAATAGGTAAGATTATTATATAAAGCTGTGTTATTTTCCTCAGCTGTTTAGGATTGTAAGTATCATAAAAATAGCTTGAGCTCTGAATTTAGAAAGCGAGCAAGCAGATGTGCCATAGTACAGAACATGACAGACAGCATAGCATTAATCTTGTTTGTGAACTTATTTCCCCCTTGGAAAATTTCTTTACAAAGATTTACTGAGAGAGAACCCAGTCCTCATTCCATTATAAAAAATTCAGGAGACTGAGCTAGAAAGAGGCCATGTAACAAAGTTAGAACATTTGGTGGTAATACAGGGTAGGAATTTAAGAGATCTACAATCGCATATTAAAGATTTAAAATACTTTGATTTGTCATAAGTTTGATATATGATTTATCAAATTAGCAAAACATTTACTTTTAATAATGCTCGATGCTAATATTACTGCTACTGTGGTTATGAATAATTTAAATTTGAATTTACATGTTTAATCATTCCTGACTTTAATACAAAAGAGCAAAATGCAATGTTAAGCTGACTGTTTCCCTGATTTCCATGTAAATTGCCAGTGTTGGTAAACTTGTTTGTCATTTAACACAATCCAGAGTTTATTTAATTACTGAATATTCTTTCAAAGTCTTGAATTAATCATGCAGCCTCTTTTGGAGGACAAACTTTACAGTGATTTGATACTCAGTTCCTCTGACATATTGGAATAAAGATGACATTTTAAAGTCTAATAGAAACTAGGATTATAATTTTTAAAACTCAATGCATCAAGTCTATATTATTTGAAATACAAGTTTTCTTTGCATTTATTATTCTTTTTTGAGACATCATCTCATAATAAGTATATTCTCCCCAATTTTCTTTTTTTGATATATATTTTTATTAGATATTTTCTTTATTTACATGTCATGTGATATCTCCTTTCCCAGTTTCCCCTCTGAAAAAAAAAGAAAAATAAAATAAAAAACAGAAACAAAAACAAAACAAAACAAAAACCCTGTTCCCTCCCCCCTCCCCCTGCTCACCACCCCACCCTCTCCCACTTCCTGGCCCTGGCATTCCCCTACACTGGGACATAGAACCTTCACAGGGCCAAGGACCTCTCCTCCCATTGATGACCGACTTGGCCATCCTCTGCTATACATATGTTGCTGGAGCCATGAGTCCCACCATGTGTACTCTTTGGTGGGTTAGTCCCTGAGAACTGTGAGGGTACTAGTTAGTTTATATTGTTGTTCATCCTAAGGGACTGCAAACCCTTCAGCTCCTTGGGTCCTTTCTCTAGCTCCTTCATTGGGGACCCTGTGAATGGATCCAAATGTCCAATGGATGGCTGTGAGCCTCTACTTATGTATTAGTTAGGTACTATCATAGCCTCTAGCAGACAGCGATATCAGGCTCCTGTCAGCCAGCACTTGCTAGCATCCACAGTAGTGTCTGCATTTGAAGATTGAATATGGGAAGGATCCCCAGGTGGAGCAATCTCTGGATTGTCCTTCCTTCAGTGTCTGCTCCATAGTGTGTCTCTACAACTCCTTCCATGGGTATTTTGTTCCCCCTTCTAAGAAGGAATGAAGTATACACACTTTGGTCTTCCTTCTTCTTGAGTTTTTTATGGTATGTGGATTGTATCCTGGGTATTCAGATCTTCGGAGCTAATATCCACTTATCAAAGAGTGCATACCATGTGTGTTCTTTTGTGATTGGGTTACCTCACTCAGGATGATATTCTCCAGATCCATCCATTTCCCAAAGAACTTCATAAATTTGTTGTTTTTAATAGCTGAATACTACTCCATTGTGTAGATGTACCACATTTTCTGTATCCATTCCTCTGTTGAGGGACATCTGAGTTGTTTCCAGTTTCTGGCTATTATAAATAAGGCTGCTATGAACATAGTGGAGCATGTGTCCTTATTACATGTTGGAGCATCTTCTGGGTATGTGCCCAGAAATGGTATAGCAGCGTCCTCTGGTAGTACTATGTCCAATTTCCGGACGAACCACCAAACTGATTTCCAGAGTGGTTGTACAAGCTTGCAGTCCCACCAGCAATGAAGGAGTGTTCCTCTTTCTACACAACCTTGCCAGCATCTGATGTCCTGTTGCCTGAGTTTTTGATCTTAGCCATTCTGACTGGTGTGAGGTGGAATCTCAGGGTTGTTTTGATTTGCATTTCCCTGATCTGTAAGAATGATGAACCTTTCTTTAGGGTCTTCTCAGCCATTTGGTATTCCTCAGTTGAGAATTATTGGTTTAGATCTGTACCCCATTTTTAATAGGGTTATTTGGTTCTCTGGAGTCTAACTTCTTGAGTTCTTTGTATATATATTGGATATTAGGCCTCTATCAGATATAGGATTGGTAAAGATCTTTTCCCAATTTGCTGGTTGCCGTTTGGTCCTATTGACAGTGTCCTTTGCCTTACAGAAGCTTTGCAATTTTATGAGGTCCCATTTGTCATTTCTTGATCTTAGAGCATAAGCTATTGGTGTTCTGTTCAGGAAATTTTCCCCTGTGCCCATGTGCTCGAGGCTATTCCCCACTTTCTTTTCTATTAGTTTCAGTGTATCTAGTTTTACTTGGAGGTCCTTGATTCAGTTGGACTTGAGCTTTGTACTAGGAGACAAGAATGGATCGATTTGCATTCTTCTAATGCTAATCACCTCTGTTGCTGGGGACCCACAAGAGAGCAGCAGAGCCCTTGGGGGCCTCCCATCCTTGCAGAGCTGAGGCAAGGGCTGGGACCTGAGGCTGAAGCACAACATGTCTTGCTCATTGGACACATCGAGGCTGGCTCCAACCTCTAAAGGGATCCTTTTCCTTCTCATTCATAAACTATACTTTTCTATCAGAAATTTGGCTTGATATATATATATATATATATATATATATATATATATATACACACAAACATATATATCAACATCTCTATCTATACAATGCTTTTACTACACTAGGAATCCTGCAGCCCCAACATACGCCTTTCTTGTCAACTTCATTTGGTTAAAATACAC
>NW_022196912.1:73493592-73494608 GCF_008632895.1 Mastomys coucha
ACCCAGTTCACATTGTGAGTTCTAGACCAGCCAGGACTACATGGTGGGAACTTGTCTTAAAGACACAACATAACAAAACTATACCCCAGTAAAATCCCAACCCAAACCTTACAAAACTGCCAGGGAAATTGACATTTCCTGTCTTCTCCTGCCTAACGGTGGAGCCTGCTCATGTCTCTGAAGCTTGTTTCCATCCCTGTAAACCCCTCTGTGGGCCCAGTCTCCAGGACTACCCTGCATTGCCCATCCCAGCCCTTTGGCTCTGAAGCCATCTTCTGAACCAGGTTTCACATCTTAGCCAGGCAATGGGTAAATTAAAGTACACATTATTTTACATGGGGTTTGTTTTAAAGAAAAAAAACATTGATGAAAACAGCAATATGTGGAAAATTCAGCCAGTAAATGATCGCCAGTTGAGCCAGCAACATCTGTTGAAAATGCTGTCTTTTTTCCACTGGATGGTTTTAGCTCCTTTGTCAAAGATCAAGTGACCATAGGTGTGTGGGTTCATTTCTGAGTCTTCAACTCTATTCCATTGATCTACCTGTCTGTCACTGTACCAATACCATGCAGTTTTTATCACAATTGCCCTGTAGGACAGCTTAAGGTCCAGGATGGTGATTCCACCAGAGGTTCTTTTATTATTGAGAACAGTTTTCACTATCCTAGGTTTTTTGTTATTGCAGATGAATTTGCAAATTGCTCTTTCTAAGTCTGAGAAGAATTGAGTTGGAATTCTGATGGGGATTGCATTGAATCTGTAGATTGCTTTTGGCAAGACAGCCATTTTTACTATATTAATCCTGCCAGTCCATGAGCATGGGAGATCTTTCCATCTTCTGAGATCTTCTTCAACTTCCTTCTTCAGAGACTTGAAGTTTTTGTCAAACAGATCTTTTACTTACTTAGAGTCACAACACCTTTTTTATATTATTTGTAACTATTGTAAAGGGTATTGTTTCCCTAATTTCTTTCTCAGCCTGTTTATCCTTTGTGTAGAGGAAGGCCACTGATTT
>NW_022196912.1:73497587-73498193 GCF_008632895.1 Mastomys coucha
TTTACTATGTTCAAATATGAACCTTGAATTCCTGATCTTTCCAAGACTTTTATCATGAAGGGATATTGAATTTTGTCAAATGCTTTCTCGGCATCTAGTGAGATGATCATATGGTTTTCTTCCTTGAGTTTATTTATGTGGTGAATTACGTTGATGGATTTCCTTATATTGAACCATCCCTGCATCCCTGGGATGAAACCTACTTGATTATGGTGGATGATTGTTTTGATGTGTTCTTTGATTCGGTTTGCAAGAATTTTATTGAGTATTTTTGCATCGATATTCATAAGGGAGATTGGTCTGAAGTTTTCTTTCTTTGTTGGGTCTTTGTGTGGTTTAGGTATAAGAGTAATTGTGGCTTCATAGAACGAATTGGGTAGAGTGCCTTCAGTTTCTATTTTGTTGAATAGTTTGAGGAGTATTGGTATTAGGTCTTCTTTGAAGGTTTGATAAAACTCTGCACTAAACCCATCCGGTCCTGGACATTTTTGGTTGGGAGACTATTAATGACTGTTTCTATTTCCTTAGCAGATATGGGACTGTTAGATCGTTTATCTGATCTTGATTTAACTTTGGTATCTGGTATCTGTCTAGAAAATTGTCCAT
>NW_022196912.1:73499493-73504263 GCF_008632895.1 Mastomys coucha
TGATCTTGATTTAACTTTGGTACCTGGTATCTGTCTAGAAAATTGTCCACTTCATCCAGGTTTTCCAAGCTTGTTGAGTATAGGCTTTTGTAGTAGGATCTGATTTTTTTTTAATATCCTCAGTTTTTGTTGTAATGTCTCCCTTTTCATTTCTGATCTTATTAATTAGGATACTGTCTCTGTGCCCTCTAGTTAGTCTAGCTAAGGGTTTATCTATTTTGTTGATTTTCTCAAAGAATCAGCTCCTGGTTTGGTTGATTTTTTGTGTAGTTCTTTTTGTTTCCATTTGGTTGATTTCAGCCCTGAGTTTGATTATTTCCTGCCTTCAACTCCTCTTTGGTGAATTTCCTTCTTTTTGTTCTAGAGCTTTCAGGTGTGCTGTCAAATTGCGAGAGTATGCTCTCTCCAGTTTCCTTTTGTAGGTACATAAAGCTATGAGTTTTCCTCTTAGGACTGCTTTCATTGTGTCCCATAATTTGGGTATGTTGTGTCTTCATTTTCATTAAACTCTAGAAAGTCTTTTATTTCTTCCTTGACCAAGTTATCATTGAGTAGAGTGTTGTTGATCTTCCACGTGTATGTGGGCTTTCTATTGTTTATGTTGTTATCGAAGAGCAGCCTTAGTCCATGGTGATCTGACAGGATGCAAGGAATTATTTTGATCTTCTTGTATCTGTTGAGGCCTAATTTGTGACCAATTATATGGTCAATTTTGGAGAAGGTACCATGAGGTGCTGAGAAGAAGGTATATCCTTTTGTTTTAGGATAAAAAGTTCTATAGATATCTGTTAAATCTATCTGTTTCATAACTTCTGTTAGTCTCACTGTGACTTTGTTTAGTTTCTGTTCCCATGATCTGTCCATTGCAGAGAGCGGAGTGTTGAAAACTCCCACTATTATTGTGTGCAGTACAATGTGTACTTTGAGCTTTAGTAAAGTTTCTTTTATGAATGTAGATGTCCTTGCATTTGGAGCATAGAGTTCAGAATTGAGAGTTCATCTTGGTAGATCATACCTTTGATGAGTATGAAGTGTCCTCCTTATCTTTTTTGATCACTTTAGGGTGAAAGTCAATTTTATTCCATGTTAAAATGGCTACTCCAGCTTTTTTCTTGGGACCATTGGGTTGGAAAATTGTTTCCAGCCTTTTATTTTGAGGTAGTGTCTGTTACTGTCACTGAGATGGGTTTCCCATATGCAACAAAATGTTGGGTCCTGTTTATGTACCCAGTGTGATAGTCTATGTCTTTTTATTGGGGAATTGAGTCCATTGATATTAATAGATATTAAGGAAAAGTAATTGGTGCTTCGTGTTATTTTTGTTGTTAGAGTTGGAATTCTGTTCATGTGGCTATCTTCTTTTAGTTTTGTTGGAAGATTACTTTCTTGACTTTTCTAAGATGTAGTTTCCCTCCTTGTGTTGAAGTTTTCCATTTATTATTCTTTGAAATGCTGGATTTGTGGAAATATATTGTGTAAATTTGGTTTTGTCATGGAATACCTTGGTTTCTCCATCTATGAATTGAGAATTTTGCTAGGTATTGATTGAGAGTTTTGCTGGGTATAGTAGCCTGGGCTGGCATTTATGTTCTCTTAGGGTCTGTATGACATCAACCCAGGATCTTCTGGCTTTCGTAGTCTCTGGCGAGAAGTCTGATGTAATTCTGATAGGTCTGCCTTTATATGTTACTTGACCTTTTTCCCTCACTGCTTTTAATATTCTTTCTTTGTTTTGTGCATTTGTTGCTTTGACTATTATGTGGCGGGGAGTATTTCTTTTCTGGTCCAGTCGATTTGGGGTTCTATAAGCTTCTTGTATGGTCACGGGCATCTCTTTCTTTAGGTTAGGGAAGTTCTCTTCTATAATTTTGTTGAAGATATTTATTGGTCCTTTAAGTTGGAGGTCTTCACTCTCTTCTATACATATTATCCTTAGGTTTGGTCTTCTTATTGTGTCCTGGATTTCCTGGATGTTTTCATTTAGGATCTTTTTGCATTTTGTGTTTTCTTTGACTGTTGTGTCAGTGTTTTCTATGGTATCTTCTGTACCTTAAATTCTCTCTTCTACCTCTTGTATTCTGTTGATGATGCTTGCATCTATGGTTCCTGACTTCTTTACTAGGATTTCTATCTCCAGAGTTGTCTTTCTTTGTGATTTCTTAACTGTTTCTATTTCCATTTTTAGGTCCTGGATTGTTTTGTTCAATTCCTTCACCTATTTGGTTGGGCTTTCCTATAATTCTTTAAGGGATTTTTGTGTTTCCTCTTTAAGGGCTTGTAACTGTTTACCTGTGTTCTCCTGTATTTCTTTAAGGGAGTTATTCATGTCCTGCTTAAATTCCTGTAGCACCATCATGACATATGATTTTAGATCCAAATCTTGCTTTTCCAGTCTTTTGAGATATCCAGGACTTTCTGTGGTGGGCATACTAGGTTCTGATGAAGCCAAGTAGTCTTGGTTTCTGTTGGTAAGATTCTTGCATTTGCCTTTCGCCATCTGTTGATCTCTGGTGTTAGATGTTCTTAGTTGTCTCTGGCTGGAGCTTGTTCCTCCTGTGGGTCTGTAAGCCTGTGTCAGTACTTCTGGGAGATCAGCTCTCCTCTGGCAAGACCCTTGCACAGAGGGCTGCGGATCAGCCATCCCTCCTGAGTCCTGGGGCAGAGCACACCCTGGAGATAGTCTCTCCACTTGCTTGTGGGAAAGGTGCAAAGAGAGCTGTGGATCTGCTGTCCCTCCTAGGTGTAGACAGAGGTAGAAAGGATCCTGTCCCAACTGCCCTGCCACTTCTGAGGCCTGTGCTTCCTGGCTGGTCCTGCTTTATATTCTCCCCAATTTTCAAGACAAAAACAGAAAGGTGATACCTGGATGCAATTCCCAGGTCAACAGAGTGCTGTGCAATTCTTCAGTTCTCTAGAAGAGGATTAAACAGTTTATCCAAGGATCTTGGTGTATCTTTTTTTTTTCTTTTCTTTTTTTTTCTGAATATTAACTTTTTATTTTTATCTGAATTTGATAACATTTAAAAGTAAACATATTTTAAGGAAATAGAATTACATCGCATTCTTCTCTCCCTTTTGTACTCCAACTCCTCCCAGAGACCCTCCTCCTTCAATACCTGCAATACCTTTCTTTTTTCTATTCTGTCATATTCTTTAAAATTTATAAAATATTATAACAATAAAAATAAAAGTTGTTTTATATAAAACAACAATCACTTGAACAGTCTTATATAGATGCTTGTCTATAGCACTACTGAAAATACTTACATTTTTCTCAATATAAATTTTAAATAACTCCAAACATATTAGCTATATATTTTAAAATAATACATCACTACTAGTATTTTCTTAAATGAACATGAATATATAAAGTTTTTTTGTTTGTTTGTTTATTGTTTATACTAGAGCTTAGAATCTTGGCTCTTACTGTGGTACAACGCCAAAATAAGAAAAACTTTTAGGCATTGGATTTCATTGTAATAATGCTGTACTTCAATGACCCTCATATCACCAAAGGATTTTACCTGCATAGTAGCTAAGCTAAGAGTTGACAGTTCTGCTGTGCCAAGGAATGAATTGTAGGCATGACTTTTGGATACAGATTTCCTGCTATGGTCAAAGCTTTTTGGCTTGAGTGATTGTCTTCATTCTCAGCCCACAGGGAACAGGTTACATTCATTTAAGAAATGGTGTGTGTATTAAGATGGTCTATCCATGAAGTCATTCACCAACTGTTCCAGTGAACAATGATGGTTCTGCTTAGAGGGTGTCACAGACATTAGGTGAGGGTAAGAATCTGGTTCACTGGCTGTGATGATTTTGAAAACCATTCATCTCAGAGAAAGAATAACTTATAAAGTTCTCTTCTTCAAAATTGATACAATAGTTACAAACATCAAGCAAAGCATTCAGTCTCACTCTTTCTTGTTCTATTACAAGCCACCTCCCAAGTTAATTGTCTACATTTCTTTTGGCTGTATAAATAATTTTGAAGTATGTAAGCTGTTCTGAAAACCATAGTATATTATAAAAACATCAAGTAAACAATCCTACTAATAGAGAGGCTGAGATAGGAGAAGCATGATTTCAAGACCATTATGTGATACACAGCAAGACACTGTCAGGAACAAACAAGCTGAAAGTGTATATGGATTGTACAATATTGGACCTATTTATCCAATTACCAAATTAGCGAGAGCACCAGATGATAGACAACAAATTTCTAATTCCTCATACTTTTGAATTTCAGAGAATTAGGATATGTTGGTGATATTAATTTTCATGTTAAGAGATATTAAGAGAACATCCAGAGGAAGCTCCACTCCCAGGTGCTCTGACACACCCAGGATCAGAGGTGAGCAGGAACCAACATCTGTCCCAACACTGGGAGTAACTGGGTCCAGTGGGACCAGTCACACAGGAACTCCACCAGCCCAGTGACTCTGGTTCCTTCTGGTCTGCCTGGGCTGGGGTACAGAGCAGATCTGTGGGAGCAAGCTCCACAGGCAGTCCCACAACACCCAGAGGAAGCTCCACTCCCAGGTGCTCTGACACACCCAGGATCAGAGACCTTGGGCTCAAGATCTACAGCCAGTCCCACAACTCAGAGAGAAAGCCACACTCCCAGGTGATTTAACAAGCCCAGGATCCCAGGATCCCAAAATCACAGGATCACAAACTCAGCTTGATTCTGAGGAGTTCAGACACAACCAGGATCACAGGAAGGACAGGTTCCAGTCAGATTTAGCAAGGGCAGGTAGCACTAGAGTT
>NW_022196912.1:73505354-73506447 GCF_008632895.1 Mastomys coucha
CAGGGGCAGAAGACACCTTAGAAAACATTGACACAACAGTCAAAGAAAATGCAAAAAGCAAAAAACTCATAACCCAAAACATCCAGGAAATCCAGGACGCACTGAGAAGACCAAAGCTAAGGATAATATGTATAGAAGAGAGTGAAGACTCCCAATGTAATGGGCCAGTAAATATCTTCAACAAAATTATAGAAGAAAACTTCCCTAACCTAAAGAAAGAGATGCCCATGAACATACAAGAAGCCTACAGAACTCCAAATAGACTGGACCAGAAAAGAAATTCCTCACATCACATAATAATCAAAACACCAAATGCACTAAACAAAGAAAGAATTTTAAAAGCAGTAAGGGAAAAAAGGCAAGTAACATATAAAGGCAGGCCTATCAGAATTATGGCAGATTTCTCACAAGAGACTATGAAAGCTAGAAGATCCTGGGCAGATATCATACAGACCCTACAAGAACACAAATGCCAGCCCAGACTACTATACCCAGCTATAGTCTCAATTACCATAGATGGAGAAAACAAGATATTCCATGACAAAACAAAATTTATACAATATCTTTCCACAAATCCAGCTCTACAAAGGATAATAGATGGAAAACATCAACATAAGGAGCAAAACTACACCCTAGAAGAATCTTTCAACAAATCCACACAAACCTAATTCTACCTCTTACAACAGAAACAACAGGAAGTGGCAATTACTTTTTCTTAATATATTAATTTGAAAATTAGTATTACCAACATATCCTAATCGATTGAAATCCAATAATACGAAGAATTGGAAATTTGTTGATTGTCATCCAATGATCTCTATAATTTGGTAATTGGAGAAACAGGTGCAACATTGTACAATCTATATACACTGTCAGCTTGTTTGTTTGTGACCATGTCTGGCTGTGTACAACATAAGGGTCTTGAAATCTTGCTTCTCCTATCTCAGCCTCTCTATTAGTAATATTGTTTATTTCATGTTTTTACATATACTATGGTTTTCAGAACAGCTTATATATTTCAAAAATATTTATATACCCAAAAGAAACACAGATGATTAACTAGGGAGGTGGCTTGTAAGAGAACAACAAAGTG
>NW_022196912.1:73507402-73511191 GCF_008632895.1 Mastomys coucha
AGCAAATTCAGATAAATTGAAATCATGTAACTTTTCTCATCATAATGCAATAAAAGTTAAAAAAAGAATTAAAAACTGGAAAAAAAAGAGATATTAAGAAAAATTAATTGTTGCTTCCTGTTATTTCTGTTGTTAAAGATGGAATTAGGTTTGTATGGGTTTGTTGAAAGATTACTTTCTTGCTTTTTCTAGAGTGTAGTTTTGCTCCTTAATTTGGTGTTTTCCATCTATTATCCTTTGTAGGGCTGGATTTGTGGAAAGATTATTATGTAAATTTTGTTTTGTCATGGAATATCTTGTTTTCTCCATCTATTGTGAGTCCTTTGTTGTTTCTATTTCCATTTTTACATCCTGGATGGTTTTGTTAATTTCCTTCACCTATTTGATTGTGTTTTCCTGTAGTTCTTTAAGGGATTTTTGTATTTCCTCTTTAAGGGCTTCTAGCTGTTTACCTGTATTCTGTATTTTTTTGAGGGAGTTATTTTTGTCCTTCTTAAGTCCTTTATCATTGCTAGAGAGATAGTTCAATGGTTAAGAGCACTGACTGCTCTTCCAAAGGTCCTGAGTTCAAATCCCAGCAACCACATAGTGGCTCACAACCATCTGTAATGGAAACCGATGCCTTCTTCTGGTGTGGCTAAAGATAGTGACAGTGTACTCATATAAATAAAATAAATTTAAAAAAACTCCTGTTTCATCATCATGAGAAGTGATTTTAGATCTGAATCTTGCTTTTCTGGTGTGTCCAGGACTTGCTATGGTGGGAAGAATTGGGTTCTGATGATGCCAAGTAACCTTGGTTTCTGTTGCCTATGTTCTTACACTTACCTCCCGCCATCTGGTTATCTCTAGTGCTACCTGCCCTGACTAAATCTGACTGGAGCCTGTCCTTCCTGTGATCTTGGTTGTGTTCGAACTCCTCAGAGTCAAGCTGTCTCTGTGATCCTGTGATTCTGGGATCCTATGATCCTAGGCCGGTTAGAGTGCCTGGGAGTAGAACTTCCTCTGGGTATTATGGGACTTGCTGCAGACTTTGTGCCCAAGGTCTGCTCAGGGCACCAGCCCAGCCAGACTAGAAGCAACCCATGCCACAGGGATGGCAGAGTTCCTGCATGCCTGGGTCCCACTGGTCCCAGTTACTTCAGGTGTTGGGACAGATGTTGTGTCCTCCTCACTCTGATCCTTTCATTGATCTTGGTCTACGCTTATTGTTAATATCATCCTATTAGATCCACCTTTGCTTGTGTTTCACTCAGTGAGCTTGAGACATTTGTTTTAGATGAGTTCCCACTCACTTTAATGGCAATTCCTGTTGTCCAAAAGAAAGAGGCCAATCAATGCAAGCAGGAAGGGATAGCAAAACTGTCTTTAGAAGGAACTAGAGCTGATGAAGCAACAGCCAGTTATCCTTATGAATCTGGCCTGAGTGTGGAGGAGAAATGAGGAAGACCAGAAGACAGTCAAAAGATCATAGAATAGATGTGTTCTCTCAAGGGCATACATATCAATAAGGCTAAGCAAAGATCATATGTGTATCATCCCGTTGTCACATTTTGCCCTGTCTTTACAAGAGGTTCTACCAATGAACATCAAATTTGTGCAAGGCACTGTGTTATACACTTACAGTATGGACCCCCTCATGAAAGTCAGCAGTCTGTACATGTTTAGACACTTCCCAGTGTCTCAGAAGAAAGTACACTTGTTCCTTACAGTGTCAGCATCAGAGAAAACTTCACAAGAAAAACATTTAGAATCACGAAACAACATCAAAGCTACAAGTTTCAAATTCTATATTAGACCTAATGCATGATTGTCTTTGAACTAATAATTTAAACTCCACTAGAGTAATCAAGAATTTTTCTGATGTCTTTCCAGACCTTAGTGGGTATATCATGACATCCTTCTTTTTGCAATTACACAAATGTATACCCACACTCATTCGTTTCTTAACAGTATATAAAATTATTCTCTTGTCCTAGATAAGTTTCAACTTTCTGTTCATAAAGAACATCAAGAATCAAGGAAAGAATGATACAGGAGATAGAACTCAGTGTGATCAGCAATCTCCCTCATTTATTCATTCAATAAGCATTGCAAAGCACAAAAGAGTCGGAACAGCCAAAACAATCCTGAGCACTATGAAAGGAATCTCAATACCTAATGTTAAATTACAGAATCATAGTAACAAGACAGCATGTTTATCTTAGCCAGCTTGTCATTTTGATTTAACAGATTTTGATGAAAGGAGTTTTCATTACTAGGAAAAAACAATTGAGATAGATAATAGATAGATAGATAGATAGATAGATAGATAGATAGATAGATAGATAGATCAATCCATCAAGTGGATAGACTAGATGATCCAGAAATAAAAACCTACTAGATACAGTCATATGTTTTTTAATAAACACATATTTTAAAAAAAAAAAAAAGTGGCCTCTCAACAAATATAACTGGAGAAAATGGACATCCATTTGTTGAAGAAGGGAATTACACCCCTATGTGTCATCCTCCACAGAACCGATTCAAAATATAACAAAATCCTCAATGTAAGACTTGGAAGTAATAGGAGAAAACATAAGGAAAATACTGTACTTCAGGTTGTAGGTATAGACATAGGAAATGATAGCATGAATTGACAATTTGCAGAGAAAATAATCAACCAAATCAAGAGGTAGTCTCTGGAGTGGAAGAAAATTCTGTCTGCTAGACATCTAACAGGAGATCAATATCGAGAATATATAAAGAACTCACCAAAGTAAAGAGCAAAAGAAGAAATAATCAAATCACCAAACAATCTGAACAAATTGCCAATAAATTCAAGAAATAATGTTCACCATATTTAGCTATCAGAGAAATACAATCAAACTACATTGATATTCCATTAGTACATACCCGAAGGATTCAAAGTCACCATGTAGTAGAGATGCCTGCACATCCATGTCTCTCACAACACTATGATGTTAGCAAAGTTGTGGAGTGAGCCTGCATGCTTAGCAGTAGGTGGATGAATAAGGAATATTTAGTCTATACACCTGAGTTTTGTTCAGACATTGAGAATGAAGTTATGTTGTGAACTCAGTTCAATAGATGGCTGTGAGCTTCTACTTCTGTATTAGTTGGGTACTGTCAGAGCCTCTCAGGAGACAGCTATATCAGGTTCCTGTCAGCCAGCACTTGCTGGCATCCACAGTAGTGTCTGGATTTGATGATTGAATATGGGAAGGATTCACAGGTGGAGCAGTCTCTGGATTGTCCTTCTTTCAGTCTCTGCTCCATAGATTTTTCAAAATCTAGGGTTCTTCACATATTCTATTCACCATAGAATTAGTGAATCAAGGGATGCTGTGTTAAGTGACATAAGAAAACATAAAGAAAATATGTTTTCTCTCATATGAATAATCTAGATTTTAGAAAAGAATATGAGAGACTGGAGAGATGGTTCAGCTGTAAAGCATACTTGCTTCACAATCACAGAGGTCTGGGTTCAGATCCTAGCACCCACAAAATAAGCCAAGCTTTCCCCGCCCATGCCTATGACTCCAACACTGAAGGAGGCGGAGACAGGAACATCAATAGGGCTTGCTGAATTCCAACATAGTCAGAATTTGATTCCTGGGTTCAAGAAGAGAGCTTGACTCATAGAAACAATCAGCAAATGATGGATGAGGGCACATGCTGCCTTCTTCTGGCCTCTTCATGTACACAAACTCATGGGGACCCACACAAGTAGGTACATACACTCAGACACACACACACACACACAAATATATATATATATATATATAT
>NW_022196912.1:73511201-73522670 GCF_008632895.1 Mastomys coucha
ATATATGTCCCATTAAAAAAAAAAGGAAAAGAACATAAGACTGTAGAAGGACTTTGTGGGCAGGGAAGGAGCTATGGCTATAAAGATAAGGGACCAAAAGCAGGTAATAGGTAGTAAATATGATCAACATAGGAAGTGGAAATTTCTGGTTTCTTCAACAACTCAGTTATATCACATGATGTTTTTCTTGAAGCTGTCTTGTGAGAGGGCATGTGATGTTTGGTGAGAACAGAAACTTGGGAGGGTGCATGATGTTTAGAAAGAATACAAATAGAACCTCACAAACAGTTAGTGGATGCTCGTACATTGCTACACCATACAGCACTTCACTGGTCCTCACTGATCTTCACTGGCTTTTGCCAGTCTTCACTTCATAGAGAAAAATACACCAAAGAACTTCTCATGATAATCCAGCTGATTCTGGCTGCTTCCACTGACTCATGCCAACTCTGTTAGAGCCTTGCTGTTTCTGCTGGATCTTATCACAACTGCTGATTCATGTTTGGTGTTTGCTATTGAACTAGACTGCTGGTATCCTGACAATGAAGATTACTGTCCCAAGAAATTACTTCTAAACAGGTCCACAGTCCCCTTTTCCTATGAACCTTTCCCCCTACCTCTGGTCAGTGAGTTAAGAAGGGAGGTTGAAGTGTTTAAGAACCCTAGATTTTGAAAAATCTATGGAGCAGAGACTGAAAGAAGGACAATCCAGAGACTGCTCCACCTGTGAATCCTTCCCATATTCAATCATCAAATCCAGACACTACTGTGGATGCCAGCAAGTGCTGGCTGACAGGAACCTGATATAGCTGTCTCCTGAGAGGCTCTGACAGTACCCAACTAATACAGAAGTAGAAGCTCACAGCCATCTATTGAACTGAGTACAGGGTCCCCAGTGAAGGAGCTAGAGAAAGGACCCAAGGAGCTGAAGGGTTTGCAGCCCCTTAGGACAAACAACAATATGAACTAACTAGTACCCTCAGAGCTCCCAGGGACTAAACCACCAACCAAAGAGTACACATGGTGGGACTCATGGCTCCAGCAGCATATGTATAGCAGAGGACTGCCTAGTCAGTCATCAATGGGAGGAGAGGACTTTGGTCCAGTGAAGGTTCTATGCCCCAGTGTAAGGGAATGACAGGGCCAGTAAGCAGGAGAGGGTGGGTTGGTGAGCAGGGGTTGGGGGGAACAAGGTTTTTTGTTTGTTTGTTTGTTTGTTTGTTTTCTTTTTTCAGAGGCGAAATGGGGAGAGGAGATATCATTTGAAATGTAAATAAAGAAAATATCTAATAAGAGAAAGAAAGAAAAATCTAAGCCTACCAAAGTACATTATATCTACATTTGAAAACAGGCAATGAAATCTGTAATTTTTACAATTAATTAATGTTGTAGCATTTTCTCTGTCCAATCACATTAGAGCAGTGACAGGCCTGTGATTGGACAGGAGTAGAGAGACAGAGCTAGAAGTTTAGTAGTGAGGAGGTCGGAGGTAAGAGAAGCAAGAAATCATCATCTAGGCAAGTGAACAGGAGGACGATCCAGACCCCGCGTGGTTTTAAACAGCCACAAGTAGTTAAGATTTTCACAATGTTAGAATAATTGGGTTAAAACATTGTCTTTATTGTTTGGCTCTGAGATTATTGTATTGGCATCTTGTAAATTGTGGTCGTATTGATATATAAACCTGACTGGATAATTAAGACTGAAAAGTCATGTTTCTACCAGGTAACTAGGCACTAAATGACTGATTGTGGGGTGTGTGGGGCATTGCATGTAAGCGAGATGCTCCTGCTAGCTGGGAAAAAAATAGCTGGACTTTATATTGTAGCCGGCCAGAACCGGCAACACTAGAAAAGAACGTGGTCCAGCAGGCCATGAGAGATTGCGAGATGATTTCTTTTTTAATATTTCCAGCAACACACTAACAGAAATAAAATAAGCATTCTGTTTTCTTTCCCTATTTCAGGCTCTGTACTGTTGATCGGGGCAATAAAGCCATGTTTCCAGAATAGTTGGGTAACCTACATTCTCAGCAACCAAGAGACTGAGGCAGGTTGATTAGAAGCCATCGTGAGCTCCATAGCAAGACCCTGACTCATACAAAAGGTTCAAAGAGAAAGACATACAAGCATGAATGTGAGATAAAAAGTACAAGTTGAACTTCAGCCTCAAGTTGCTCAAGCTGACTTGGATCTGACAGACTACCTACCCTACCACAGAGTAGGTCTATAGCGAGCCATGGGAAGAAAGCCTGAAAACAGAAACACAACAAAACTGGTTTAAAAGTAAGAGAAAGGTCAAAGAGAGCTTCGCAGACCGAATCCTTTCCTCCAGCCAGTGGGATTTTCTAAGTAAACAAGAGTGCCAGAGGTGTTTGAAGCAGTGAGGCAGCATGCTGTTTCACCACAAGCAGCTTGAAAGTGCTGGAGGAAGGCTGTCTTGGGAGCCAGGTTAGAAGGCCCGTGACGATGCTTTCAATTCATCAGCAAGCATAAGCTTGAATTTTAGGATAAGGAATCATATGATCAATTTGGCCATGGGTGCAGAGATGTAAAACTGGGACTGTTTCAATGTATGCGTTGAATTTTTAAGATGGGACGTGTTTTATTCTGACAGAGCTTGTAAGTCGGAAGAGAGGCAGAGAAACGAGCTCTTCTCAGCATCCTCGCTGAAGAAGCAAAGAGAGTTTGCAAGGAGAAGCCAGAGAGAGGGAAAAGAGAAAGACCGAAAAGTCCCCAAAGTGGGTTTCAGGGAGCTTCTAACAATGTAACAGAGAGGAAGTTGAGATGAGAGAAAAAATTTCAGTGCAAGCACAGCTGATGGTCTGGGTAGGAATGAGACAGGTATGGGAGGGAAGTGGGACTTAGAATTCCAATGAATGGATGGAAGATAAAAAAGATTTAAAAAAAAATCCAGGATGGTTCATGGAAAATTGGAAGGCTGGAAAGGAACGGAGGCCCTTGAGGCTCTGTTGGTTTTGGTTTTATGTATGTTTGTTTTTGAGACAGGGTTTGTTTTTCTAGTCTGTCCTGGAACTCGATCTGTAAATCAGGATGGCCTTGAATTTACAGAGATCTGCCTGCCTCTGACTCCCAAGTGCTGGGATTAAAAGCCTGTGCCACCATCATCAGGCTTAGTTTTGTGTTTTATGGTGTGTGCCTGCATGCCTGCCTGCATGCATGTCTCTCTCGGTGTGTAGCTCAAAGTAATGAGAAATCACCTAATGTGTATACTGGGGATTGAACTCCAGTTCTCTGCAAGAGCAGTGCACGCTCTTAACCCTTGAGTCCATCCCTGCAGTCCCAAGACTGTTTTTAAGATGAAGAAATTAAGGCCTAAAACCAGAACAGGCAAAAAGGTTCAAAATACAGGAAATTTATAGGTCACCACAGAATTGGAGCATCATAAGCCATGAAGACAGAAAGAAACGATAGTGCCAGTTGGGGAACTAATCTTGTACTATGAGGGGGAAAAAGTAAAAGAAATAAGTACAGAGAAGACAATTCTGGAAAATCAATGATAGAAATACACATTGTTCACACCATACAGGTCTGTGGGAAAGGATCTAGAACAGGATGTCTGAGAAAAATTATGGAAGCTGGGACATTCAGTGTAAGAAACAGAAAAGGAAGCTGATAAAGACATCTAAGGTGGGTCACCTGTGGGCCTGAGGATTTAGAGGGATTTTAAAGGACCCCAATTATTTTGATGGCATCAATCTGCCATGTTCTGAATTCCCTTCCAGTTTCTGTAATCTAAGAATGAAAGCTAGATTTCTCCAGAATTTAACAGTGCATCTTAAATAGGGCTGGAAGTGCTGGCTAGAGAATCCTGAGACACAAGCAGAAGAGAGTAGTGCTCCAGTTGGAAAGGAAAGGGAATGGCCAAGGAACTAAAAGTCTTCACAAGTTCAATGACCAGAGATGGATGAGCTAGATGTTAAGATGGCAACTAACCAACAAACACAGTGGTTTAGAGTAGATGAGCTCCTTTGGACCAAGTCACCAAAGTGTAACCAACCATGAGAGTAAGTTCTAGAAGCACAGAGAAGATAAAGATGATAACATTGAGATAAAAATTATTCTAAGCTGGGACACTGCTTCCCAGGGCCTTAGTATTTGCTACCTGCCAGGAGCAAGCTCCCCCTCCCAAGCCTGTGAGGGAGAGTCTATCAGTGTCTTCACCCATATTTTATAAATGAGGAAAACAGATGCAGAACAGTTAAGCAAGTTCCTTAGATGGAACAGGGGCTCAGGCCCAAGCCATCTGCCACCAGAGTCCTCTCCTCCAATGCCATATGGTACTTCTGCTTTCCCTAAAATGACAACAATGGCATCAGTAAGTGACGGGAGGCATGTGAAGATCAAGAGGCAGGAAGACACAAGATGAATGGTCATCTAAAATGTAATTAAAGGGTCTCCCAGATATCAAGAGAATTCATCACAAAATTGAGTCTCCAGTAATTCACCAGTGTGTGCTATAAATCGAGGGATCCTACCTAATACAACAGTCACAGAGGAAGGATTTCATTTCTCCCATAGTCTTTCCATGAAATTTGAAAGATTTTTATTATTTTTTTAAAAATCTGAAATGATATTCAGCCTGCTGGCTAGTAGAATCTTACATTAATTGATTCTATAAAAATCTATATCGCAGCAGCCAAATGTGTTCATCTGAAAAACAGCTGAACAATTCACAGCAGAATCAAATGGTTCTGCACATAAAGGAATAAATAGATGGTAAAACAATAGTTAGTTTCCCAGACCATCTGGACAAGTTAAGAGGCTGCATCTGACGTCGGTCAACCTGGCCTCCTAGAAGTTCTTAGATTGTACTCTCTCGGAACATCCTGAGGGGACAGGATGAAATCAGACTCATTTTTCAAACCAAAATTTAAATGTGTGCCTACATTGAAGAGCTTCTCCTTTCTCAGATGTTCAACTATATAATGTCACATTTGCCCAACAATTTCTAACAACCTTTATGAGGATTATACCAAGAACTTCAATTCAAAGGACTACAGCACATAAATTTCCCAGGACTGAGTTATTGGTGGAAGTAGACTGTCAATATCATGTCATAACATGCTTTGTTCAATATTTGTGGCAGTAAACTTCAGGATGAACTATGGCATGCCATAATTTTCCAGCCTTAATAGCGGATATAGTTGCCAGCATTTAAACTTTATAGCCTCTTTTTAAATGGCAGTTAATGATTTTGTCAGTTTTCTGCCAAAAATTCTTTGTAGGAAATATCTTTCCACTTTGCATCAGGAAATCTCTTAGCCTGTAGAAGTAAGCTCAGAACTTAAGACTCCTCATTCTCTACAATGTGAGTTACCAAAACTTGCCAGCTATCCATGAGGAAGTCAACACTGGTATCCTGGTAGGAATCTTTGGCAAACAGGGTAGCCTTGAAAATGAGAGGCTTTAGTGTGGATTCTGCCATCACTAAACTAGACATTCCTTTGGAATGCTACATAAATTACTTTAGCCTGTGTCCACAGCATATAGCTTCTTCCCACACTGAAGCATTTATTACAGTGGTCCATTTATCACATAACCTAAGACAGTCTCATTTCCTTCTGCTTATTTTGACTTCTAAGCAGCATATAGCCCAACTGGCTCCTTCTTCCTTATTTTTTTATGGTTTTTTATTAATTAATTATTTTATTTATTTACATCCCAAATGTTGTCCCACCTCCCAGTTCTCCCCCCCCCTTCCTCTCTGAGAAGGTACCCTCCCTCAGGACTCTCCCTACCTGGGGCATCAAGTTTCTGCAAGATAAGGAGCATCCTCTCCCACTGAGGCCAGACAAGGCAGTCCTCTGCTACATATGTGCTGGGGGCCTTGGACCAACCTGTGTATGCTCTTTGGCTGGTAGCTTAGTCTCTGGGAGCTCCCAGGAGTCCAGGATAGTTGACAATGTTGATATTTCTGTGGGGTGTATCATGGGTATTCTGTACCTTTGGGCTAGTAACCACTTATCATTGAGTACATACCATGCATGTAACTTTGGGGTCTGGGTTACCTGACTCACAATGGTATTTTCAAGTTCTATCCATTTGCCTGCAAAATTCATGATGTCCTTGTTTTTAACAGCTGAATGGCATTCCAATGTGTAAATGAACCACATTTTCTGTATCCATACTTCGGTGGAGGGACATCTTGGGTTGCTTCCAGTTTCTGGCTATTACAAATGAGGCTGATGTGATCATAGTGGAGTGTGTGTCCTTGTGATATGGTAGAACATCTTTTTTATATATCCAGGAGCAGTATAGATGGGTCTTCAAGTAGAAATGTTTCTAATTCTCTAAACAATTGACAGATTGATTTCCAGAGTGGTTGTACCACTTTGTAATCCCACTAGCTATGGAGGAGTGTTCCCCTTTCTCCACATCTCGACAGCATGTCCTGTCACTTGAGTTTTTGATCTTAGCAATTCTGATTGATGTAAGGTGGAATCTCAGGATCCTTTAGATTTGCACTTTCCTGATGACTAAGGATGTTGATCACTTCTTTAAGTGCTTCTTGGACATTCAATATTCCTCTGTTAAGAATTCTCTGTTTAGCTCTGGACCCCACTTTTTAATTGGGTTATTTGGGTTTTATATAATCTAACTTCTTGAGTTCTTTATATATTTTGATCTTAGAACCTGAGCTATTGGTGTTTTCTGTTCATGAAATTTTCCCTTGTACCAATGTATTCCAAGCTATTTCCCACTTTCTCTTCTATTAGATTCAGTGTATCTGGTTTTATATTGATGTCCTTGATCCACTTGGACTTGAGCTTTGTGCAGGGTGATAAATATGGATCAGTTTGCATTCTTCTAAATTGCAAGTATCAAGTTAGATCAGCATCATTTGTTGAAGATGCCTTCTTTTTTTCATTGTATAGTTTTGAAACTTCTTTATCAAAAATCCTTTACCATGATCAAGTAAGCTTAATCCCAGGGATGCAGGAGTGGTTCAATAGACCAAAAAAATCATTGATATATTCCACTGTATAAACAAAATGAAAGAAAAAAAAACACACGATTATCTCATTAGATGCTGGAAAAACCTTTGACAAAATACAACAACCCCTTCATGTTAAAAGTTAAAAGCAAACAAAATTTAGAAGCTGCCTGGTAATTATCAACCCAACCCCAAACAAGGAGCCTAACTATCTCTGGGTAAAGGAAAAGAATTAATGTTGGAGGGCAGGACAATAAAAAAAAAAATTCCACTGTATTTATAGCATGTGTTTGTGCTCAATGGTGAGTACAATGGGTTCTTTCCTTCCTTGAGCTGTCTGTATCTTCTTCATCCATCCTCCTCTGCCCTATCTTGAACCATGGAGCCTGGGGATGTGTACCACATCAAAGATCTCTTTCATCTCCTGTCCTTTGACAAGGTCCAGCAGACAGGAAGCCACAGGAGGTCCACAGAGAGGAAGTGAAGTTGGGTCGTTTGTTTTTCTCCTAGCACCCTTAGACTTGTAAAACCACAGCTCCATAAAGGTCTCCACACAGCTCATTCTGTCTTCTCTCAGAACCTATTTATTGGATTAATTATTTACTGCTCTATAGTAAGTAGTTCCAAGACTGTGTAGCTAAAAGAATATGCATTCAGATTTCACAAGCACTGGGTGCCTTTGGAAGCCTCAAAGCCTCTTGTAAGACACTCATCAAAGCCTCAGCTGAAACTGTACTTACACCTGACATCTCACTGGAGAGAAGGCCCACCTCCAACTCCTTCACATTGTGTTAGCAGGTTCTATCCTCCATAGACAGTGTGACAGACATATCCCTATATTTCTTGTTCTGAGGAGCCCAGATAGTAGCACAGCAATGACTTCACTCAAAGCAACTGAAACAAGTAAGACAGAGGCCATAGTCTTTTTGTAATGTTCTCTCAGAGGTGACATCACTTTCCCTAACCATTGGTATGTCCTATTCATTGGAAGCAAATGACCAGGGTGATCTCAAAATAAAGAGAAGACAAGAAAAGCACTGTCTCAGTTTTGCAGACCTTGATTTTAAAATGTAGGTAAGAATCATAAGAAAAAATAGCTACAAGGTAAGTCTGGAAACAAGGGAATCAGAGAGTAATGTTCAGTGGGATTGAGAAGTAGAAAGACAATATTTGAAAGACTGAGATATCACTTCATTTTCCCAAACAGCTCAATAAAAGTAATATCTGAGCAAAGTTTTGAACAAGCAAAAAGTGGGGGCATGCAAAGAAAGGAGGAAGGAGTGAGGTTCAAATAAAAATTCCCCATTGTAAGTAGTACTAATCTTTCCTCTGTCCTTACAAAAGAAATGGAATTTGTCCTAATAGAATGGGAAAAGATAAAGATAATGGGGAACTAGAAAAGAAGGTAAGATAAAAACAATAATGAAAATTAATCATAGCATCTGGGAACATTTAAACAACCTTTAGGGAGCAGAGATGCAAACTCCACTGAAACTAATTACCTTGCTTTCAACTTTGACTTTACACTGTGAATATAAAGAATAAAACAAATGTTTACCTTTAATGAAATGGTGTTCAGGTAATAATGCACAGCTGTCTCTCAGGTCTCAGAAATTGTTCTATTTCTGACGTTTTCTTGAGGATTCAGCACGCTCATCGATCACTGCCAAGCTCACTAATCTGAAGTTTAGCTCTAATGCTAAAATAATTTACATTTTTATTAAAATTCTTGTCCTTCCTAGGGAGTTATTTTTATCCCTACAGTATCTCACATGCTTGGAAAAAGAAATAGAAGGCAAGACTTCACATGTTAGCTCAATACCTGCAGATCTGAACGGGATCCCTCATGGTTCCAAGGACAGGAAAGACTGACTCCTGACTTAACATCCTTCCTTTCTTCCTTCCTCCACCCAAGCATACTTTTCCAAACCAGAGCAAAGATAACTCACTTCGGAGATGTCTAGGTGATAGATAGGAGCTGTAGCCTAATAACCAAAGAAGGAAGAAAAAAATGGGTGGGTGTTTTAACCCTAACTTTTGAGTGAATGCTAGATCCCTAATTTTCCACTGAGTCTTTTTTTATTATTGAATGATTTCATTTATTTGCATTCCACAAGTTGCTCCCCCTTTTTGGTCCCTCCTCCCTGAATTCTTCACCCCATTCCCCACCTCACTCCCACCTGCATCTCTCTTCCCTGGGACATCAATTTCCCACTGCTACAAGGCAATCCTCTGCTACTTATGTGCCTGGGGCCATGAATTAGCCTTTTTTTTTTTTCTTAGTCTCTGGGAGCTCTGATAGGTCCAGGTTAGTTAACACTGTTGTTCTTCCTGTGGGGGAATCCCCTTTAGCTACTTCAGTCCTTCCCCTAACTCTTCCATAGGGATTCCTGACCTCAGTCCAATGGTTGGCTGAAAGTATCTGCATCCTTCTCAGTCAGCTGCTGGTAGAAACTCTTCAGAGGACAGCCATAATGCCAGGCTCCTTTCTGCACACACAATATGGCCTCATAATTGTGTCAGGATTTGAGGTGTTTGAATGGGATGGAGCTCAAGTTGGGCAGGTCACGGGATGGCTTTTCCTTCAGTCTCTGCTCCATTTTGGTCCCTGCATTTCCTTTAAACAGGAACATTTCTGAGTTAATTTTTTTTGAAGATGGGTGGGTGGCCTCTGCCTCAACTAGGGGCCCTGTCTATTGACTGGAGAAGGTCTCTTCCAGTTCCGTCTCCCTACTGTTGAGCATTTTGGCTAATGTAATCCCAATTGAATCCTGGTATCCTTTCACATCCCAGGTCTCTGAGACTTTCTAGAAGTTTACCCTGCCCCCTACCCCATACCGCTGCATATTTTAATTCCTCCTGTCTCTCCTCATACCTGATCCTGCCCCTCCTTTTCCCCTTCCTCCTCCCCTCTCCTACCCAGGTTCCTCCCTCCCTCTGCCTCCCATGATTATTTTGTTCCCCTTCTAAGTGGCTTTCAGGTATTCACACTTGGGCCTTTCCTCTTGTTAAGCTTCCTATGGTCTGTGAGTTGTATCATAGGAATTCTGAACCTTTTGGCTAATACCCACTTGTCAGTGAGTACATAGCATGAATGTCGTTTTGGGTCTGGGTTACCTCACTCAGGATGATTTTTTCAGCTCCATCCACTTGCCTGTAAAATTCATGATGCCCTCGTTTTTTAATAGCTGAATAGTATTCCATTGTGTAAATGAACCACATTCCTTGTATCCATTCTTCAGTGGAGGGGCATCTGGGTTGTTTCCAGCTTCTGCCTATTACAAATAAGGCTTCTTTGAACATAGTCTTTTGTAACCCTCCTGGCTTGAGGGCTACCTCTCATAACCACACCTCTCTGCCCACCTCCTGCTATTTGCCATGCCTTGCTCCTGGTTCCAGTTACATCGGAAGTCCCGCCTCTACAGAGACCAAAGAAGCCACTGATTGGGCCGGCATGCTGACAAACTTGGGGGAGGGGTTTTGCCTCACCTATTCTACCTGTTGGCTTGTACCAAAGACTTCATTAAAATTCAAGAGGGCTGAGTGATCATAACTCCTGTCTAATTTTTATAGAGCATTCCACGTGGGTAAGGTATAATTGTGGCTATCCTACCTCCTCCCAACTCCATATTCCAGGTAATCCATTCTTTAATGTTGCTGCTAGACGGCAACAGTCTTTGTGGTATGGTAGAGTAGTATAGCTGGGTCTTCAGGTAGAGGTATTTCCAATTTTCTGAGGAAATGAAACAGCAACCTACAGACCGGCAAAAGATCTTCACTAACCCTACATCTGATAGAGGGCTAATATCCAATATATACAAAGAATTCAAGAAGTTAGACTCCAAAAAACCAAATAACCCAATTTAAAAATGGGTTACAGAGCTAAACAGGGAATTTTCAACAGAGGAATCTTGACCTCTTGTTCTTGAATGACCAAGAAACAGCTAAAGAAATGTTCAGCATCTTTAATCATTAGGAAAATGCAAATCAAGAGGACCCTGAGATTCCACTTTACACCAATCAGAACTGCTAAGATCAAAATCTCAAGCGACAGTACATGCTGTCAAGGATGTGGAGAAATGGGAACACTCCTCCATAACTGATGGGATTGCAAACTGGTACATTCACTGAGTTTTGAGAAGTAATTTGAAAAGCATTCACATTCCTAAAACACATCCGCTAATTATCTGATCTGAAAAGTATAACTTAAGATCATGGACAATTTTTAAACAGAGTATAACTTCATTAGTGAAGCCCTAACACATATCTAATAAGCACTTAGACACAGAAGTTTATTTAGGATATAATACATCACATGTGTAATTTAGTTAACTTGGTTTTTCATTAAAGTTCTCTGAAATGTTTATTATTTCACATTTTACAATTGACAAATTCTTCTAGTTCTTTTTTATTTATATATTTTTTTGTTTTGTTTTGTTTTTTCTGTTTTTTTTTAAACTTTTATTGCATTATGATGAGAAAAGTTACATGATTTCAATTTATCTGAATTTG
>NW_022196912.1:73522811-73524163 GCF_008632895.1 Mastomys coucha
CACACCTTTAATCCCAGATTATCTTGAACTCATAGATCTTTCTATCTTAATCCTCTGGGATTCATAGCTACTATACCTTAAGATCGCCATGCCAAGATTCAGGACAGAAACTTGTTATTTCTCAGCCTCCAGATTGGGGCCAGGTGAGCCTTCTAATTCTGGATTGTACTTCATTTCAGATATAGTCAAGTTGATAACCAGGAATAGCCACTACCTTAACATTTAAAAACATATTTTAATTGAATAGAATTGAATCACATTCTTGTTTCCCTTTTGTACCACTGCTCCTTCCATAGACCCCCCCTTCAATACCTACAATATCTTTTTTGTCATATTCCTTAAAATTTATAAAATATTATAACAACAAAGTATTATAAAAGTTGTTTGATATAAAACAACAATCAATTTAACAGTCTTATGTATGCTCATCTACAGCAATAGTGAAAATACATTTTTCTCAATATAAATTTTAAATAATTCCAAACATATTAGCTGTATACTTAAAAATAATACATCACTACTAGTATTTTCTTAAATGAACATGAATATATAAAGTCTTTTTGTTTGTTTTGTATTTAGTAGAGTTTAAAATCCTGGCTCTTACTGTGGTACAAGCCCAAAATAAGAACAATTTTTAGACATTGGGTTTCATTGTAATAAGGCTGTATTTCAATGACCCTCATATCACCAAAGGATTTTACCTCCATCGTAGCTAAGCTGAGAGTTGATAGTTCTGCTGCACCAAGAAATGAACTGCAGGCCTGACCCCTGGATACAGACCTCCTGCTATGGTCAAAGCCACCTGACTTGAGTGAGTGACTTCATTCTCAGCCCACAGAGAACAGGTTACACTCGTTTAAGAAATGGTATAGGTATTAAGATGGTCTATCCAAAAAGTCATTCGCCAACTGTTTCAATGAACTATGATTCTGCTTGAAGGGTGGCACAGACATTATTAGGTGAGGGTAAGAATCTGGTTCATTGGCTGTGATAATTTGGGAAAGCATTCATCTCAGAGAAAGAGTAACTTATAAAGTCCTCTTCTTCAAACTTGATACAAGAGTTAGAAATGTCAAGCAAAGCATTCAGTTTCACTTTGTTGTTCTCTTACAAGCCACCTCCCTAGTTAATCGTTTATGTTTCTTTTGGGTATATAAATACTTTTGAAGTATATAAGCTGTTCTGAAAACCATAGTATATGTAAAAACATGAAATAAACAATACTACTAATAGAAAGGCTGAGATAGGAGAAGCAAGATCTCAAGACCATTACGTTGTACACAGCAAGACACTGTCACGAACAAACAAGCTGAAAGTGTATATGGATTGTATAATATTGAACCTATTTCTCC
>NW_022196912.1:73526058-73534555 GCF_008632895.1 Mastomys coucha
TCATCATCATGATAAGTGATTTTATATCTGAATCTTGCATTTCCGGTGTGATGGTGTGTCCAGGACTTATTATGGTGGGAGAATTGGGTTCTGATGATGGCAAGTCACCTTGGTTTTTGTTGTTTATTTTCTTATGCTTGCCCCCCGCCATCTGGTTAACTCTAGTGCTACCTGCCCTTGCTAAATTTGACTGGAGCCTGTCCTTCCTATGATCCTGGTTGTGTCAGAACTCCTCAGAGTCAAGCTGCCTCTGTGATCCTGTGATTCTGGGATCCTGGGATCTTGGGCTGGTTAGATCACCTGGAAGTGTGGCTTTCTCTGTGTGTTGTGGGACTGGCTGTAGAGCCAGAACACTAACCCATACAGACCTGAAGGAACCGGAGTCACTAGGCTGGCAGACTTCCTAAGTGCCTAGTCTCGCTGGTCCCAGTTACTCCCAGTGTTGGGACAGATGTTGGTTCCTGCTTACCTCTGATCCTGGGTGTGTCTGAGCACCTGGGAGTGGAGCTTCCTCTGGGTGTTGTGGGACTGGCTCGTCTTCTAGTTCTTAAGAGCAACCACTTCAAAATACTACAAATGTCACTGGCCATTAAAACAAAGTTCCCCCAAGGGAACTCACCATAGGCAATGGTGACTCACCATGCTCTTGTTAGTAGGTTCTAAGCGAGTAAGCACCATTGATATTAATAAATCACCTCAGATCCTGATGCTGACAAGGTTATGGTGACAGCATCAGCAGCATAATGATACCTTTTAGTCTGTGTTAACTCGTCATGCATGCCTCATTACTTCCTCCTGTGGATTACTCATTCAGAGAGGATGTCATTTAATTCATGTTTGTGTTTTAAATGGGTCACAGATAAAACAATATTCAAAGAGCTGTGATGGTAACACAAAGTCTATTATGGATGACAATGTTAACTTTCCACTTGGCTTTTTTTTTTTAATGCAGCACACTTTTGACCTGAAAATAGACTTTGCCTTGAGTGTGACACATTGGAATCGCCAAGAGGGTTCTGTCCTTTAGAGTTCAGAGTTCCTTCCTACCAAGAGAGAGATGACTGAACTGCAGAATAACACGATGATATATGTGAAAAGAAAGGCTGGTACATTTGATTTAATCAAAAGATTATAAAATGACATCAGCTTATTCAGATAAGAAAAATTACTTGTTTGAAATTGAACATCAAACAAAAATTCCATCAAGCAAGGAAATTCCACCACTATAACTATGTGATTCTTTTTAAATATCCACTCCTTCACCAAATGTATATTGGCTCACCAATATTCATTAAACACTACTACCATGTTCTAGGCACTGTCCTGGATACCAGGAATAAAAAGGCAAGGTCCCACAGCATAAACTGAGCCACTCAGGCATGTCTTCCCCACTATGATGGACTGGCACTTCTGAAACTGTAATAAGCCTTTTCCTCCCTTATATTGTCTCTGTCAAATAATTCACCTCAAAAATATGGAAATTAACTAATATATAAGGTATGAAGACTGTCTTCAAAACTATTGATAATGATCTCATCTTTAAGGGGAGAAAAAGAAGGTGTCTCTCTGAAGTTTTATCTTACCACACACTCCTAAAGTTACTTACTTTAGAAGAAAAATAAAAGACAAATAAATTTTCCATGTCTCTAATGATAGATAGTGTTGTGATCATAAAAAGAGAAAGAGCTATAAGAATATGTTCTGGCAAGGTGTGGGGAAAGGGGGTGCCTCGGCAGGCCCATGCCAAGGCATCCCATCCCCCTGAGGGACCAGACACACACCAGTATAGTGTAGAATAGAGTTTATTTAGGGCATGGGGGGGGGAGGTTTGGTTTTTTTTTTTTTAGATTTTTTTATTAGATATTTTCTTTATTTACATGTCATATGATTTCTCCTTTGGGAGGGGATTTAAAAGGGCAGCAGAGGCAGAGAAAGGCAGAGAAAAGGAGAGAGTTGAGAAGTAGGGGATGGCCATGACCACGTGGAGAGAGAGAGGAAGGGAATGGGGAGAGAGGGACAAAGGGGCAAGAGGCAAGGTAGAGAAGCAGGAGTAAGAGAGAGAGGAGGAGGCAAGCAGCCCCTTTTAGAGGGTCAGGCTTACCTGACTGTTGCCAGGTAACCATGGGGAGGAGCATACCTGGCTGCTGCCAGATATCTGTGGGGGTGAAGTTTATACAGAATGCTAACCAATAGCATTGAACTGATAAACAAAATAGCAAAAATAAAGTTTGGATAACTAGACCCCATCTCCTCAAACAATTAGCCCCTCTTTGTCTTAAAGAATCAATAAGACATAAGTTCATCTATCCCACCTGAAGCTTGGGTGTATCAATGTATTATTGATCCTACAGGGTGAGAATAAGACCACTATCACAATTTTTGGACCAAATTTCCAGCAAGCTTTATTAAATACCAGCCAGGACAGTGGACACTGGCCAGATCCATACTCAAGACTTCTAGAAAATAGCGACAAATGATGTTTGTCCAGTGCTTATATAGGCAAATCCCACTAGGCTAAGTACTTCCTGCCTTTGTCCAATCAGGCACAATCATACATCCTGATGTACTTCCTGCCTACATACCTTCTATGTACATGTGATCATCAAGCACATGCCGTGGAGTTGGGATATCCAACCTTGTTTACAGAAGTGAAAACACGTGGTTTCTTATCTTACATAAACAGCCCCCAACATTTAAAGAAGATATCTTTCCTCAGCAAGTGGGGCTTACAGGTTTATCTGTCCTTAGTCTGAAATAACTATCTGACTCCATTTTGAAGGTACACTCCATTATGGTGTATTGTTAAGAAGTTTCCATTTACTGTAAGAGCTGAGTTGCTGTTTTAAACTCTGTATCCTAGAGCTTGACCTGCTCCAATGCATGACATTGACTTGTTTTCAAGAACACCCTAACTATTCCTAACCCTTCCTAATCACCCTCCCTAATCGCATGGTGATCACATGGTATTTCCTGAGATTTTTCTACATTCCTTATCGATCCATTGTCTTCTTAACCTGTTTTTCAACTACTTGTGATTTTATTCCTTAAAAGTGGCCCAAGAAATGGACTCAGGCTGCTCTGTTTAACCCGACTTAGGAGGCAGTTGCTAGCCAGCTCTCTGGGGGGGGCACCTCAATAAAAATCAAGCAGGCTGGCTCCACCCTAGCACTCAGGAGAGCAGGCCCTGCAACCACTCCAGGATAACACAGTAAAGCTAGCCCTGGGGGGTGAGGGGCGGGGGCAGGTGAGCTGGCCATGAGGGGATGAGAGGGTGGAGGGAGAGAGGATGGGTAGGGAGAGAGAGGGGGAGTCACTAGCCTTGCTCCTGGGCAGTGGTATGGGTGAGGAAGAAATGCTTTCCCCACCCCTTACCTAGGGCAGGCAGAAGAGCTGGCCCTGAGGTCCTGAGAGAGGGATAACTGGCAATGTCCCTCACTGGCTACAGCGCTCCTGAGAGTTAACCCTATACTTCACCTGGGCAGCACAGTAGAACTGACCCTGGTAGCTAGAACATGGGTGATCAGGAGAGCTGGCTCTGCCCCTTGTCTGCTGTGCATTGCTGTGGGTGAGGGAGAGATGCCTTTCACCCTTCACCCCTCATCTCTCACCACCTGCAACAGGCAGGAAAGCTATCTCTGGATCTATCAGAGTAGGAGAGCTGCCCCAGCCTCTCATCAGATGCAGTACTTGGGAGAGTGGGCTCTGCACCTTGCCTGACCAGAGCAATAGAGCTGGCCCTGGTGGCATGGGCAAGAGTGAGCCTGCCCTGAGGGCATAAGAATGGGAAAGCTGAGCCTGGCAGTGGTGGTGCACATCTTTAATCCCAGCAATTGGGTGGCAGAGGCAGATGGATTTATGAGTTTGAGGCCAGCCTGGTCTACAGAGTGAGTTCCAGGACTGGCAGGGCTATACAGAGAAACCCTGTCTCGGGATGGTGGGGGGGTGGGGGGGGAAATGGGAGAGCTGGCCCTCCCACTTGATGACTGTGGCACTGGATGAGCTAGTCAGGGCAGTGCTGGAGGGCTCACCTTACTGGGGTTGAATGTAGGAGACTTGGTGGTCTGACTAACTCAGCTACTTCCCAGGCCCAGATCCGGGGCTTTGAGTTGACCCACCCCAGCTGTGAACTGCTGGGGCTCATGAAGAGTCCAGTTCCACAGATGCAAAGCTGCAGGATCTCCATGGAAATAACAGAACATTCCGAAGGAGTCTCAGTGAGGACCTGGTATTGATAGTATAGCAGAAGCCAGAGGCCTCAAACCAATTGTAATGAATATTTGCAAGGAAAGCTGGGTGGACAAAAAAGGTATACTGTGGGACACACTATGGTTTCCACAATTCGATTCATTTTTGGTTTGGTTGGTTAGTTGGGGTTTTGGTGGGTGCAGGGCAGGTTACAAGGGCAGAGAATGAATGTAAGAAATAGGGAGATGAATGGGATTGGGGTACATTGTAGGAAATTCACAAAGAATCAATAGTTACAAAAAGTCATTCTTGCTTCAAATTTGACTTGAAATTGTGGTTGTGGTCTCATTCTCACCCAGTAGGATTAACAAGGCAGGTAGGGCTTACAGGTCAAAGGCATTTTGTTTCACAGTAATAAAAATTCAAAACATAACATTAGCCCTCACAGTGCAAGGACTGGTGAAGTGTTAGCATAAGTGTGTGTGTGTGTCTGTGTGTGTGTGTGTGTGTGTGTGTGTGTGTGTGTGTGTGTGTGTAGGAATAGAATAAGGTGCCTTCATTAAACATCTCCCTCAAATGATCTCTGACTCTTTCTCCTCTAATATCCACTTAGTTGGAACTTGGAAGGTGAGAGACAATAATAACAGAACCCAGGCAGCCTCATCTCTTCTGCTTTCATTCCATGGTGGGGTTTAGAGGAGGGTGTTCTGGCTGACTCTAATCATCTATGGTATTGGTCCAGATTGATAAATAAAGAGGAGGAAAAAGCTACCCAAGCCAAGGCAACTAGTAGTTTTGCTTGTCAAAGACCAGATGAGTGCTCAATTTGGTCAAAATACATAATAAGCAAACACTTAGAAAACAATTGGCCAGAAGCCATTCTGTAATAAGCATTTATGAATCTACAAATAAGTTCCTCTTTGCTAGACGCAGGGCTCTCAGGGGATCAAGGCTTTTATGGACTAAATGTTTATATTTACTCTACCAAATTTGTTTGTTGAAATTATAACTTCAAAGGAAATGACTTTAGAGGAAAGGTCTTTGGCAACCTTAGGTCATGAAAATAGAACACTCTTGAATAGAGTTAATTCCCTTAAAGAGAGACCCCAGTGTCTAGCTGTGAGTGTACAAAATGGTAGTCGACACCCTGAAGAGGTGTTGCTGTCGTCCCACAATACTGGCAGCCTTCCCTCAGTCTCACAAACTTCAAAGCTATAAGGAATCAATTTCTGTTCTTCAAAAGCCACCTTGTCTGTTGGTACTTTCTTACAGAAGCCCAAACTAAGAAGGAGCCCGGCGTTCCATTGTCTCTCCTGTCTGGTGCTGGTGTATTTTCTCCTCATGAGAAAATTCAGAACAAGACTGTAACTAACTGAATAAAAGGTTCCCGTAGGGATTGTACTGAACTCAAATACTGCCTTCTGCTTTATTTTATGTCTTTACACAGATCATACAAACAAAATAAAGAACACACCAGCTTAAAATGAGTTCTGTTTCAAATGCCATGTAATCTCACAGTGACTTCAGAGCTTCTATGCACTCCTCCACATAGTGAGAGCTGCTTAACATCATCCTGGTCTGAGCTCCCATGAGGAGGCTCCAGTCCTTCTAAAAATTGAGTTGAATAAGAAACCAGAATAAGTGACCACCTATCTCTTCTCTACATGTGCCATCTAGCCCCTGAACTGGTTAGATATTATAGCTCTGGTCATGCTGTGTTGGGAGAGAAAATGAATAGGATGGTGACCAGAATGTGGCCAGAAAATAATAAACATCCACTCTAATTAAAACAGAATTTCAAATTCTCATGCTTCATGGCAAATACAGTGAGATCAACGTATCTCACACACCCTCTTACTTCTAGCTCTAGCCTCATGTCAAGACCTGGGAAGCTTTTCAGAACACAGTCAGTTTCATAAATATTTGTCAGTTGACTGATATTCCTTTATAGATAAAGATGTAACAGAACATGAGATATATATTTCTAGAAATCTTCATACATTTGAAAATTTCAACAGTTCACAAATGAAAATTGATAAGACGCTATGCGGAAAAATCTACCATAGAGAGAATCAAGCATCTCATAACCTTAAAAAAAGAAAGAAAAAAAAAACACAGTCCACTTCAAGTGTAGCTTCATTCTCTTATGGAGTTTCCTTATAACTTTTCTCTATACCATACTGTACTGGCTGGTTTTGTCTGTCAACGTGACACACGCTGGAGTTATCACAGAGAAGGGAGCTTCTGTTGGGGAAGTGCCTCCATGAGATCCAGCTATGGGGCATTTTCTCAATTGCTCCTTGTGGGTGGTGCCATCCCTGGGCTGGAAGTCTTGAGTTCTATAAGAAAGCAGGCTGAGCAAGCCTGGAGAAGCAAGTTAGCAAGGAACATCCCTCCATGGCCTCCGCATTAGCTCCTGCTTCCTGACCTGCTTGAGTTCCAGTCCTGACTTCCTCTGGTGATCAACAGCAGTGTGGAAGTGTAAGCTGAATAAACCCTTTCCTCCCCAACTTGCTTCTTGGTCATGATGTTTGTGCAGGAATAGAAACCCTGACTAAGACAAATTGGTACCAGCATACTGGGGTATTCCTGTGACAACCTGACCATGTTTGGGGGAAGACTGTGGAAGGACTTTGAAACTTTGAGCTAGAAGAGCCACTGGCTGTTAAGAACTCTGTGGGATGTTCTGTAGGAGCTTGGAAGATCATGTTGAGAACAGTGCAGAGATGGAGGCCTGGCTTGTGAAATTTCAGAGGGAAGATTAAAGACTCTTATCAGGGCCATGTTGTTTTGATTGTAAAGATTCTGTGGTTCTGGTTAGCTGGGGCTGAAGTATCAGCTGTGATTAACAAGATACCAGAACTACTAAAGTGAAAACTTTACATTACTGGGACTATTGATGCTGGCTAGCTGGAGCTAAGAAATTAGTGGTGATTAAGAAGAGACCAGCATCACTGAGGTGACATCTTCTGGGAAGTGTTTTCTGAGAGCACAAAGAGGCTGTGTTCCAGAGATACCCAAGGTTGTACCTTGTGCTGCAGCAGGACTTGGTAATGTGTAAGAGTCACCCAGGTGGTACTGGTTTTGACAGCACAAAGGGGTCATGAAGAGCAGCTGAGGCTCGGCACAGTGAGAGGCCATGGAAGGGATAAGTGAAGGTGTAGCCTCAGTTTGCAATTGGCCCAGGACTGAAGGTGTCATGCAAAGGAGTTGAGGCTTGGCACCATGAAGACAGTCTATGAGAGGCTATTGGTAAAGCCTAGTTACAGCAATGTTTTCGGAATGCCAGTACCAGACAATGACCACCAAGAACAGCAGCAGCAGTGGAGTACAGGTGTCTGGAGCCCAGAAGACAAGTTGTGTGCTGCAAAGGGCAGAGCTGGAGAAGTGACTCAAGCCCTTGGAGGAGCCCAGAAGATCGTGAGTTGAATCCCAGTTGGTTTTGCTTTTGATTGTGACTATGCCCTGATATTTTTCCCTCTTGAAGGAAGAACGTATTTTAGTGGAGCCCACAGTTAAGAGACTTTGAATTTTTAAAGATATTGGACATTTTAAATAGGTTGAACTTTTAATATGTAAAGACTGTGGGATATTAGATCTTGGGGATGAATGAGAAAGTAAGGGTTGAGGCTTAATAGTGATGTGTTTGTGTGTCAAGTTGACAAGGGGTCAATTGTACTGGCTAGTTTTGTGTGTCAACTTGACACAGGCTGGAGTTATCACAGAGAAGGGAGTTTCAGTTGGGGAAGTGACTCCATGTGGGGCATTTTCTCAATTTCCCCTTGTGGGTGGTGCCATCCCTGGGCTGGAAGTCTTGAGTTCTATAAGAGAGCAGGCTGAGCAAGCCAGGAGAAGCAAGCTAGCATGGAACATCTCTCCATGGCCTCTGCGTCAGCTCCTGCTTCCTGACCTGCTTGAGTTCCAGTCCTGACTTCCTCTGGTGATCAACAGCCATGTGGAAGTGTAAGCTGAATAAACCCTTTCCTCCCCAACTTGCTTCATGGTCATGATGTTTGTGCAAGAACAGAAACCCTGACTAAGACACATACTTAAAGTGAATGGGAAAGTAGTTAAATTACTGACACTCAACTGCCCACATGCTTAGAAAATGCATATATTTATTTAATTTTTATTTGTTTTTCCAATAGGAATAGCTGGCTGCCTGAATCTAGATTTGAATTCTTTTGATGCTATTTTAACTGCCATGTATATCTAAAAAGGTAGACTTATCTGGCATTCCACTGGAGTCTTATCGAAATCTGTAATTCTATCTAGCACATGCGGACACCTAGGGTTTTTTTTTTTTTTGCTA
>NW_022196912.1:73537553-73555910 GCF_008632895.1 Mastomys coucha
TTAACAGCGGAAGTAGGCACCATCTTGCCATGGCGAATGCCTCTCAAGATTCACGGCTCCCCACACATCTACTCTATATATCATTCATAGCCCCTCAGATAAGAAACTGGGTCAACCATGGTTCATTTTATTTTCTTTCAAAAACACTGTGCTTGAAGCATTGGGACAAGAAATCCATATTTTAGTTTATATTCAGCATAGCTTCTATTTGTTTCAATTATGAATTCCATATTACAAATAAATCAATTCTAATTTTCTCAAAGCCAAAATTGCTCAAGAAAAATTTCAGTGATAGCAAACATTGATCTAACATGAAAACTGAAATAATTTGAAATTCATCACCTGACATGCTCCCTCAGCCACTCGGTGATAGGAATAAAATCATTCTCCATAAACCAACCCAAATTCTGCGTGAGTGCCACTGCTACCTAGTTCTTCTGAACCAAAGACTGTTTGCTTTAAACCCAGTGAAATGCTTTATGTTATGTAACTGCATGGTCCAAATCCACCCATCTTTTCATTAATATTACTTATCTGGTGAGACCTGCTGAATTATTTCATGTTTAATTACACAATCTAAAATTTTCAACATAGCTTGTGCTTCCTTTATAGCTGAAAAAATATTATAACCATTATGTTTGGTCTTCAGTTTCTTTTCATCCTAATAACTTGTGCATATATATATTATCTAATTATGTGCATTTATTCATAAAGACCTCTGGCATCAATTCTAACTACTTTACTAATGGAGACAGGAAAGGGCTAATGAGTTATACAAATTTGTGGGGAATTAAAGATACAGCATTTGTACTATCAATCCTGTATACATCTTCCGGTTACTGATAGTTAAAGATTAATATTCTAAACTGAATTATGTTATATTACTATATCATCAAAACAAAATGCTATTCCACCTATTACACAAATCTTGGCAAATCTGGTGTGTTCACATCAGATGACTTGCGGTAAAGACGAAGTTTAGAGCACTTTGCTTCCAGCTCACTCAAAAGCACACACTGATACAGCTAACAAATACGGAGAGAGAAGAGAATACAGATGTAGTAATGAGTACAAAATGTGAAATGCTGAATGAGTCAGCAGTCTGCTCTGCCTAGGGCCTCTTACCTTACATCACTTATTATGACATCACATGAGACCCAAAGACCAAGGTCATTAGCAAAGGAGAGAAACAGAAGAGACCAGTTCTAACACCATTCAGGGTCCAGTTGCTGTATAACAATCACTCATTTTTATTAAACAACATTTAATATATGTATACTAGATGGCAGAAAAGGTAAAGAGAGAATCTTTAAGGTGTCACACTGATATCAACTAGAGGAAGCCACTTCCTCTCCTAGAGGAATTTAATAATAAAGCAAAAGGGGCTGAGAGCTATGAAATTTTTAAAGAATAGAAGTAGAATTTTGTGGGTTTAGAGCCCAGTCTTTGAAGTGAGGCATGGGAGACTCATACCTCTGCAGGATTTGGACAAGCCTGCTCTCCCTGTACTAAAGAAACTCAAAGTGACTTCATTGCAGCACTGGACCAAGTGCAATTCCCAGGGTAAAGTGGTGCTCCTGACAAAATTAAGACATTTACATTTACGTGAGCCCAACCAAAAGAAGCTCAGAGCCAGCTGCACAAGCACCGGCACATTGTAACTGAGAGACACTGAACAAGCAGAAGTGTGATTAGCATAGTACAAACCACATCGCTGCAGAGAAGCTACCAAAATAAGACGAAAGATGGAGGTGAGAAATAACTGCCCAATAGTGGACCCACAATGACTTATTCCAATTGAGGGGGAAAGATGTTAAAAAGTTGAGATATATGAAGTTATATTGAGTCAATGACACTAGTATTTATTGTGTAGTTACAATGTCTCAAACATGGTTTTAGGCACTTTGAGTCCATTAGTTCCTTTCATTTAATCCTCACAAATATGAAGTAGACATTATTATTATTCCCAGTTTATAAGGAAGAAAATTGAGACTCTAGAAATGAATTGATCAAATCATTACTTAATTAGGGAACTAGTCCCAGACTGCAGGTCTATCTGTCTCTAAAATATAAGTTCTCAGACATTATAATATGCACACACTTGAAATATGAGGAGGTAAAAATGGAGGGGGGAAGACATTCAAGAGAGAGAGAGAAGCACAACCAAAGGGGTGGAGGACTGTATCAGGGAAAGGAAGCCATGAGAAGCTCTGCATGGCTTAAATTTAAGGTAAAAAGTATACAAAATGGGTGGCTTGGGAGATTAACCAATTAACCAATCAGAACCAGGACATGGAAGACTTTGGAAAACAGGTTTTAATGAATCAACTTTGTAGCGTGGGCAATGGTGTAAGTCACTGAATCTCTAAGCAGCCAAATACTTGGTGGTGATTCTTTTAGGTATGTATATTATTTACATAATATATTACACATATATAATATTACATATGATAGAGAGAGAATATATATGTATATGTCATATATGATGCTTAAACCCACACAGTGGAAAGTATGCAATCAGCAAAGTTGTATAAAACACTGGGGTTTAGAAAAGGCATGTGGGCTGGTAATGACAGTCCTCCTCAACAGAGGGGATAAAGTCTTCACTGCACCTTTCTGGGAGGATGTGTTGAGGATATGAAAGAGACAAGCCAGTGGCAAGATAGAAGGGCTGTGAGATATTTGAGGAGAGAAAGCACCCACTTCTAAAAGAGAGGGTAAATGGTGACATTTTATTAAGTCAAGAAAAGATTATAAATATCACATCTGGGAAAAGGGGAAAATGGTATTCAGCTTATCCCATGTGTTTGAGATTTTACACACGCACCCCCACACCACACACACACACAGAGACACACCACACACACACACACAGACACACACACACACAGAAGTATGCAATCAGCAAAATCGTGTAAAACACTGGAGTTTAGAAAATACATGTGGGCTGCTGATGAAAGTCCTCATTCATAGAGTGAATAAAGGTTTCACTCCCCTTTTCTGGAAAATGCACACAGCAAATATGCTAAATGTTAGAAAAAAATATCTTCTACTTTGAAAGTAATAAAGCATTGACTTTCAGCCAGCAGAGAACCAAGAAAGATTGGAAGAGAGTGTTCCAAATCTATTCAGAATAATTGATACAAGAATTTCACCTAATTGAGCTTAAAAGTAAAAAGACACAAGTATCAACCAGAAATACAGTATTCTTGTCATGTTTCCTGAATTTCACTTTTAAATAAATTTAGAATGATACCTTAGGCATTAGATCTCATCTATTATTTCAACTAGTCCAAGCTTACTGCAAATGATTAGATATCTGTATTTTGTGTACACTACAACATGCTTATATTTGTAGTAAATCAATCAAGTAAACTAACAGAATACTGTATATTTATAATTAACTGGTTGTTTTTAAATGGCTAAATAGAAATAATACTTATTATAAAACAATAACACTATTTTTCAGTTAATGGTTAACATGACTTCTTCTTAAGCATTCAAAGAGAAAATATTGGTTATAGTGAAGTACACAATCTCATTTTTTTCACTCCTAACAGAATCCCTAACTTCTAATCACAGTAAAAAGGGAGACATTTATCCCACTTACTTTAATAATATATGGACTAATGGATGCTATGTGGTTTGAATGGGGTCATACGTTGGAATACATGGTCTCCAGTTGTTATATCTGTTTGGAAAGGATTAGGAGGTATGACCTTGTGGAGTTGATGTGTAACTGGTAGTGGGCTTTGAGTTTTTAAAACCCCATGTTGTTTCCCAGTGTCTCTCTCTTCACCTCATGCTTTTGGATCAGATGTAATCTCTCAGGTACTGCTCTAGTATAATGGCTACAAGCCTGCTGCCAAGCTCCCAGTCATGATGGAGATAAACTCTCACTCTCTAGAACTCTAAGCAAGCCCACAATGAATTCTTTTTGTACATGCTCCCTTGGCCATGTATCTTATCACAGCAGTAGAAATGTAACTATACAGATAGATGCCTAGTCTTAATCCTGACAGGCTTAAGCATGTTAGCAAAAGCACAAGCAAGCTCTACCATAATTATCAGTTTGGTAATGGTCATGTGGTTTAGGCCTAAAGAAGTCAGCACAGCCCATAATAATCTTATGCCATGGTACCCAGCTCTATCCAGGAAGAGTACTGCACTTGGCTTTTGTTTGAGTCAATACCATAGAAGCAAAATGTAAAGCTGAGAACACATACTTGGTGATTTCATTGGATATCCAAATCAATCCTTGATTAAACTAATCCAGAACCAAATAAACTTGAAGTCCAGTGTACAGGTCAGTACTGATTTCCAAAAAAATTAAACCCAGAACTAGCACATTACTCAGAAATCCCACTTCTGCATGTTTATCTAAAAGAATTGGAATCATGATCTCAAAGAGATCAGAAACACTCCTGTAGTCATAGTAGTCCAGACGTATAAGGAGCACAAGTTCTTAATTAGTGATTAACGTGGGAAGACCTAGCACATTGTGGATGTGTTTCACTAAGCAACATGACTTAGGACAGATGAATGAGAAATGTGATACACTCATGTAATTATATGCTATTCAAACATTTTTGAAAGAAAATCCTGCCATTGCAAAGGTTAGTGGTTAATCTTCATCGTCAACTTTACTACATTTAAAAACACATAGGAAGTAGGTTTGGGGCAGAAGAAATGACACAGAAGATAAGATCATGTTGCTCTTGCTGATGACTAAAATTGCACTCCCAGGATCCATTTCATTCCAGTCAAAATTACCTTTAACTTCACATCAGAGGAATCAAATGTCCATTTTGGAACTCATCAGACTTTGGAGGATATATTCATTTTAATATTATTATAGTTAAAAGTTCCTTCAACATTTTAAAAGATTGTTTTAATTGTATGTATATGTGAAGGATTGCCACTTTCTTTCATAGTAAAAGTATTAGTGCCTTACAATACTAGAGAAAAAAAACAAACATAGGAAGCATGCCTCTGTACACATCAGTGAAGGTGTACCCAGAAAAGTTTAATGGAGAAGGAAGTCTAACCTGTGGCAGATGATCCTGGGGTGTATGAGTAAGCAGGTTAAGCAGACCCTGAGGAGCAAGCCAATAAGCAGCACTGCTCTGTGGCTTCTGCTTCAGTTCCTGCCTCCAAGTTCCTGCTGCAAGTTCCTATTCTGACTTCCCTAGAAGATGGACTATAAGCTGTAAGCTACAATAAACCCTTTTCTTCCCAAGTTGATTTTGGCAATAGTTTTTAAACACAGCAATAGAAATTCTAAGACAGAAGTAGTCTGAGTAAGACTCACTCTCATGGGCTCATAAATTTGAATGCTTAGTCATCAGGGAGTGGCACTACTTGCAAGGGCTTAGAAGGTGTAACCTTGTTGGAATAGGTATGGCCTTGCTGAAGGAAGTGTGTCATCGTTGGTGGGCTTTGATGGTTTCAAAAACCCAAGCTATGCCTTTTGTCTCTCCTCTTCCTGCTGCCTGATATATAGAGCTCTCTGCTACTCCTCCAGCACCATATCTGCCTGTGTGCCACCATGCTCCATGCCATAATGATAATGGACTAAACCTCTGAAGTTGTAACCAAGCACCAATTAAATGCTTTTTAAATAAGGATTGTCATGATTTCTTCACATCAATAGAATACTGACTAAGACAACAGCATATTTACAGTATATAAGGTACTATGCTAGTGCAAATAGATGTTGTAAGATGGAGCTATAATGCCAAGTGTCATATATGAGACACATTATCTAAAATCTTATGACTAACAGAACAATGCCCCATTCATGTCAATTTTCAAAGAGTCAGGGGGATTGCCTTAACTATAAATAATGTAAGCTGAACTTAATTCTAAGTAATAAGCATATATTTTAACATTTATTTAATACTCAAAAACAGACTTTTTTTAAGGTTTATTTATTGTATGTGAGTACACTGTTGCTATCTTCAGACATACCAGAAGAGGGCATCAGATCTCCTTACAGATGATTGTGAGCCACCATGTGGTTGCTGGGAATTGAACTCAGGACCTCTGGAAGAGTAGTCAGTGCTCTTAGATGCTGAGTCATCTCTCCAGCCCCAAAACAGACTTTTCATGATAAAGAAAACATAAAAGAAAAGTTGACACCAAGATACAAATAGATTTAGCTCTAAGCTAGTATGGCTTTGTCAATCTAAGCATATCCTTATATAACATGGAGTACTGTTTCTAAGCAACTACCTGTGACCATCTCATGCTCCAAGATGTGGCCTAAAAGCTATCAGAGAGATAGCAATAAGATGGGATTTCCCTCAGCCTCACTACAAATTTCAGCCACTCTATTTTTCACTAATTTAGGGGATAGTGATGGATCCAAGTATCCCTGGAAATTTAAATATGGAATAATGAGTCTCATTGCTGAAAAAAGTTTGAAAGCTTCCCCTCTAGAGGAAAATTAATATTTGTTTTATTCCATAGACTCACTTCTGAAAATTCTCTGTCTTTATTAGCCATCTCTTCTCATCTACTATAGCTTATCCTTCAGATTAAAGATGGGGACCACTTACTTAACAATCTACTGCAGTGAACTAATTATCTCTTTTTGTTAATTTAGCCCCTCTTAAGGAAGGATGCTTTCAATTCGTTCCGGAACACAACAGATGCAGTAGCACTCTTCTAGTTTCATAATGTTTTTATTCTTTGAAAATGTCATGTCCCTTCAACTCCTCCCATATAATCTACCTCCCTACCCACCCACCTTTATTGTGTTCTTACCTCCCTCCCACTGAGGCCAATTTGTGTTGGCTGATTACTCCTAAGCATGAGGCTTACCCTAGAGTAAAATTAATAGACTAGGTGTTGTTTCATTAAGAGCAAACAACAACAACAACAACAAAAAAAAAAAAACAGTGACAACAAAAAGCTTCTCTTTTCTGACAACAACAAAATGCCAACAACTCCTCAATTAGGGGTGGGACCAACTTCTGATCTGCCCTCCTCCACACTGGGATTTTGTTTGGCTTCAGCTTGTATAAGTCTTATGCATCATAAGAGTTCCTGTGTGCATCTGCCCTATTGTATCTGACAAATTCTGTTTCTGTGAGGTCATCCATCACTTCTGGCTCTGTGTCTTTCCTCCCCATCTTCTGCATAGATCTGAGCCTTGAGAGGAGGAAGGCTGTGATATAGAATCCAAGTATGGCTGAGAACTCCAAAGTCACTTATTCTCTGAACATTGACCAGTTGTGGGTATCTGTGTTAACTAGACAGCAGCACTTTACCCCTGAGTGTTTTATCACCATCTCAAGACTGAGGTCCAGAAGGAGACTTTGCACCCACTCAGCTTCTAGTTGGCCCACTTATTACTCTCCCAGCTGACATCTGGCTTTATTTAACAGGCCTCCACCATCTTGTTAAATCTCTGGGGCATCACAAAAGAAAGAAATTATTTTTTCTTTAAAGAATCTAAAAGCATAATACATATGTAAAATTTTAAAAATAGAGCCCACAGAGGACTCTACTGATATACTATTCAGTTTTCCCATCCATTCAATCAGGAAAGATGGAGTGTAGTTCAAAGAATGCCAGAAATGGAGGTGACCATGTCCTCAATTCATGGGGGAACTTCTCACTCAGCCAAATCTGGACATTAAATCAGAGTTAGTAAGGAGTTGTCCTTGACCTAAAACTAATAAATCTTTTTATTTATAAAAATTAATTTTATTTCACTGAGTCTGATATCTTGGCCATTATTTGAAAACTACATATGATTATACTTTGGGAATGAGCCAGGACATAAAGACCCTAAAATTTGGGTCATACTTATAATTAGTTATTAATATGCACATAAGAAAAATATCTCTGTACATCTTAAGCTTTGTCAAAAATTTCTGAAATATCAAAGACACACACTATGACATTGGATGAGAAGCAAATTAACTTCATCCATGTGGAGCCATTAAGAGTGAGAATGAGTAGGCCATGGAGAATTAAGAGCAATTAAAAACACTTATGCCTTTTTAATCTGTACAAAGCAAAGCAGAACATTTTATCATCATAAAGCAACTAGTCTTCATAATACTTAAATTGTCCACATAAGAATTAGATAACATATTTTAAATCAAAGACATATAATTCCTTAGAGCTACTGTGTGTAGCTTTATCACTTCCAAAAATGTGTTTTTCATAGCAATCATTGGAGCTAGAGAACAATCCTTTCCCTGGGAGATGAATCTCTGTATTCAACTTTCAATGCCCAGAGACATCTGATGGTAAGCCCAGGGTGGCACAGAAAGGATAGGACAGAGAATAATTTCTGTTTTCCCCTCCATCACACACAACTTCACTCAAGGCATGGAACAGAAATATGTTTGCATCTGCTACTGATCTAAATACATGCCAGTGTGTGTATATCCAGGCTTTGCTAACAGGTTACAGGTAATGCATCCAAAGAAACATATAAGTCATGTTAAGGCATGACATTTTGAGCAGCTTTGTTACATGAAACTATAAATTCACATAGCTAAACTTAATTCTCGTGTGTGTGTGTGTGTGTGTGTGTGTGTATGTGTGTGTTATTCTTCCAGATATTATTTTTAAACATCTCAAATTCTCTTTTACACCAAAAACTCTTTAAAGAAATATTCCTTATGTTGAACATATTTTATATACAGGAAATTTAATGAAATATACTGTGTACAGTATACGCACAATATGTGAGCTAAATTCAAGCATAAGCAAACCTCAAATCTTTGAAAAATAAAACTGTTGTTTACAAAGTAGTCCACTGAGGCAATACCTTTGTGTCAGCTAGGAAAGGCAAGCTAATGCCAGAGTCACACATAAACTCTGGCTTCTAGGCAGCATAACAATGAACTGTTGAGACTTAAAAGGCTTTTCTTATGCATCTGCTTTTCACATTGCCTTGGTTTTAGACAGTTTTTGTTGTGATTAAATCTACCACATCTGAATCCTAAATCAATGCACATCCAATGAACCTGGCATTATATGTACTCAGCCAAGGCTACATTCTTAATAAAAAGGTTGTGTGTGAATGAAGGATGCTATCAGCAACTAGCCCCATGATAGTACAAAGATACTGTGCCATGGGCCTTGGGCTCCAGGCATTGATTTCCACAGTAAGTAGAATCACCAACCACTCTACCAGCTCCTTCAAGTTCTCACTGATCTGAAAAGTAAGATGGTCTCAAGGCAAAGATCTGACATCACCAGCAGCTGCTGCTGCAGAAAACATGACTACCATGCCACCCATCAGATGGTACCATCCTGACATCTCCACTTCTCAGTGTCTTCCCTCAGCTTCATTCACAAGACAGCTGTTGCAAAGGGAAAATGCTGCATTGCACCATAAATCTCATCATAATTCCAATTGTTTGTACATGTATGTGCATGAGTGAATGTGCCAGGACTCATGTGTATAGGTCACTGGACAGCATGCATGAGTCTATTCTACTCTTCCATCATGTAGGACAGAACACAGGTCAGTGGGTTTGGCAGCAAGTATCATTGGCCCCAGAGCAAAGTACAATTCTTTTACTTTCCTAGTCTGAAACCAGCAGGAATCTGGAACGCTCATGACCAGAGCAGAAAATAAATGAAAGAATTCTTATCCTTTCCAGAAACAGAGTGTATGCCCAGAGAATGAGGAGAGAAAAGATACTCTCCAACTATATTCAGATCCTATAATTAACAACTTTGCATTAGCTTGAAATTGTATTTAAAAATGAGCAGTGTGGCTTTGTTTCTGAACTTTATGTTCACACTATTGTAGATTCCCTAATGAAAGTTTCTAAAATTATTCTTTTGAAGATGTTTCAAAAATATATCAGATGTTTTCTATTTTTAATTTATTTCATTTTGAGTCAAATATTGTAAAATGAGTATATTCTAAGAGCCTTACATGAAACCACACTGTGTTTCTCACAGGACCTCCTAATCAATCCTTCTGCAAAGCCAACGTAAAGAAATGCCACTGTACTATGTGCATTGCCTCCTGACCAAAATTACGTCCAGGAGGCATAATTTTATGCTAAGTTTAAAGCCATCCAAGATCCTGTCACAGAGTTCACCTGGAGCCCTGTGCTGGGCAGTTCCACTTCCTCTGTACACAGATTAGCGCAGTATAAACTTTAGCTTCTTAAGATTGGTTAAAGAGATGCTATGGATGAACTACAGCGTTCAGGTTTGTTTTGCCAAGCTCAGCATTTCAAAATAGATGAAGTATGGGGGAGAATGATAATTTCATCATTTGGGAGATGAGTACACATCAAAATAGAATTTAAGGTTTCTACTGCACATTTACAGAGCTGACCTCAATGCTGAATTTTTCCCCTTCTGTACCTCATGGGAGTTAATTTACTAACATTATTCTGTGCAGTCCCACAAAGGCTTCCTCCAAAAGGAAACTGAAATATAGGAAGAAGAGTGCCTGTTGATTAATGTGACAGATGGCAGAGTGACATTTCAACCCAGCTATGATTAATGTATGTGCAAATATCCATTTAAGAGGAAAACTCTATAGCATCAAATGGAAATTCTGATCAAATCATAATGTCACTGTGGTGACGCTTCATTATTTTCCTATAGCCCAGGAAACTGTTATCCTACTGGTATCTGAGCAATTCAGCCATGCCTAATGGTGATGAAATATGAATAGATACTTCTGAACAAAGTATTTGTATCTGACCATGTCCTTTCTCACTCAGAACAAACTCTCTCAGCTCTGGAGCTTTATTGAATTGCCCGACTGGAATGTATTACCTCCCACAACAAGGATATATGTTTAACACAGCTACTATAACCGGGTTTTTGTGATTTGGAGTTAGAGATTAGAGAGAAGGTTCAGTTGATAAAATACTGGCCATACAAGCATAAAGACTAGAGTTCGGATCCCTAACACCCACATAAATGCTGGGTGCACACGGCTTACCTATAATCCCAGCACTCATGAAGCAGAAACATAGGGTTCCTATAGCCATCCAGTTACGTTGTCAAGTGAGATATAGGCTCATATGTTTGACTACTTGTGGGACTGTTTGAGAAGAATTAGAAGATGTGGCTGTATTGGAAGAGGTGTATCACTGGGTTTGAGGTCCCATTCCCAGTGTGCTCTCCAACTCCTGCTGCGGATCCAGATATGAGCTCTCAGCCATTCCTACTGCCCTGCCTTCATTTATCACTACAAATTCTGACTCATTAGGGCAATAAACCCAATTAAACATTTTCTTTCCTAAGTTCCCTTGGTTGTGGTGTTTCATCACAGCAATAGAAAAGTAATAAATGAATACCCACATGCAGTAAACACTCAGACACACACACTTGTGTTCATCCCAAACAAAATTGGAATTACAATGAAGCAACCCATCAGCCACATTGCCAACCTGGGTATTCTGGAGCCCTCAGAAACTAAGTCAGTAGAAGGATGAGAGGAGTAAACAATGGACTCGGTGACTTTACTATGTCTCCACTCCTCTTCGCTGGCACATTTCTTCTCCTTATAGTAAAGCATCAGTCACATTTGATTCTTCTTTGGTTGACTTGTTACCCACAACTTTTGCTAACTAGACATCTATATGATAGTTACTCTTGTATTTTTGTTTACATTTCTAGAGGTCTACAGCTTTACAGCCTTGTTCAAGGCAAAGTCTCTCTTTGCACTCATATTGTACCTCGAACACAGCAGGAAAATTTCAGCATTCACTGAGTCATCAAGAGCCCCTGTTGATGCCTTGCTCTCCTTTTGGTTCAGCATGCCATCGCCTTTACTCTGGCTATGGTAGCTTACATTATGATCCATCTTGTGACCCACAGACAAACCCACATCTGTTTGCAGAATGTCTCCTCAGTGTTTGTAAGCACCAGGCATTAACCTCCTGGCTCTGTTCTCCAGCTTTCTGCAGCAGACTAAGCTATCTGCAGTTCTGTTTATTACAACTGCAAGCACACCATGTTCAAATGCATACTGGGGGGACTGAAGAGCAGTCCCTGGAGAACACTCTAGATGGGCTGGCAGAGCCCTCCCTGCCACCTCAGGAATTCAGCCCAAGACCAAAGTCAGAAAATTCAGCAGGTGAACCTTGAGTGGAAAGCAGATAGTGGGAAGGAACTCTTTTGTTCTTCCATCTGTCTCAAACATCTTTTCAGTCTGTAACCAGCATCATTTCCTTTCAGGATTGTCACTCTGGGCCACTTACCAAAGAGTGGAAAGGCTTTCTTCTGCATCACTTAGCCACAAAATGACCAGCAAGTGTCTTTGTTTCCTTATGTAAGGTTCTAATATGTGTATCTTCCTATTCTTAGTAACTCAGAGAGGCGTGGGGCTCACTAGCATCTCCCCTTCCATGATGAAATATTAACAGGTCCAATCTTGTACTCTTCTTGTGTAGTGGTATAAATATAAATTGACATATTTAAAGAATAGTGTTTAAGTTAGCCAAAGAACTACCATATAACCTGCCACATGGTTCTACCACGAAATATGATCTAATCCAGTGGTTCTCAATCTTCCTAAAGCTGTGACCTGTTAATTCATTCAGTGCATCATGTGACTCCCAACCACAAAATTACTTTGTTGCCACTTCATAACTGCAATTTGCTATTGTTTTAAATCATGATGTAACTTTCTGATGTACAGGATATCTGATATGAGACCTCCAAAGGGGCTGTGACCCACAGCTTGAGAACCATTGGCTCAAAGGCAATGAAATAAGCATGTTAAAGAGATATCTGTGCATTGTTGATTATATTGACACTATTCACAATAACTGAGATATAAAAGCATTTTGGTATCTGTGGAAGTAAAAGTGGAAGAAAACAGAACACATCAAGCTAAGCAAATTAAACCTTAAAAAATATCAACCAAAAGTATAATCAAAATAAGTAGATTGAGAAGAGTATAGCAAGTGAAAAGTGGAAATGGTTGAAGTTGATCAGTATATTATACTGTACACATTGTGGTGGTTAATACCATAATCAACTGCATTGATACATATAATTAATGCATCTCAATAAAAGTTAAAAATTAAAACATCAACACAATCTCAAAGACTGATATTGATCCTGTTAACATACTTTCCTACTATAGCTCATCAATCTAGTCAGCAACATGTCAACAAGTATCAATCACCTGTGAAGGGCAGATGGTGTCCTAAACATGGGGAACACAATCTGGAATACAGACAAGTAACAGGACACATTAGAGAGGTGACACATGATTTCTAAAGACAACTACATGGTCCTAAGAAAGGATACAGAAGTATGTGGACCTCACATATACAGCTTCATCAGAAAAGGATTCCTAAAGGAGGGAAAGTTCAAAAATAAAAGGCAACTACAATCAGCAATCAAGAAGGTAATAAAAAGCAACACAGGGCAGAGAGCAGTAATAAGCTAGCAACAGTGGAGTTTTTTTAGTGGGTGAAAATTGGTTAGAATTGCTAGAACAAGTTTGTAGAAGTGAGAGGAGAGGAGGGTACTGAAAATGACAACTGGGTGTCAAGTGTGAGCAGTTGATAGACAAGAGTGTACTGTAATGAGACGGAGAAACACATGTGCTTGAAACATAATAACATCTGCAGGAAACCTTTTTTCAATATGGCTTCTTGGGTATGAGTGAGTGAATTTTCAACCTGACCCTTTGGGAAGAATAGATCAATGTTTCTGTAGAAAGAATATGAACCTGGTAGTTCATAAGTGCTAATTCTATAGTGTGATATTGTCTATATTTCCCAATGTTTTAATGGAAATACTCAATACTTTGTAGCATAAAATATAAAGAATTTTAAGATATATATGTTTATAATGTAATAACTCAAATGGAACAAGGCAAGGCATGCTTTCAGCAAAATATAACAATTTTTGCATCTTTCTGGAACCAATATAACACCTATTTATTCTTTAAGAATAAAAACATTTCATATTGGCAAAAATATGAATGAGGTAACACCATCTGGGATTTGTAACTAACTCATCTGTCAATATGTGTCAAAGCAGTATTTTAAAGTTTAACATCATCTCATATGTTCCTTGTGGTATTAATCTTATCCACACTGAAGAAAGCTAGAAGACTGGTGCCCAGAGACCCACATAGCTCTAAAATAGTGATGTGACATTAAGGCAAACTGATTCCCATAAAGAGCAAGGGTAGGGTCTACATGGGTCATTATGAGCCTCAATTGTTTGAGTTTTCATATGTCAGTTGGTTTTCTTTACCAGGAAATACACATTTGTATTTTTGTTTATTCATTACTCTTTCTCTTCATCTCAAAAAAAACCCTGGGATAATTACAGACCTTCTGCTTCCATTCAAAAAGGAAGAAACCATCCTAGACTTTCCTTACAATAGTCAGCATTTGAAAAATGGGATAAAGTTCCTTAAAGCCCAACTTTGGGTGCCAGCATTGAGGAATGGTGATAACTACCATCTCATTTCATAGCTCCATCTCTCAGCTGGTTTTGCCAAGACAGGACCTGCTCTTCATGAGGCCATGCCTTCTTCCCAGAAGCATAGCTTTGATGTGTCTAGATGAAGTCAGTGGTCATGGCATTGGAAGAAATGATGGATTTGAGACTCTGTAGAAATTTTAATGCAGACCACACCAAATGAGCACACAGAAGATAGATCGGTTTCCTGTTATTATTGTAACAAATGACTCCAACTACTAGTTTATTCTTCTGTCATCCTATGGGGAAAAGTCATAAAATGGGGTCAATTAGAGCTGTGCCCCTGTGGAGTGTTAGAGAGTGTTTGTCTGTTCTAGCTTCTAGGGTTCATTTACATTTCTGGGCTCATGGAGCAATCCTCTTGCCTCAAAGCCAGCAATATTGCACAGCCCAGTATTTCTATCCACTCCTTACCCCCTCACAGGTCTTCTGTGTCTCCCATGTCCTTATAATGTCCTACCCAATATAATCAAGCCCTTTAACTTAATAAAAGCTTCAACGTCTCACTTGGCATGGAAAGCAATGTATTTACATGTCCTGGGAATTGAGAGAAGGGATTATTCAGCATATCACAGAAGTTACTATGAACTTCAAATGACTGAATGAAAATTTTAAATTGTGTTAACCCACTGGTTTCAGAGGTTTGTCTCTTACTAGATGATACCATTTTAAGAAATAATATCTGCAAACACAGTTGCAAACATCTTTCCTAGCTAGATTGTAGTGAAGATAACAACCATATCTTACTTCTTACTTAATTTTGTTATCAACAAAATACATTGTGCCTTCCAAATAGAAATATTTAATAGCACTCTAATAGTGTTTATAAATGATGATGGGGTATTAATGACAGTTAGGAATAGCCTAGGGGAAGATCAAAAGTTTAGACTAGCAAAGAGCTTCAACCTTTTTCCCAAATTAAAACTTCAATCAGAGCTCTTAACACCGAAGAAAATGGGCTTGTTTACATCTTATCTTCTTTATCTGAATCATTTATGTCAAAGGTGTTGCCAAGAAATGAAAAGATACAGAAAGAATAGAGGGTTTGCCAAGATAGAGGCAAAGCCAATAGCTTACAGGGAAGGTGTAGACAATCACGCTCTTAAAGTTAATTTCCCTCTATTTCATGTACTATGGGACTGTGGCATTATTTTTCCAAGGTCAAGACAACCTCAGTGCCCATGAATTTTACTTTCTGTAAACTTTCTATTGCAATTGTAATTTGATTATCTCCAAAATGTTTCTATGAGAAGAAAACTAAAAGATGCTTTAGGATCAGGCTCTCCCTGGACATCCATCACAGGAAGGTCCCTTATTACTCTAATGACTGTGCACTGGGAAAAAAAATTTAATGTGCTTTCAAGTTTTCCAATTTAGAAAAAGAACTAGATTTTAATGTGAATATGTTTTTTAACATTTTTCCATGCTTTAGGGGAATGGCTTTGGGGAGGAAAGGGTAATGAATGTTTTTAATCATACTAAAATAAGTTTGCCCCAAATCTGTGACTTAACTTTTTGATGACAACGAAATAGGAAAGATCAAACACACTAATCAACCGGTACTCCTCATTTCTCAGCATGGCTTATTTTTTAAACATATTTGAATCATAAAATTCATCCTGGGAGATGGATAAAAATAAGCCTGCCATGTTAGTAGTTAGCCTTTTCTCCCTGTGTAGACCAATGTAGAGAACTCTCACCCCTCTGAGAACCATATGTTGAACACTATTACCCCTCTGAATACCCATGTGTGAATCATTGTCACCTCTCTGAGCATCCACGAGTGGATCACTGTCACCCCTCTAAGCACCCATATGTGGAGCAGCATCACCTCTCTGAGCACCATAGATGGAGCACTGTCACCCCTCTGAGCACCCACGTATGGAACACTATCACCCCTGAGAGCACCCATGTGTGGAGCACTGTCACCCCTGTGAGCACCCTGAACAATGAGAGTTGAAGATGCCTGTGCAGCCCTGCACTGATAATATGCATTTAATGAAGTGAAATGTTAATTCAATGTACGTTCAGAACATGTGTGAGCAGTTATGGAATGTCACATTTCCAACGTTTCTTTTTTAGGAAAAACCATAAGCCACACAATTTTAAAATGCTTTGCAGATCATGTGCTTGTCATTGTCTGGTAACTTTACTCTCTCCAGCTTGGTCCCAGAGGATGAAGGACAATAGACATTATTCTAAAGGACTTGAGAGTTCTTCACTAAAAGATGTGATTAAAGACCAAAAATACTACTATCCAAACTAATTAGAGGGAGTTATAGACTAATTCAGTTCTGTGATGCGAAGCTGTTCTGATTTGGTTTTATTGAAGACACAAATTCTATTATATTCCAAATGCAATTTCTCAATTCTACAGCAAAGAATTGAGTAATCCATATAGCTCTTCAATTTTCTTGCTAAGATTCAAAGTTTTGCTTATCTCAAGTTATGAAATATGAATTATTTCAGTGACTCAACCTCTAATTTCAAGGAGATTTGGGGAACAACTCTTTAATTAGTCTTTACCATGCTTGCTTAAACCTTGCCAGCAATCTCTCTTCCTGAAAGTAAATTAAAGCCAGAAGAGAAAAAAACCTGAACAGCCTCTCGTAACACCACTGGCTACTTGACAGCTAAGACTTCATAAGAACCACCGTTCTGAAGAGGGACTTCATCCTGACTCCAAACACTGATCATGCTCAGAAATAGTTATATGAAAAGTCAGAATAATGTGTGGGTATTTATGAACAAGCTACCAAGTAAATATTTACTACTGATAAAGGTAAGGCATATTCATCATTTTTAATAGTTTTCTTGTCCTAGAAATATTTCTTTACCAAATAGATATTTAAATTCATCCCAGTTTTTGATTATTACCAACATGGAACACATTATCTTTTTTCTGCCACTACGTATTTATTATAATTGTGTTTAGGGTGACAGTTCACAAAATGAATATCTAAAATGCCAGGCTTACCAGTTCTGCTGTCAGTATTTAAATAATGATTGCTTCTTTTAGCCATCAGAACACCTTAAAAACTGAAAAATGCTCGAATCAAATAAACTGGGATATAGGGAAACACTTCTATTTTGTGACCAGTTGAAGTACCTACAATTCTGTGCTTCCAGATACAGTGCAAAGAATCGCACATGAGTTACCTGATTTTATCTGCTTAAAACCTCCCTGAGGGCTGAAGATGGAGTTCAGTTGAAAAATGCATCAAGTCCTGGCTCAGGAACTCAGGAGGTAAAGGTAAGAGATTTAGAAGTTCAAGGACATCCTCAGGTATATAACTAGTTCAAAGCTAGCATTGGATACATAAGGTCCTGTCAGGAAAACAAGACCACATCTAAGGAGGTCATTTATTACCTCCATTTGATCATGAAGATTCAGATTCTCAGAGAAAAAAAGTAACTTGTCCAAACTACAGAAGTTAGAGACTTGACAAAGTACTTGAGTCCGTATTTTATGTCACCTCTACATACACAACTCACCTGCATATTGTCATGTGATATCTCCTTATGGACTAAGGCACAGAGAGCAAGGCATCAAAAATGATTTTTCCAAGAACTTCAAGTCTCTGAAGAAGGAAATCAAAGAAGACCTCAGAAGATGGAAAGATCTCCCATGCTCATGGATTGCCAGGATTAATATAGTAAAAATGGCCATCTTGCCAAAAGCAATCCACAGATTCAATACAATCCCCATCAAAATCCCAACTCAATTCTTCACAGACTTAGAAGGAGCAATTTGCAAATTCATCTGGAATAACAAAAAACCTAGGATAGCGAAAACTATTCTCAACAATAAAGAACTTCAGGGGGAATCACTATCCCTGACCTTAAGCTGTACTACAGAGCAATTGTAATAAAAACTGCATGGTATTGGTACAGTGACAGGCA
>NW_022196912.1:73557270-73558391 GCF_008632895.1 Mastomys coucha
AAAAAAAAAAAAAGAAAAAGAAAAAGAAAAGAAAGTGGGGAAGAGCCTCAAGCACATAGGCACAGGGGGAAAATTTCCTGAATGGATCACCAATACCTTTGTGCTCTAAGTTCAAGAATTGACAAATGGGAGAGAGGTCGCAGGAGGCAGAAGGAGAGAAGACAACATGGGCCCAAAGAGGAAGATGATCTTGATCCCACGTGGTTTTAAACAGCCACAAGTAGCCAAGATTTTCACAAGAATGCACACCTGCAGAGTGACACAGTCACTGCAGACACGTCTTGAATGAGTGTCAATGAATGGGAGCCAACAAATGGGAATGGGAGCACCTGTACTGAGTCTGTATTAGGTCGACAAACCTACAGCCAACCTCAAACTTAGGCTTCCTGAGGCTCCAAGGGGAAGGAACCAATGGAGATCTCCAGTTTCAACTCTATCTAATGTTTGGCTGCTGGTCTCTGCCTCACTCCCATCATCTGCTGAAGGAAGCCTCTCTGGTGGCTATTGGACTAGAGTACTGTAGGGACCAGCAACACCAGGCACACAGGAACTCCGCCAGCCCAGTGACTCAAGTTCCTTCCAGTCTGCCTGGGCTGGTGTCCAGAGCAGACCTTGGATGCAAGCTCCACAGCCAGTTCCACAACACCCAGAGGAAGCTCCACTCCCAGGCACTCTGACACACCCAGGATCAGAGGTGAGAAGGAACCAACATCTGTCCCAACACTGGGAGTAACTGGGACTAGTGGGACCAGGCACACAGGAACTCCACCAGCCCAGTGACTCCAGTTCCTTCTGGTCTGTCTGAGTTGGTGTCCTGAGCAGACCTTGGACGAAAGCTCCACAGCCAGTCCCACAACACACAGAGAAAGCTACTCCCAGGTGATCTAACAAGCCCAGGATCACAGGATCCCAAAATCACAGGATCACTGAGACAGCTTGACTCTGGAGTTCTGACAGAATCAAGATCATAGGAAGGACAGGCTCCAATCAGATTTAGCAAGGGCAGGTAACACTAGAGATAACCTGATGGCGGGCAGCAAGCATAAGAAAATGAACAACACAAACCAAGGTCACTTAGCATCATCAGAACCCAATTCTCCCACCATAGCAAGTCCTGGACA
>NW_022196912.1:73558902-73559820 GCF_008632895.1 Mastomys coucha
ACAAAGGATAATAGATGGAAAACATCAACATAAGAAGCAAAACTACACCCTAGAAGAAGCAAGAAGGTGTTGGGCGCTGTTGGGCACTGGCCAATACCAGCCACGTAAACTCCGTACATCTGCGCAACGCCAGTCACATAGGCATGCTTACTCTGCACACCTGTGTATGCTTGCCTTTCCTGCTGCACCCTCTCCAAATGGGTGACACAGTGGTCAGCAGACACTGCTGAGCCGATCAGGCATCAACACATCCACACAATAGGGTTTATAAGCCGACCGCTCCAGAGGGCGGGGTCCTTCTCTCGCATAAAACTTGGGCGCTCCTAATAAAGTGTGGTTGAGAAGAATCCTGCTGTTGTAGTCATCCTTCCTGCTGGCAGGTGGTCGCGACAAGAAGGTAATTTTTCAACAAATCCACACAAACCTAATTCCACCTCTTATAACAAAAATAACAGGAAGTAACAATTACTTTTTCTTAATATATTAATATGAAAATTAATATTACCAACATATCCTAATCGATTGAAATCCAATAATATGAGGAATTAGAAATTTGTTAACTGTCATCCAATGGTCTCTCTAATTTGGTAATTGGAGAAATAGGTCCAACATTGAACAATCTATATACACTGTCAGCATGTATGTTTGTGACAGTGTCTGGCTGTGTACAACATAAGGGTCTTCAAATCTTGCTTCTCCTATCTCAGCCTCTCTATTAGTAGTATTGTTTATTTCATGTTTTTACACTATACTACGGTTTTCAGAACAGTTTATGTGTTTCAAAAGTATTTATATACCCAAAAGAAACAGACGATTAACTAGGGAGTTTGCTTGTAAGAGAACAACAAAGAGTGAGACTAAATGCTTTGCTTAACGTTTGTAACTCTTGTATCAAGTTTGAAGAAGAGGACTTTATAA
>NW_022196912.1:73560839-73586924 GCF_008632895.1 Mastomys coucha
CAATAAAAGTTTTTAAAAAAAAAAGAAAAAGAAAAAAAAAAGAATTGACAAATGGGACCTCATAAAATTACAAAGCTTCTCTAAGGCAAAGGACACTGTCAATAGGACAAAACGGCAACCAACAGATTGGGAAAAGATCTTTACCAAACCTATGTCTGATAGAGGGCTAATATCCAATAACCCTATTTAAAAATGAGGTACAGATCCCGTCCAAGGTGCTGCGGGAGCTGTGGGTTACTGTGCAGACATGGCCAAGTCCAAGAACCACACCACACACAACTAGTCCTGCAAATGGCACAGAAATGGCATCAAAAACCCAGGTCACAAAGATACGAATCTCTAAAGGGGGTTGACCCCAAGTTCCTGAGGAGCATGCGCTTTGCCAAGAAGCACAACAAGAAAGGCCTGAAGAAGATGCAGGCCAACAACATAAAGGCAGTGAGTGCAGGCACAGAGGCCATCAAGGCTCTGGTGAAGCCTCAGGCCATCAAGCCCAAGATGCCAAAGGGTCCCAGCCACAAACTCAACAGTCTGGTATTCATCGCTCACCCCAAGCTTGGGAAGAAGATTCGAAGCTACATGGATAAGGGTCAAACGCTCTGCCAACCAAAGCCCAAATCTCAAACAAAATCAGGGGCCACAGCTCCAGCTAAGGCCCAGGCTTCAGCTCCAGCCCAGGCTCCCAAAGGTGCCCAGGCCCCTGTGAAGGCCCCATAGACAAGGCTCCTGCCAGTGTGAAGAAGATAGATGGACTGCTATGACACACCTACTTACACAGTTTGCAGATGACTAGTGTCCTATGCTGTTTTTACAAATAAACTCGAGGCAAGATCTGTTTAAAAAATGGGGTACAGAACTAAACAAAGAATTCTCAATTGAGGAATACCAAATGGCTGAGAAGCACTAAAGAAATGTTCAACATCCTTAGTCATTAGGGAAATGCAAATCAAAACACCCTGAGATTCCCCCTCACACCAGTCAGAATGGCTAAGATCAAAAACACAGGTGACAGCAGATGCTGGCAAGGTTGTGGAGAAAGAGGAACACTCCTTCATTGCTGGTGGGATTGAAAGCTGGTACAACCACTCTGGAAATCAGTTTGGCAGCTTCTCTGGAGATTGGATATAGTACTTCCAGAGGACCCAGCTATACTACTTCTGGGCATATACCCAGAAGATGCTCCAACATGTAATAAAGACACATGCTCCATTATGTTCATAGCAGCCTTATTTATAATAGCCAGAAACTGGAAACAACTCAAATGTCCCTCAACAGAAGAATGGATACAGAAAATGTGGTACATCTACACAATGGAGTACTACTCAGCTATTAAAAACAATGAATTTATGAAATTTTTAGGGAAATGGATATATCTGGAAAATATCATCCTGAGTGATGTAACCCAGCCACAAAAGAATAGACATGGTATGCACTCTCTGATAAGTGGATATTATCCCAGAAGATTGGAATACCCAAAGTACAATCCACAAGCCACAAGAAACTCAAGAAAAAGGAAGACCAAAGTATGGATACTTTGTTAAAAGGGGGAACAAAATACCCATGGAGGGAGTTGCAGAGACAAACTATGGAGCAGAGACCGAAGGAAGGACAATCCAGAGACTGCTCCATCTGGGAATCCTTCTCATATTCAATCATCAAATCCAGACACTATTGTGGATGTCAGCAAGTGCTGGCTGACAGAGCCTGATATAGCTGTCTCCTGAGAGGCTCTGACAGTGGCTGACTAATACAGAAGTAGAAGCTCACAGCCATCCATTGGACTGAGTACAGGGTCCCCAATGAAGGAGCTAGAGAAAGGACCCAAGGAGCTGAGGGGTTTGCAGCCCCTTAGGACGAACAACAATATGAACTAACTAGTACCCTCAGAGCTCCCAGGGACTAAACCACCAACCAAAGAGTACACATGGTGGGACTAATGGCTCCAGCAGCATATGTATAGCAGAAGATGGCCTAGTTGGTCATCAGTGGGAGGAGAGGCCCTTGGTCCAGTGAAGGCTCTATGCCCCAGTGTAGGGGAATGCCAGGGCGAGGAAGCAGGAGGGTGTGGGATGGTGAGCAGAGGGAGCGGGAAGGGAACAGAGGGTTTTTTTTTATTTTATTCTTTTTCTTTTTTCTTTCTTTTTTTCAGAAGGGAAACCAGGAAAGAAGATATCATATGACATGTAAATAAAAAAAATCTAATAAGAAAAAGAGAAGAAAAAAATGGTTTGTCCAACCTTTCCATGGTTTTAAGTCAATATTGGTATATATTCACTTGCCTTCCATTCCTTTTAGTCTAGGTGAAACTGTAATAAGAATAGTTTATTACCAAAGTAATGTGACCAAAACTTACGTTGCAACTTGAAGGCCTGACCCCATAAAAACCTCTCAAAAGATTATCTACTCCACACGTATAAAGACCAAAACTGTAACTCTACTCTTTACTTTGTACAGTCACTCAAAGCAGATCAAAGACCATAATGTGAGGCCTGCCACAGAAACTGCTAGAGTAACACAGAAGAGAGCACTTCAAGATTCAGGGGGTGACTTTCTGAAAAAGACTCTGATGGCTTGTGACATAATAATAGCAAGGGTTAAAGGGTTGGAGGTATGGCTCCGTGGGTAAAGGCACTTGCTGCAAAGCCTAGCAGCCTGAGTTCAATTCCTTGAACTTCCATGAAGTGCTGGAAGCAGTAGCATACATCTGCAATACCCGTCCCCCTGTGACAAGATGCAAGGTGGAGAAAGGAGACGTGCGCGGAAAGACAAAGGCCAACCACCCTGGAAAAGCAGTATGGCAGCAATCAGAGAGACAATGTCTCAGAGTACAAAGGTGAGAGCTGACTATGAAAAGTTATCCTTGGAGCATGGAGGGATGCTCCGTGGGTAAAGGCTCCTGCTGCTTTTGCGTAAGACCCAAGTTTGGTTTGCGACACTCACAAGATGGCTGCAACTACCTGTAACTCCAGTTCCGGAGGATCCAGTACCTTCTTCTGGCCTCTGCAGGCACCAGACATATATATGCATGCTTCACCTATATAAATGTAGACACTCACATATACACAAAATAAAAATAAATGAATCTTTTTCTAAAAAAAAAAAAAATTCACTGGTAGGATTGCAAGATACTTCGGTGCAGAGAAAATAATCACCCAAGTGAAGAGACCGCCTAAAGAATAGGAGAGATAAAGTCATCGCCAGTTATTGAGCCTACAGTGAATTAATATGAAGAGTATATAAAGATTCAAAATATTAAACACCAAAAAAAGCAAACGATTCAGTAATGAAGGGCAAATGAGAACAGAACCTTCACAAGAAAATAAATAAACATGAATAACCAACAAGTACATGAAAGAAAATGACCAATGTATTTAGCTATTGCATATGATATGCAAACAAAAATTATATGGAGATTCGATTTTACCCCAGGCAGGCTATCATTACAAAGCAAAAAACAACAAATGTTACTGAGGATGTGAAGTGTTAAAAAAGGAAACCTATACACAGCTGATAAATGTATCAACTACAATGAGCATACCCAGGAAGATATCAGGAATAAGTCCCATTACAATAGTCTCTAAATAAATCAATTAATTAATTAATTAAAAACATTAAATGAAAAAAAGTGTATCAACTAGTGTAGCTACTATGTAAACTTACATAGAGGATCTCCAAAACATTAAAATTACAATATAATCCAGCTATTTAATTTCTGGGTGCTCACCAAGAGGAGTCAATTTACTATGGTGATACCTGCATACCCATATTTATCATGATATTCTCAATAGCCAAGCTATGGGAGCAGCATGGTGACTCACCAGTGAGTGGATAGAATATGTGATGAATGTATGTAATGAAGTATTATTCTGCTATAAAAAAGAATAAAATCATGTCATTTGCAAGACCATGGGTGGAACTGAAGATACAGTTATAGGTGACATAAAGCCTAAATGACAAGTATTCTGTGTTCTCTGTCAGGTGTGACACTTAGGGTGGGGAACATTAAGGTAAAAGGAGGCATCCTAGAGATATGGAAGAGGGAAGGGAGAACAGGAACAAAAAGGAAAAAAGGAGATGAATATGATCAAAATATATTATACACATATATAGAAATGTCATAATAAAACTGTTACTTTGTGCAATTAACATATGCCAAAAGTTATTTAATGTATATGTGTATCAAAATGCTACCCTACTGATTTGTACAGATTTTGTGGTTTTTATATACTGGGTCAAAACAAAAATAATTTTTTAATTAACAAAACATCCCATCAGCTATTTGATGTTGAGCATTGCCAAATAAAATGCAAAGCATATGGTAAAATTTGAGTGTCGGAAGAATAAGAAATGATGCCTTAGCACAAGTGGATCCTGCATAATACTTATAATATTTCTTAGGGATGTCAACAACTAGATTGCCATATTAACAAATATAAGGCTCTAAAGTGTACTATTTCACAGAGCTGAATGCCTATGAAGGTGGAATTATATGGAATTCAAATTTAGCTGAGTTCCTGGAAGTTTTCATCTGTTTCATTTTGTTTTGTTTTGTGACAGAGTAAAGTATTATATGTTTCTGAGGCTTAAACCCAGTGTTTCTTATATATGAAAAAAGTACTTTACCAACAAAGCCACATCTCCAGTCTTCAGTCTAGTCATTGTGGTAGGAAATGTATGTTATGCCTTTTGAATGGAAGTTTCTTTTTCTAGAGTAATTAAGTCCATAGGACTCACTTTGTAATGAGCTACCATGATAGTTCACGTCACTGTGACCAAAATGGCTGACAGTTACAACTAAAGGAAGAAAGGGCTTGTTTTGGAGCACGATTTCAGAGGGGTTTCAGTTGGCCAAGGGCAGGCATGGTGGTGGGAACTCCATGTGAGACAGTAAAGACGAGGTTGTAGCTGTTCACATGCAGGGAACAGAAAGCAAACAGAGCAGGGCTAGAACCAGGGGTGGGTGTACCCTTCAGAGCCTCATCCCTAGTAACCGCACAGCTCCATAGTCTCCCAGGACGACACACTTTCGGGGAAACAAATGCTCAAGTATGAACCTATGGCTGACATTTCAAACTCAAGTGTTTAACACTTGGTTTTTAAGATTTACTTTTTTATATTAGATATTTTCTTTATTGACATGTTATATGATATATCCTTTCCCAGTTTCCCCTCTGAAAAAAATAAAAAATTAAATTAAATTAAAAACAACAACAAAAAAAAACCCAAAAAAAAAAAAACCCTGTTCGCTCCGCCCTCCCCCTGCTCACCAACCCACCCTCTCCAGCTTCCTGGCCCTGGCATTCCCCTACACTGGGGCATAGAACCTTCACAGGACCAAGGGCCTCTCCTCCCATTGATGACCGACTAAGCCATCCTCTCCTATACATACGCTTCTGGAGCCATTAGTCCCACCATGTGTACTCTTTGGTTGGTGGTTTAGTCCCTGGGAGCTCTGAGGGTACTAGTTAGTTCATATTGTTTTTCGTCCTAAGGAGCGGCAAGCCCTTCAGCTCCTTGGGTCCTTTCTCTAGCTCCTTCATTATGGACCCTGTATTCAGTCCAATGGATGGCTGTGAGCCTCTACTTCTGTATTAGTCGGACACTGTCAGAGCCTCTCAGGAGACAGCTGTATCAGGCTCCTGTCATTAAGATTTATTTTTATTATTTGTATATGTCTCTATGTATAATGCACATGTTTGCAGCTACCTAGAGGTATTAGAAGAGCAGGAAGTACTCAACCACTGAGCCATCTCACCAGTCCCTAACTACTGCTTTTTATCCACCATCTTTGCATTCTATGATCAGTTTTGCTGAGTTTGACACTGAGATCAGCTGGGCTCTGAGTGTTCCTGATTGACTAGTGCTACTACTTTCAGATCATGATTCTAACACAAGTTCCAACAGGCTCTTTACAAACAAAGTCTGGAATCTTTCACCTTCATAACTGAGCACAAATTTACAATCTCACCAAGTAGAATTAAAAAGTCCTTTTCATTTGAAATTAAATAATCATTAAACAGCCTGTTACTGTGAAAGCCACAATCCTCTACACCATAAATACAAGTACTAAAGCACAGTGTTCATGCTCCCTCATTCATTCAAAGTCCATAAGCTCCTAATGGACAACTGGCCCTTTTTCTTTTTGCTATTTTAAATAAAAATTTTCAAGTATTTCCTGAGGACACTGTATTTACATCATTTCTATCCTTCCCCGCTCAAGTCCTCTTTGCCTTCTCCACTTCCTCATAGATTTATCATCTTCATGATTATTATCGAATTATTTATATATACATGTATATCCTACTGTGTCAATTTAATGTTACTTATATGTACATGTGTTTAAAGCTGAACAATATCAACTCTCAAATTGCATCTTTAAAAATAAAGGAGATGGCATATATTAGTGGTTATTGTGATGGCTCATCTCTGATTTTAATTTGACTACATCTGGAATCACAAAAATCCTAGGCATCTGGGCATATCCATGAGAGGTTTTCTTGATTGGATCACTTGAGGTAGAAAGATTCACCCTAAATCTAAGCCACACCTCCTTCTGGCAGCTCATGTAAAAGGATATAGAGGAAGGAAGCTTTGCTCTTTGCCTGCTTGCTCTCACTCTTGCTGGCAAGTTCATCCATCCTGATACTGAGGCACTCCTTCACTGGTATTAGAATGTACTTCTTCAGGATTCCAACACAGACTGAAGACTGGAAGTTCTCTGGGAATCCTTTAGACTCCAGCATCAAACTGGGGTTGCTGGGGCATCCAGTCTCACTGACTGAATAACTACTGGATTATTTTCTATTGCAGACAGCCATTGTTTGAAAACCCAGATTGCAGCCTGTAAGCCACTCTAATAAACCCCTTGTAATATCTATTATTCTTCTTTCTTTAGAGAACCCTGATGAACAGTGATAGTACATTTTTGCCCTTCAATTTTTTTGGAAATAGGCTGTCCATATCTATAGAATAACAGAATCTTTTTCATAACATATCACAAAAAAATAAAACACAAAATACACAAAATAAGGCAATTACTTTTTACTTACAGTACAAAGTAAAAGAATTCCAAATGTTGATTTTCTAAAGTTACATTACTCCAATTAATGCTACCAAACAATTAAAATACACCCTTTATCCCTTTCCTGCTGTCAAAGGCCATGTGAGAGTAAACAGTTCTGGAAACGGCCTTGGGACAGGAAGAGATAGTGGCAGGGTCAGTGGCTGAATGCTAGTGTATCCAAACTTAAAGGAGTTTCCACTGATTGACTCTATGGTAATTTGAGTAAACAGAAGTCAAGCAACAAATGTTGCCCTATTGGAGTGCTTGAGTGGTAGGCTTGAGGCCATAGGTTCAATGCCCAGCACTGCAAAAACAAAAATAATTATGAGTACATATAACCCATTTAATGAGGTAAGCATCCGTAAGTTCATATTATACTGAAAAAATTGAGCTAGGCTGACTCTGTGACTGGCTGTAAAATGCCAGTTCAGAGGACTAAGCCTAAGTTTCTGTTTCCCAAATCTGAGTATGAGGAAAAACCATAGCCAATGAGAAGCTGCCCCACCATCTGGCCTGAGCCAAGAATAGTCAGCAATGGTTCTGGAAAGTATCCAGAACCCAAGCAAGGGTTCTGGAAAGTCCTCAGAGCTCTAGCCAATTCTATAGGCATGCATAACCCTAGAGATAGAGTCAACCAATCAGGATAAAAGTCACCTAACTCCTCCCTGAAATTCCCCTAATCAGCTTTAAATGGAGCCTGCAAGCTTACGTCCAGGTCTCCATTTTGATGAATGGTAGATCCCTGCATGCTAGATTTCTGCAGAATAAACACTCTTTGCTATTGCATACTATTTGAGTCTGGAATGTCATTGTTCAGTGATTCATGGATCCTTATACTATAAGCAAATGTTTAACTAAGACATACATAAGGATAGGCAGAACTGGAAGTTCATTACTTACCAACTGTCATGAACTATTGATTGAAATAGAAAGCATCACATTAGACTAAAAATAGTGAGTGGGTGGCCTAGGGGTAGCCAGAGTCCATTTCATGATTTCCATATATTACTTAATGAAGTGCTTACTGAATACAAAGGAGAAACAAGGTACTTCGCAGTTAGCAAGCTTGGATGAAGGATAGTGGTGGAATTATTATAATACATATGTCACTTGACTAACCACTTGAAAAAAGATCATCATTGCTGAGATAGTGTAGGCACAGCACAGCCTAAATCAAGTCCTGAGGAAAATAACCCACACTGAGACTGTTGGGGTTCAAGAATCACCACACAAACCATAAAAACACCTAGCTCAGTTAAGCAAAAATAGATAATTGAATGCATACCATAAGACTGAACATTCAGGACCACAAAAAAAGGACTCAGGAGCCTAATTGTAGTACCAGTCTGTTCTCTGGGGAGGATTTTTATAGGACAATACACGTTTAGAAGTTCAGAAGGCAAAGACGGAGACAGTATTACATTTTGGCTAACTAGACAAAGTATTATCAGCGAACCTTTAAGCTGACTGATCCTGAGTGAGGTAAGAGGGGTGGTGAATGGTTGGTGAACAGGGAAGTTTCAGAAGATTGAGATAACAAAGCATAAGTATTACAATCATAGTGTTGTGACCTTTTAGAAGAAATTTCCACTGCCAGCTATAGATAATTACTTCTTCTGGAAAGCAGAGTCTGAGAACCTGAACCTAATTTCACCTTATGAACAAAATGGAGACTGAATACAAAACAGCTACAGTTGTATTAAAAGGAGCAGGCCTCAACTGAGCCATTCTGCACAACTGGTCCATAAAGATGCTTAGACTAAAGAAATCCTGAGAAGACAGAGTGGCTTACAACATTGAAGAGATGAAAACATATGATTGAGTCCAGATTGAATCTTTGAGAAAAACATTATTGGTGCCCCTCATGACTCAGCTATGGTTTATGGATTGAATGGTTGTAGTCTCCCCTCCATAATAAGAAAAGAGTGTTAATCTCTTGTTTTTTAATAAATTTGTCTATATATTTTTATTTGATACTTTTTTGCTTAATTTTATTTACTTATTTTATGCATGTAGATATTTTGCCTGTGTGTCAGGGTAACTGGTCTTTTTTTTTTTTTTTTTTTTTTTTTTTTTTTTTTTTTTTTTTTTTTAGATATTTTCTTTATTTACATGTAAATATCTCCTTTCACGGTTTCCCCTCCAAAAAACAAAGAAACAAATAAAAACAACAAAAACAAACCCCTGTTGCCTCCCCCCTCCCCATGCCTGCCACCCCACCCTCTCCCATTTATTGGTCCTGGCATTCCCCTACACTGGGGCACAGAACCTTCACAGGGCCAAGGGCCTCTCCTCCCATTGATGACTGACTTTGCAATCCTCTACTATACACATGCTGCCAGAGCAATCAGTCTGACCATGTGTACTCCTTGGTTGGTAGTTTAGTCCCTGGGAGCTCTGAGGGTACTAGTTAGTTCATATTGTTGTTCATCCTAAGGGGCTGAAAACCCTTTAGCTCCTTTGGTCCTTTCTCTAACTCCTTCACTGGGGACCCTGTGCTCAGTTCAATAGATGGCTGTGAACCTCTACTACTGTATTAGTCAGGTATGGTCAGAGCCTCTCAGGAGACAGCTATATCAGACTGGATTGTCCTTCCTTTAGTCTCTGCTCTATAGTTAATCTCTGCAACTCCTTCCTTGGGTATCTTGTTCCCCCTTTTTAAGAAGGAATGAAATGTCTACATTTTGGTCTTCCTTCTTCTTGAGTTTCTTGTGGTTTGTGAGTTGTTCTTCATGTATTCCGAACTTCTGAGCTAATAACCACTTATCAGAGAGTGCATACCATGTGTGTACTTTTATGAAAAATTTCTGAAAACTAAGAAATCTAATTATTTACCTGATTGTTACATTTGAACCAAACATATTCTTTCAAATTATTGTAAAGCCATGGAATATTTGAGACTCATTTTTGCTTCTTTGGGACAAAGGAGAAAAGTACAATTTATATACATTCAAGCTACATGTATCCTTTTATATTACTGATGACAAGTTTGAAATAGATCCTAGCACCAAAAGGGAAAAAACTGTAAGAATGGAAATACATCCTAGAACTTGTAATGCCATACATAGGGCATTCAGGATTATTGTTGTATAATCTAGCCTCTCAGAGTAGCCTTCTCACATACTTCTTAATACTGGCAGCAAGAAAGAGCAATGTAAGATTTATCACTAAATCAACTCTTTGTCAGTCTCATTCCCCATTATAATATTCTCAGAAGTATCCCATCAAGATACAGACAGAACTCAGGTACAGTTAAACAGCACATTTCTCGCTTTGCTCTAATATCCCCTAAGACCAATGCCTCTTATTTTTCTTCTTCCTTAAAATTAATCTACTCTTTGACAATTTCATCCATATATACAGTACATTCTTTGCACACTTATCATCACACTATCTCTCATCCCCCACCCAAGAAACTTCTTAACCCCATTGCCTACAAAACTCTCATCTTTCACTCTCTCAACAAGTCCCCTCTACTACTATATCTTTTGGTTTTGGTTTTGGTTTTGGTTTTGTATTTGGGGTGTGAGTGGTGGCATTGACCAATGAATTTAACCAAGGGTACCCACATGGTCATTGCTATGCAACCACAAGTAACTCACAAATGGGTACACACTGAAGACAATGACTGTGCCTCATGGCAGCCATCAACTGCCAATAGCTCCTCAGGAAGAAGCCAGGCCCTATCAACCCTTCTGTTTCCATGACTAAATATTGACAGGCAAGTGCTATAGAGTACCTGGGTACGCAACCATGGGTACTATGAGTTCATAAGCACATATCATGCTCAAAAGATACTGTTTCAGGATCCTTCTTTCCATCACCAGCTCTTATATTCTTTCCATCCTCTCATTTGCAGTATTCTCTGAGCCCTGGAAGGAGAAATATGGATATCCCACTGAGGGTTGAACTTGCAACACAACCATATTATCCATATCTTGACCAGCCATAAAATGCCATTTACTAAAAACAGAATCTTCTCTGACCAAGGCTCAGGACAGGACAGCCTATAGGTATATATAAATGAACATATTTAGGAGTCAGTTTATCATGTCCATTAAACAAAATGGAAGCAATAGGTACCCCACTAGAGCCTCCGACTTCCATCGCCATGAAATTTGACTAGGTTCACAATATCAAGAATGAACTCTCTCTTTTGTGGCAGGCCTCAGATCCAATCAACACAGTTGGTTACTTCTATAATAGCCATGCCATTATTGTGCCAGTGAGCACATCTTGCCTGAGAGGCTGATATTATATCATACAGAGTACACAACTAGATAAGACTTTTGATGACTTTTCTCCCCAGCTACCTACTGGCTAACAATCTCTGGCTCAGTAAGAGCTAGACAGTAGGAAGTAAATTCTCAGATTATTTCAAGTATCATTCCTCTCTGTCCTGCATCCAAAGTATCCTGAGCAATAAGATTTACCACCTAATTCTGTCAAACACCTAGAGAAATGGCATACTATGTGTTATTTTGGGGAAACTCTGGATTTCCTTGAACAGGTCATTGGAAGATATCTCCTACCTGGCACTGGTATTTTTTGTTTAGTTTGCCATGTTTCCTGGGAGAAACATAATCCACCTATACAGGGCACATCCAGCAAACTCTTAGCCTTAATTATATTTACATAGCTTATTAGGTACTAGATTTCCATATAGCTACTTCACACATCCTTAACTTTCGTTAACCATACCTCCAGCCTGTCCTTTCCCCCAAACCCTACTCATGTTTAACCTTTTGCACCCTAAGTATTGCCTCCCTCTAATTCTAAAACACATTTGTTCTATAATCCCAACTCATCTTAAGGCTTCCTTTCTAAAGCACAGAATATATTTATGAAATATCTCAGATTTGCCTGCCAGTCTTTCTTCAAAAATAATGATGGCACATACCTTTAATCCCAGCAGAGGCGAGTGAATCTCTGAATTTAAACCCAGGCTGATTTACAAAATGAGTTGCAGAACAGCTAGGGCTATAAAAAGACAGCTTGTCTCAAGAAGGTGACACGAGAAGGAGGGGGAAGAGGAGAAGAAGAAGGAGGAGGGGGGAGGAAGAGGAAGGAGAAGGAAGGAGAAAGAGAAGGAGAAGGAGGAGAAGGAGAAGAAGAGGAAGAGAAGGAGAAGGGGTAGAAAGAAAAGGAAGAAGCAGAATGGCTTGATGAAAAAGCCACCTCTGATCTCCCACAAGACAGCTCTAATTCTGTTCGAAGCCTTGTACCAACCTGATGATAGAAGGGAAGGTGACTTAATACTGGGTTAAGGGTCAAGTTGTGAAAGTCCTTTCTAACATATCTGGCTGAGACTCTGATGAATCTTTGGGGAAATTTTCCTTATAGGACATCTCATATGGCCCTAAGAATCATGATTGCACTAAGCATTGGTGATGGCTCCATTGTCAATAGGTTGAAATCTCAAAAATTAGCTCTAAATTAGCCTGACCCAAAAAAAAAAAGAAAAGAAAAAGAAAAATCAACTTCAACAAGTGGTGTTGAAATAAGTCCATCCCGATCTCCTGGCCTGATGGTTGTTATGCAATCATATCAAAGAGTATGCAGTCATATCAAAATGTGGGACCATGAGGAACAGGATTACTACAAGCATGACCAATATTATGTCTGCATCTTACTGTTTAGGTAAGGGGAAAGAGTACTTCATTCCATTCTTAAGACGTCTTTAAACATTGAAATGGTTTCAAATTTTTAAAAATTAGCTATATAATTTAATATTTTTTCAAACAAAATATAAAAGCCATGTTTATTTATTGAAATCATGCTATAAGCAATTTCAGACAGAATGAACAGTTCTTGTTAAATATATCTAGATACAGTTGGATATACTGCATTGAGATTATAAGTCTTTGATAGTAATTTTTTTTGAGACAGGGTTTCTCTGTGTAGCCCTGGCTGTCCTGGAACTCACTCTGTAGACCAGGCTGGCCTTGAACTCAGAAATCCACTTGCCTCTGCCTCCCAAGTGCTGGGATTAAAGGCATGTGCCACCACCACCCGGCTGATGGTAATATTTACTATTTTATATAAAATAAGAAAGATGCTTTTTGTGTATAGTAGAGGATTGCAATTTGATCATCAATAGGAGGAGAAGAGCTCGGCCCTGTGAAAGTTCTGTGCCCCAGTGTAGGGGAATGCCAGGGCCAATAAGTGGGAGAGGGTGGGGTGGCAGGCATGGGGATGGGGGAGGCAACAGAGGTTTGTTTTTGTTGTTTTTGTTTGTTTCTTTGTTTTTTGGAGGGGAAACTAGGAATGGAGAAATTTACATGTAAATAAAGAAAATATCTTAAAAAAAAAAAGATGTAGAACTCTCAGCTCCTCCTGCACCATGCCTGCCTGGATGCTGCCATGCTCCCACTTTGATGCTAATGGACTGAACCTCTGAACCTGTAAGCCAACCTCAATTAAATGTTGATTTAAAAAAAAAGAAAGAAAGAAAGAAAGAAAGAAAGAAAGAAAGAAAGAAAGAAAGAAAGATGCTTTTAATTTCATACCATTGCTCATGATGTGTTTGATAAATAATAAAATGAAATTATGACATTATCCATATACTGCCAGAAAAAGCATTGAGATGTATAAAAAACAAAAATTGCCTATGCTCCATTATGTCCACACTGGTTCTACTGTAAGACAAGAGAAATGCAGTCTCTTTAAGCATCTCTGTCCAGAATCACAAAGCAGGAAATACAAGGGTAGTTTGCAGCCAAGAGATAACAATTTAATAACTGATACAACTAAACTACATCATCTAAATGGGCACAGTTGTTCAATTGTCTCAGTGTATGAGTATAGTAATTTAGAATATGGTTTGGGTCCATAGATGTAAGTTTGACAGGAAGACACAGTATATAACAGAGGGTAAATGAATTGGTTTCTGGGAAGAGAGTAATTCAAATTATTTAGGGCACAGAATAGATTGTAGGTAGACTTATTTTAAAAGTGTAAAGAAGTCAGGTGCATATGATAAAAAGGAAAGAATAGAACAAAACAAAGATATGAGGAATAAAATATTTACAGGAAGGGGAAATTTTTGTGTTTACACATAGGATTCTGACTGTTAAATTGTATTCAAGGGTAGAAAAGGGTTAATAAAGATCCAAAATATTTCTTGTAAACAAGATGCTGAGATGGTGTGGATGGAGGTGAATTCGTTGTCTAGATAATGGTAGGTAGATCAAGTTATGTTGACAAACCCCGGTAATCCCAGCCCTTAAGCACTAAGGCAAGAGAGTCTCAAGCTTGAGGCCAACCTGGACCACAGAATGAGATTACATACAGCCTGAGTTACATAGCAAGACCTGTCTCAAATGGAAGAGAAGGGAGGGAGACTGTTAAACTCTCAGGTAGTTTAATAAATTGTTTCTGTGTTTTTATTGGCAAAAAATAAGCATACACATTTATTGGGTAGAGTTTGATGGGCCCATACATTGTACATCAGTCATCCAAGATATGTGAGTTGCCCACCATCTCAAATGTTTACTAATTCTTTGTGAGAAGAACATTGAAAATCCTCCCTTCTGGCCACTTTATGATTCAGTGTTTACCACATTCACCTTTCTGCACAGTAGAATAGTAAAATGTAAACAACTCATTAAATGTAAAACCTAAAATTACAAAGCCAATATAAAAACATAGGGAAATGCTCACCAACATTGGTCTGGGCAAAGATCTTGAGGATGACAAGAATAAAAAGCACCAAAGTTGTAATAGCACAAAAATAGACACACTGAAACGCTTCAGCGTCACAGAAGAAATAACCAACAGGTGAGTATACAACACTAAGACTGGCAGGGTTTAGTGATAGAGCCGGTCTGGATGCCAGTGTTCTCAATAAATTCTGAGACTGATCAGAATATATCAGGAAGGTAAACTTTGAAGCTTTTATAGCATGACTTAAGCTCCAAGTTCTCACACTTAATAGTTGATCTTGGGAAAATCATTTAATTACTAAGTATTTTAGTTTTCATGTGTGTGTGTCTGTTTGTGTGTGTGTGTGTGTGTGTGTGTGTGTGTGTGTGTGTGTGTGTGTGTGTGTGAAGGTGGAGGTCGGTGGTGTTTATATGGGGATGTGCGGGTGTGGTAAGTCACTGATTATACAGGAAGGTGAACCTGTGTGTGTGTGTGTGTGTGTGTGTGTGTGTGTGTGTGTGTGTGTGTGTACGTGTAAAGGACAGTGGTGGGTGTCAAATTTTTCTCTATCATGTTCCACCTTATTTTTTGAGACAAGCATTCTCCTTGAATTTGCAGTCTACCAATTTAGCTATAGTAGATCACCAGTGAACTCCCGGGATCTGCCTGTATATGCTCCCTGGCTCTGGAGTTACAGATGCAAACCATTGCACCCAGATATTTTCCTTTTTTAAAAATTTCTTTATTCTTTACAACCCAATATCAGCTCTTCCTCTCCTCACCATAACCCCCTCACTCAAATCCTCTTCCCATCCCACCTTCCCCTTCTCTAGCCCCCCTCAAGGTGTAACACGCTCACACACACACACACACACACACACACACACACACACATGCACATCAAGTCAAGTTGGGACTAGGGTCATCCTTTCCCACTGAGGCCAGACAAAGCAGTCCATTTAGGGATGCAGAATCCACAGGCAGGCAGGCAACAGGTTTGGGGACAGCCTCTGTTCTAGTTGTTGGAGGACACATATGAAGAAGAATCTGCTCATCTGTTACATATGTGTGGGAGGTGAGGGTGAGGGAGGCCAAGTCTAGCCCATGCTTGCTCTTTGTCTGGTAATTCAGTCTCTGATAGCCCCCAAGGGTCCAGGTTAGTTGGCTCCGTTGGTCTTCTTGTGGAGTTCTTGTCCTCCTCTTCAGGTCCCTCAATCCTCCCAACTCTTCCATAAGACTCCCTGAGCTTCATCTAATGTGTGGGTGTGAATCTCTGCATCATCTTTCCATTGGCTGCTGAATAGAGCCTCTCAAAGGACAGTTATGCTAGGTTCCTTTCTATAAGCATAACAGAGTATGGTTAATTAGTGTCAGGGATTGGTTCTTGCCCATGGGATAGGTCTCAATTTGGGGCAGTCATTGGTTGGCTATTCCCTCAGTTTCTGCTATATCTTTGTCACTTAACATCTTGTAGGCAGGACATATTTAGGGTCAAAGGTTTTTGGTGGGTTGCTGTCCTTATCCCTCCACTAGAGTCCTACCTGGCTACAGGGAATAGCCACATCAGAATCCATATCCCCCACTGCTAGGAGTCTCAGCTAGAAGTCACCCTGTTAGATCCTCTAGGGCCTCCCCCAATCCCAGCTCTCTGGCATGTCCTAGAGATTGCCCCCACCACCACTGATATCACTTCTCTCTCCCTTGCTCTCCTTCATATGATGTCCTCCCACCCTGCTTCCCTCTCCACCCCCTCTTCCACCCAGTTCCCTTGCACCCAGATTTTATGTGTCCTGAAGATCTAAACTCCATGTTTATACAGCTGTCATTTAATTGCCCAAGCTGTCTCTTCAACTCCCCTTTTTTTAACCTTGAAAACGTCATAGGACTTACATAAAACAAAACAACAACAACAAAAACCCACTATTTAAAGGAACTTAACATTGTATTTGGCATACCTGTGTCTCTGTTGTCTCTTCTATTTCTACTTACATCCCAAATTCATTTCTCTTATAGTATCTTGAGAGGGATACCCAAGACTTCCAATACACAAAAGTAACATTCTATTTCCCAGCCCCTTTCCCTGGAATAATCAGCTCATTAGACATACCTGCCTTGCAAACTGCAGCCAGCATCCCTGTTACCAATGTTTCACAATGGTATTGACCGATCTTCCTTCTCCAGCCCCCAATCTCAGTTTCTCACTGACAAAGCCAATACTGTGTCTTTTAGATGTTACACCCGCATCTGCTTCTGAATACTAAATTCTTCTGTGGCTGGGGTATTTAATACTGCTGGGACCAGCTAACATCCTAAGCATAATTAGTTCTGGAAGAGTAGATTACCCAGGAGAGGTGAAGCAAGAAGGAAGAAAGGGTGAATTTGAGGGGAAAACAAAGGCAACTCAGTAGCCTCTTCAGGGCTCAAGATGTCAGAGGTGTAATTAGCTGGGGTTGAGTCTGTGCCAAAAGGAAGGCAAGAGTGTTGGAACTGAGTGAATCTCTAGTTGTTTGGTTTTCCAGGAACAAAGTGCCACATATCAGAATCTCTCTCTTTGTCTCTGTCTCTCTCTCTGTCTCTCTCTGTCTCTCTGTCTGTCTTTCTCTCTGTCTCTCTGTCTGTCTTTCTCTCTGTCTCTCTGTCTGTCTGTCTCTCTCTGTCTGTCTCTCTGTCTCTCCCTGTCTCTCTCTGTCTCTCTGTCTCTGTCTCTCTGTCTCTGTCTCTGTCTCTCTCTGTCTCTGTCTCTGTCTCTCTCTGTCTCTGTCTCTGTCTCTCTGTCTCTCTCTGTCTCTGTCTCTGTCTCTCTGTCTCTCTCTGTCTCTGTCTCTCTGTCTCTCCCTCTCTCTCTGTCTCTCTGTCTCTCTCTCTCTCTCTCTCTCTCTCTCTCTCTCTCTCTCTCTCTCTCTCTCTCTCTCTCTCTCTCTCTCTCTCTCTCTCTCTCTCTCTCTCTCTCTCTCTCTCTGTCTCTCTCTCCCTCTCTCTCTCTCAGTCTGTCCATTTTGACCTTTCAAATGCAGGCCTGCTTGCAGCATTTCTGAGCTTTATCCAATCTATGACACTTAAGCCCTTCGGAGGAGTGCCTCAGATTCACAAGAAAAGAGACAGAACTGATTCTTATCAGATAAAACCTGGGACTGAGTTTTGTCAGAAGTAGCTTTTCTGCTTGAAAGGAACCTGGAAATCTTTTTCCAGAATATATGACTTTCAGAAAACTTTCTTAGTCTACAATGACATATGAAAAGTGGTTCCATACCTTTTCAGAAATAAGATGTGTTATTGTCACTGTTACATAATTGCTGTCACACCACCACTTCTACTCATTCATGTCATCTGTGTCATCATTGCCAGCTTTCTCTTCCCTCGCTCTGGTTCTTAACCATTAGACTGCCTGTTGTTTGATCATGGGCTTTTTAGTTACATGAAATCACTCTGAGACCCAGCCCTTTTTTTGGATGTCTGAATATGCTAACAATAAGGAATTGCTTTTGTCAAGTTTTGAAAACTGAAGACATGGACGTGCATAAAGAGAAAAAGGTTTATTAAGACCATTGATCCCTTTGGTCATAGAGGCTTAATCTAAAAGGCTAGAGATTCGATATAGCTCAATGCATGACTTAGGTGAGTTCCAAATACCTGAGGAATCGGGGAAGCCAATGATGGAGTTTTCAGAACAAGGATGAAGACCCCAAAGCTTAGGAGAACACTAGTATGAGTTATAGGGCCAAGGTGCCCAGGCCAGGGAGAAAAAGTAGCCTATGAGAGCATGAATCCATCCACCTCTGCCTTTGTTTCATTTGTCCCCAGCTGATTACACGGTGCCCACTCACATGGAGGGTACCTCTTCCCCAGTCAGTCCTCTAACTCAAAGGTTAGTCTCCCTCAGAAACCCCTTCACACACACAAGCCACTCATTCTTTCCTCTCAAATGCCAAACCACCTGTATTTGCCTTTCAGCAGTAGCAATACAAGCCCAGTGCCTACCAACAAATGGAGAACAGTCCATACCTCACTGGCTATCTAAGTACTCTCAATCCAGTCAAAGAAATACCCAAAATAAGCCCTCCCAGGAATGATAGCCAATGATACCTTCTTATCTTAAAGTATATATGCTCAGGAAGAATTGGCAAATAATTCGCCCACCCGAGTGCTAACCTGACAGATTCTGCTGGGGCACAAAATAGTTCATTGTATTGGATTCAAAAGGCATTGTAACATTCTTTTTTTTTTTAACTTTTGTTGCATTATGAAGAGAAAAGTTACATGATTTCAATTTATCTGAATGTGTTAACACTTAAAAACATATTTTAAGTAAATAGAATTAAATCACATTCTTCTTTCCCTTTTGTACCACAACTCCTCCCAGAGACCCCCACTTCATTACCTACAATATCTTTTTTGTCATATTCCTTAAAATTTATAAAATATAATAATAATAATAATAATAATAATAATAATAATAAGTATTATAAAAGTTGTTTGATATAAAACAACAATCAATTTACAGTCTTATGTAGATGCTCGTCTACAGCAATAGTGAAAATACATTTTTCTCAATATCAATTTTAAATAACTCCAAACATATTAACTGTATACTTCAAAATAATACATCACTACTAGTATTGTCTTAAATGAACATGAATGTATAAAGTCTTTTGTTTGTTTGTCTTGCATTTAGTAGAGCTTAAAAATCTTGGCTCTTACTGTGGTACAAGCCCAAAATAAGAACAATTTTTAGACATTGGGTTTCATTGTAATAAGGCTGTACTTCAATGACCCTCACATCACCAAAGGATTTTACCTCCATTGTAGTTAAGCTGAGAGTTGATAATTCTGCTGCACCAAGGAATGAATTGTAGGCACGATTTTTGGATACAGACTTCCTGCTATGGTCAAAGTTATTTGCCTTGAGTGAGTGACTTCATTCTCAGCCCACAGAGAACAGGTTACATTCATTCAAGAAATGGTGTGTGTATTAAGATGGTCTATCCATAAAGTCATTCACCAACTCTTTCAATGAACAATGGTTCTGCTTGGAGGGTGGCACAGACATTAGGTGAGGGTAAGAATTTGGTTCATTAGCTTTGATAATTTGGAAAAGGATTCATCTCAGAGAAATAACAACTTATAAAGTCCTCTTCTTCAAACTTGATACAAGAGTTACAAACGTCAAGCAAAGCATTCAGTCTCACTCTTTGTTGTTCTCTTACAAGACACCTCCCTAGTTAATAGCCTATGTTTCTTTTGGGTATATAAATACTTTTGAAATATATAATCTGTTCTTAAAACCATAGTATAGTGTAAAAACATGAAATAAACAATACTACTAATAGAAAGGCTGAGATAGGAGAAGCAAGATCTCAAGACCCTTATGTTATACACAGCCAGACACTGTCACGAACAAACAAACTGAAAGTGTATATAGATTGTACAATATTGGACTTATTTCTCCAATTACCAAATTAGAGAGACCATTGGATGACAATCAATAAATTTCTAATTCCTCAAATTATTGGATTTCAATCGATTAGGATATGTTGGTAATATTAATTTTCACATTAAGATATTAAGAAAAGGTAATTGTCACTTCCTGTTGTTTTTGTTGTAAGAGGTGGAATTAGGTTTGTGTGGATTTGTTGAAAGATTACTTTCTTGATCCTTCTAGGGTGTAGTTTTGCTCCTTGTATTGATGTTTTCCATCTATTATCCTTTGTAGGGCTAGATTTGTGGAAAGATATTGTGCAAATTTGGTTTTGTCATGAAATATCTTGGTTTCTCCATCTAAGGTAATTGAGAGTTTTGCTGGGTATAATAGCCTGGGCTGGCATTTGTGTTCTTGTAGGGTCTGTGTGACATCTGCCCAGGATCTTCTAGCTTTCATAGTCTCTGGTGAGAAGTCTGGTGTAATTCTGATAGGCCTGCTTTTATATGTTACTTGACCTTTTCCCCTTACTGTTTTTAAAATTCTTTCTTTGTTTAGTGCATTTGGTGTTTTGATTATTATGTGACTGGAGGAATTTCTTTTCTAGTCCAGTCTATTTGGAGTTCTGTAGGCTTCTTGTATGTTCATAGGCATCTGTTTCTTTAGGTTAGGGAAGTTTTCTTCTATAATTTTGTTGAAGATATTTACTGGCCCTTTAAGTTGAGAGTCTTCACTCTCTTCTATACCTATTATCCTTATGTTGGGCTTCTCATTGCATCCTGGATTTCCTGGATGTTTTGGGTTATGAGCTTTTTGCTTTTTGCATTTTCTTTGACTGTTGTGTCAATGTTTTCTATGGTGTCTTCTGCCCCTGAGATTCTCTCTTCTATCTCTTGTATTCTGTTGGTGATGCTTGCATTTATGACTCTTTATTTCTTTCCTAGGTTTTGTATCTCCAGGGTTGTCTCTCTTTCTGATTTCTTTATTGTTTCTATTTCCATTTTTAGATTCTGGATGGTTTTTCTCATGTCCTTCACCTGTTTGATTGTGTTTTCCTATAGTTCTTTAAGGGATTTTTGTGTTTCCTCTTGAAGGGCTTCTAGCTGTTTGAGGGTGCTACTTATGTCTTTCTTAAAGTCCTGTATCATCACCATAAGAAGTGATTTTATATCTGAATCTTGCATTTCCAGTGTAATGGTGTGTCCAAGACTTGCTATGGTGGGAGAATTGGGTTCTGATGATGCCAAGTAACCTTGGTTTGTGTTGTTTATTTTCTTATGCTTTCCCTCCCGCCATCTAATTATCTCTAGTGTTACCTGCCCTTGCTAAATCTGACTGGAGCCTGTGATCCTGGTTGTTTCAGAACTCCTCAGAGTCAAGCTGTCTCTGTGATCCTGTGATACTGGGATCCTGTGATCCTGGGCTTGTTAGAGCACCTGGGAGTGGAGCTTCCTCTGTGTGTTGTGGGACTGGCTGCAGAGCTTGCACTCAAGGTCTGCTCAGGAGACCAGCCCAGAGAGACCAGAAGGAACCAGAGCCACTGGGCTGGTGGAGTTCCTGTGTGCCTGGTCCCGCTGGTCCCAGTTACTCCCAGTGTTGGGACAGATGTTGGGTCCTCCTCACCTCTCCATTTTTAAATTAAATTCCCTCTATACCTCAGATAGGAAAGGAAGGAGATGGAAGGGAGAAGGGAAAGAAGGAGGAATACAGGAAGGAAAGAAGTCAATATATCTAAGTTTATGTTGATAACAGATTCCATTCAAATACCTCAGCATCCCTGAATACATGGCCCATTTAGAATAGTAAGTATCACACGCATCTGTATAATCTTCATTTATTTTATGAAATTCTCAGCTGGAGACCCAGTTCTGCCTTGCTGGAGAAACAATCACCGCACCTGCACCAATTTCTGTGCTTGGTTCATTTCCTTTCACAGAAATCTTAGAGTTTATGGCTAAACTCTGTAAATAAAATATTATTGTGGCTATTTAAGCTTTCCTAGATGAAAAGACTCCAGCTGCTCTTTTTTTTTCTGGAATTAACTAGCGTTCCTAAAGATGTTTAATCTCAGGAGCTGATCTACAAAGTATACCACATTAGTCCTTACAGAGCTATTACATTTCATATGTTTCATATGTTAGGTCAGCATTGGACTGCTCAGAGATGTTGCAAAATTTAAAAGATAAAATCAATTACTACATTTTTGTCAGCCTACAGGAATCAAACAACCTCATTCAATAAAAAGGAATCATGCTAGGTAACGAAAACTAGCAACTACCTAGGGCTAGAGAACTCACAGATCTCGGAGGAGAACCTACAATCACTAATTGACTAAAACCAGCATAATCACTAACAATTTAAACATTTGTCCTTATACCCACAGGTAAGTGTAGACTTCATCCCTCATCAGAGGAACTTCTCTTTGCAACAGATGGAGACCACTACAGAAAGCTACAACCAATCAAAATGCAGAGTTATGGAGGTTAACCCCTATGAATATATATCTACAAAACACTCCTGCACCTGAGAGTGGAAAAATTGTAAGAGCTACAGAATCAGGAATTTTTCTGTGAGAGTGTCTCCTAATAACATCGGATGCATAAAGTCTGATTGCCTGAACATGACCTGAACAAAGAGGACACCAACCCACATGTCAAAGTGGTTAGGGAAAGCTCATGAGGCCTCAACCTAAACAAAGAACTACAGGAAACTGTAAAAAGAGAGATGGGGAGGAGGAAAAGGGAGAAATTGAAAGAGAGAGAGAGAGAGAGAGAGAGAGACTCCACCAATGAACCCAACACAGCAATTGGTTACCCAGTACTTAATGGTCAGTCCTGAAAACATACAAGTAACTTTATACAGACTTAGAAGATTATATTTAGTAGTGTATGTATATACACAAGCACACACACATATTGTATTATATATTATGTATGTTATATTCATACACACATGAAATAACAATGGAAATAAGAGGTCATGAATTTGAAAGAGAGCAAGGAGGGATATGTAAGAGGATTTAGAAGGAGAAAGGAGGTGTTGTAATTGTAACACAATCTCAAAAGTTTAAAAAAGATTTAAAAAGAATCCAACAAAAATATTTGCCTATGACTGAATTAAGACATAGCACAAAGACAATGAAGACAGTAATGTCAGATCAATGTATCATCATACTTCTTTAATTCTGTACGTAATAAAGCAGGAAATATTTGTCCAGTGTACCTTGTAGACTGGGGATGATTTTAAATGCATTATATATACCATCTCATTTACTCTCAAAATAACTCTAGGAGGCAGGTGTTGCTCTGGGGTGACGTAATGGAAGCCAGAAAACTTGGAGAGCTGTCCTCTACCATACAAGTAGTGGGTGGCAAAATCAGTTCAGAAAAAGGAACACCATTTAGTTGCCAATTAGTCATAGACAAAGATACTCTGGCTGAAAAGTCTAGTGTGAGGAGGTCTGGAGTTCATGGGCAGGACTGTCAAGGGATACAACCTTTGTGGAAAAATTTATCAATCTTTATCAAAAGCTTGTGACTTACAAAAGCTGAACACACACTGAAATGTATTTTCAGCAGCATCATTTGAGGCACTGGAAACAGAAGCAAAAAAACAAAATTATATACTTCACAACATTGAAGATTTGTTAAAGAATTAATAATTGTATAATAACAATGTAGTTGTTGTAAAGTCCATCAAAATTATGATGTAATTGTATGTAAACATGAAGGATTAGCCTAGTTTAGTAAGAATGTATGTATGAAGCACTGTCTAAAATACAAGATATTTCCAACACATACACGTACATTGATAGCTTTTGAAACTCAGAACTATACTAACTAAAATAATATAAAAAAACTGTATTATTGTATTAAGAATTATTATCCATTATAATTACCAGTATTTTTTCACTTCTCCCCATGAGCATGTATTGTTTGTATTATGAAACATTATTTTTTATTTCTTACATTTTTAGGTTTATTATATTAACTATGTATTGTGCTAAGGGGAAGGATGGGGGTGTGGGTGGGCAAGGATGGACATGTCTGTGTATGTGCACCTATGTAAGTACAGTTTCCCCTAAGAGGCCACAAGGGAATGTCACCTCCTCTGGAGCCTCAGTTACAGGCAGTTATGAGTTGCTTGATATGGGTGCTGGAAATCAAACTCAGTTTCTCTACAAAAGCAGGATTTTGTCTTCACTACTCTTCTTTTTTTTTAATTGAAAATATTTTTTCATACAATATGTTCTGATTATTCCCCAACTCCTCTCAGATCATCCTCACCTCCCCACTCATGCAAATCACCTTAGTTTTTCTAATTAGAAGACAAACAGGCATCTATAAGAGACAGAGAAAAGAAAAAGAAAAAAGTAATAATGAAATAAGGTTTAGAAAAATTATGAATAGGACAAAACAAAGAAAAGAAAAAGAGTCAAAAGAAAAAATCACAAGAAACACATATTGATGCAGAGATACACAATTCACACATGTATGAAAACACAAAGTTGGAAACCATAATATATAAGCAAAAAACTGTAGGGGAAGAAAAAAAAGTTCAGACAAAGTATTGTGACAAGAAAAACTCAAAACAAAAAAATAGCACTGAGTTTATTTTGTGTTGGCCATCTACTTCTGGACAAGGGGCACAGCCCTAATGGTAGTTTTACATACACAGTAAGACACCATTGAAGAAAAGTAATTTTTCACTTGTGAGCAGCTGTCAATTGGAGCTAGTTTCTGAGTAAGGATGTAGACTTGTGTTCAACTGTCCTCTCAGCACTTGGGCCCTATCAAGCCTGGGCCTGTACAGGACCTACCTGTGCATGCTGCCACAGTTCCTAGGGGTCCATGTGTGCACTGGCCCTGCTGTGCTTAGGTCTTCTTTCCTTGTTGTCCTTCATCCCCTCCGGCTCTTGATGAGAACTGATGGAGGCATCCCATTTAGAGCTGAGTCTTTCCAGGTCTCTCACTGTGCACAAGAATCAGCTGTGGGTCTTTGTATTTACTTCCATCAACTTCAGGAGGAAGCTTCTCTGGTGATGGCTCAGCAAGACACTGATCTATGAGTAGAGCGGAACACCATTGTGAATCATTTTGTGGCTGCATCCCTTTAGTAGAACAGTAGTATTTGGTTTTCCCCTATGTCCCTGGCCTACCTCCTCTCAGGTTCTTGACCGCACAAGCAGGGTCAGAGATGGGTTCCTTCTCATGGGGAAATCCAATCAAATATTGGTTGGTTAGTCTCATAAGATTTGTACCACTATTGTATCAACACATCTTGATCACAATTCACCATTGTAGCCGGAAGGGATGGTAGCTCCATTGGGGTTTAGCATTCTCCTCTGGTAGCATGCAGAGTTCTTTCCAGTATTTTAAACACTAGTTAGTAGAGCTGAAGGTGGTAGTTAGGCACCAGTTTGACTTCTCACATTCAATGAATTATGTAGGTGTTGTCTTCAATAATATGGTCTTAAGCATCAGTTTGTGGAGAGCTTGGAAACAGCTATTTTTAAAGACCTGTTTTAGCCAGTGCTGTAATACCAGCACTCAAAAGGCTGAAGCAAAAGGATTTCTGCAAGTTTGAAACCAACTTCATCTACATAGCAAGTTCCCAATACATAAGGCTATGTGTTTGAGATCCTATTACAAAGGGAATAGTAACAACAGTAAATACCCTAAAATAATAAATAGTATGGAAAATAGAGTTTAAAAATTAGAAATTTGGTTACTTTGGTCACGTTTTATTCTAATAAAATACATATCTGTCTACCTTTAAAGTAAGAAGACAGAGATATCAACAATGTTCTTTAGAGTTAGACTTTATATAGACTTTGAGTCTAATTAATTTAGTGTATATATTGATTTTATTTGCAATTTTTTACAATAAAGTTTATAAAATTTAAAAACTAGAACTAGCATAGCAAACAATAAAACTATGGAAAATACAAAGATTCTAAGAG
>NW_022196912.1:73586934-73604632 GCF_008632895.1 Mastomys coucha
TCACCCACAAAAGATTAATGTGCCTCCTTACCAGAAGGAGACCACTTCCAAAATAATAAATGAAACCAACAAAAGCCACACAGCCCAGTGCTGTTGCTACATACGTACAGAAGAAAGGGACTTTTTAAAAAGCCTTTGCATTGTGGAGTTTCAAAACAGAAACTATAGTTTTTCTACCAAAAAAAAAAAAAAAAAAAAAAAAGAAAGAAAGAAAAGCAGGGCTGTGTCCCAGCAGGAATCCTCAGGCACAAAGAGCACTGTGCCTCTGGAGCCAACTGGTGACCTGACTGTGAGCCTGAGAAGAGGAGCTGAGGAAAATGTGGTACTGATTGCAACAGAAACAGCAGCAGAGTGGTCGTGGTCCTCTCAGTGGCCACAAAGGGATGTGCTTTGTATCCACCAGTCTAAATATCACAGTAAAAGTCACTGTGGGAAAGGTAACCTATGTCTACAAATGTCCACCGGTGTCCCTGCCTCATTAGTCAGTAGAGAGAGGGTTAGTTCTACCCTCTGGCAGGTAGCCACAGGTAAAGGCTGAAGGCTACCAACTCCCACCAGTCTCTTCTACACATGTAGCACTAAAATTACTCCATGGAATTTGTTTCTTGGGTGCCCCTAGTAAATGCAAGTAGGAGGGGAATTTCATGTATACCTCAGCACTTGTGTGGAGACCAAAGAGCAACTTGTCTTTCTTGGTGTATAGCTTTCTTCCTCAATGTCGAAGAGTGCCCAGTGCGAGTTCTATCTGATATTAAAAGGCTAAATAACTACAATGCTCCTAGGTTCACAAACCTGTCTTTGGTTTTGGTTTGTGTTAGGGTTGTGTAATGCTATCTAAGGAATGAACACAAGCACAGGTACAGGCACATGCTAAGCAAGTGTTCTGCTGCTCTGCTCAGCCTAGCAAAGCCTAGCTTTGCTTTTATTTTTTGAGGAAGAGTTTTCACTATGCAACTTAGACTGACCTCAAATTTGGTATCCTCCTACCTCAAATTCCAGTTTGAGATTACAGGTATATCATCATGCCCCAGTCTATCTTTTAAAGCCACATCTTCCATTCTTTCAAGGCAAAATTAGGCCAAATTTTAATGTCAATATTACTGATTGTATTCATTTTCATCCACAGATGTAGAATATTTGTCATTCTATTACATCAATGACTACTTGCCAAAAACCATAGCCAGGAAGAGCAGAGCTGGATTGAAACCCAGATAATCTGAAGTTTAGACTCACATGTTCATAGTCCCTCCCTTGAATGGACTGTGGCAATAGGCCAGGATTTTAAGGAATATTTGTTGCTCTCTTAAAAAAAAAAAACTGAGACTATTTCCAACAGGGCTGGAAGAGAAGAGTCAATAACACAAATTCAAATCGGTCTCTTACGTTACAAAACCATCCATCTAATAATGTTCTATTCATGAAAAGACATTATATATTTTATAAAGAACTAGAAGAGAGGGGTTCGAAGTTCCCTACATCAACAAGGAAATGGAAATATAAATATTTGAACTTAATCATTACATATTTTATTCATGTATGAAGTTATCACACTGTGTCCTGTGTATATGTATGATTGCTATATGTCTATTCAAAATGGAATTTCATAAAATAAAAACATTCTCTACAGTGTCATTTTCCATGTCCAGGAATTCTAAGTCACAAGCATTGAAAAACTTTAAAAAAATAATGTTAATTGGCTAGAGAGATGGCTCAGTGGTTAAGAGCATGAACTGCTCTTCTAAAGGTCTTAAGTTCAAATACCAACAACCACAGGTGGCTCACAACCATCCTTAATGAGATCTGGTAGCTCTCTTCTGGAGTGTCTGAAGGTAGCTACAGTGTATTTACATATAATAAAGAAATAAATCTTTAAAACAAAAGAAGTCAGACTTGTAAGAATTAGGATCCCCTAATTTAAAAAAATGTTAATTATTTTTTCATAATATCTTAATATGAAAATTAATATTACCAACATATCCTAATCGATTGAAATCCAAAAATATGAGGAATTAGAAATTTGTTGACTGTCATCCAATGGTCTCTCTAACTTGGTAACTGGAGAAATAGGTCCAATATTGTACAATCCATATACACTTTCAACTTGTTTGTACCTGACAGTGTCTTGCTGTGTACCACATAATGGTCTTGAAATCTTGCTTTTTCTATCTCAGTCTCTCTATTAGTAGTATTGTTTATTTCATGTTTTTACACTATACTATGGTTTTCAGAACAACTTACATATTTCAAAAGTATTTATATAGCCAAAAGAAATGTAGACAATTAACTTAGGAGGTGGCTTGTAAGAGAACAACAAAAAGTGAGACTGAATGCTTTGCTTGACGTTTGTAACTCTTGTATCAAGTTTGAAGAAGAGGAATTTATAAGTTACTCTTTCTCTGAAATGAATGCTTTTCCAAATTATCACAGCCAATGAACCAGATTCTTACCCTCACCTAATAATGTCTGTGCCACCCTCCAAGCAGAGCCATTGTTCATTGAAACAGCTGGTGAATAACTTTACGGATAGACCATCTTAATACACACACCATTTCTTAAATGAATGTAACCTGTTCTCTGTGGGCTGAGAATAAAGTCACTCACTCAAGTCAAATGGCTTTGACCATAGCAGGAAGTCTGTATCCAAAAATCGTGCCTACAGTTCATTCCTTGACACAGCATAACTCTCAACTCTCATCTTAGCTACAATGGAAGTAAAATCCTTTGGTGATGTGAGGGTCATTAAAGAACAGTCTTATTACAATGAAATCCAATGTCTAAAAATTGTTCTTATTTTGGGCTTGTACCACAGTAAGAGCCAAGATTTTAAGCTCTACTAAATACAAAACAAACAAAAAGACTTTATATTATATGTTCATTTAAAAAATACTAGTAGTGATGTATTATTTTAAAATATACAGTTAATATGTTTGGAGTTATTTAAAAAACTTTAAATAACAATATTTAAACAAAGAGTGAGACTGAATGCTTTGCTTGATGTTTGTAACTATTGTATCAATTTTGAAGAAGAGGAATTTATAAGTTACTCTTTCTCTGAAATGAATGCTTTTCCAAATTATCACAGCCAATGAACTTTGGCTTAAACTTTGTTTAAATATTGAGAAAAGGTATGTATTTTCAGTATTGCTGTAGACAAGCATCTACATAAGACTGTTTAATTGTTGTTTTATATCAAACAACTTTTATAATACTCATTTTTATTGTTCTAATATTTTATAAACTTTAAAGAATATGACAAAAGATATTGTAGGTATTGAAGGGGGGTCTCTGGGAGGAGTTGGGGTACAAAAGGAAAACAAGAATGTGATTTAATTCTATTTACTTAAAATACGTTTTTATTTATTTATTTATTTTATAAATAAGTACACTGTAGCTGTCTTCAGACACAGCAGAAGAGGGCATCAGATCTCATTACAGGTGGTTGTGAGCTACCATTCGGTTGCTGGGATTTGAACTCAGGATATTCAGAAGAGTAGCTGGTGCTCTTACCTGCTGAGCCATCTCACCAGCCCTAAAATATGTTTTTACATGTTCACAAATTCAGAAAAATTGAAATCATGTATCTTTTCTCATTATAATGCAATAAAACTTAAATCAATAAAAAAGAAAGAAAGAAAGAAAGAAAAAAGAATAATGCTAATTGCTAAATGCCTTTGTCGTAACGATTAGATTTCCAATATAGTAAACGTAAATGAATGAATCTTTGTGGTCATCTTAGTTCAAACACAGCACTCATCTCACGACTTCAGGAAAGGCCTCTTGGTCACCACGACAAAGCATGAATTACCTGCCTGCTAAACCCTCCTTTTCATAATTAAACGTGTATTCATAAAATTACAGAGGAAAGAATAAACAAAAACACAAATAGAGTTTGTACTTTTGACACTTGAAAGTTGATCAGATCATGAGGGTCCTAATCTCCTCCCTGAATAGTCTACTAGGTGTCTACTTGGAGCAAGTGGCTCACTGGGTACAACTGGGAAAGATATATCTTATCCCCAAACAGATATTCTATCTGTCTGTCTGTCTGTCTGTCTGTCTATCCACTATCGTAGTGCTCATCTAATTCTCACAAAAATTATACAACTTCTAGTATCATCATTTCCACCTACTGGGGAATGAAGCTGAGCCACCAAGAATATGAGGCTTGCCTGAAGTCTACACAACTCTACAGTCTACAGAGCTGGGGATCTGGTAAAGACCATGTGGCTCCTGGGTTTGTGCTCTAAATCAACAGGCCATTCTGCTTCTTTGCCCCTGTAAAAACTTACAGAGTTCTGGGCTTCACTTACTGAACTACTCAGAGCACAATTGAGGCTCTTTATGCATAACATCCAACAGAAAGGGAGTGCTTTGCTGTGTTAAACTTTCCCTGGGTGCACCTTAGTTCCCTCAGAGTACCCAAGGCAGAGAGAGTTCTTTCAGACCAATTGCATACATGTTTAAATCTTTTCTCCTACTTCCGGTAGTAATTTGCCAATTAAAGGGTTTAGCAATTTGCAAAGGCGTGTTGGTACCTGTTGTAGTTAGGATTTCATTGTTGTGAAGAGACTCCATGACCAAGACAACTTATAAAAGCAAGCTTTTAACTGGGCCTGGCTTAGAGTTTCAGAGGTTTAGTCCATTATCATCATAGTGGGAAGTGTAGCAACATGCAGGCAGACATAATGCTGGAAGAGGTGAAAGTTCTACATCTTGATCTAAAGGCATCCAGAAGGAAACTGGCATCTACAAGCAGCCAGGGGGAGGCTCTCTTTTACACTAGGTGGAGTCTGAGCACTAGGGGACCTCAAAGCCCACCTACACAGTGACACACTTCCTCCAACAAGGCCACATCTCCTAAGAGTGCCACTTCCCATGAGCCAAGCATATTCAAACCAACACAGCATATAATATTATCATATCCTTCACAGAACATGTAATATGCTTCAGCCCTGGAGTCCATTTTGTCAACATGGAGCACAAATGAGCTATGCTTGCAACCATCGTGACTGACTCATGTGGTAATCTGGGAACAATCATGTTGAAATGATGGGTCTTCATTCTGTATCTTGGACACAGGTTTGGACCTAGGAATTCTGAAAAATATAAAAGTAAAGCACTAAACACTAATAAGCTTCAAACAATAAGAAGTCTAAAGGTAGAGCTCTACACTAAAGCTTGAGTTATGTGAGTGCTAAACTGGAGTTAAAAGCACTTGCTTCTCTTCCAGGAAACCTGAGTTCAGTCCCCAACACCATGTCAAATGTGTTCACATCTTCCTGTAAATCCAACTCCAAGGGATCCTCTTCCTGCCTCCACAGATAAATCACACATTTGTGGCCTCCATACACACAGACACATACACATAAAAAATATATGTATCTGTTTTAAAATATACTGATTAAAGTAATGACAGAACATAACATTAACAGATTTGGGAAGCTGGAAAGTGTTCAGACAAAATATCTTCAAAAATAAGAGGCAAGGGTCACCTGGTAGATGAAGTGAGACACGAGGCTAAGCCCAGAGAATTTCTTGAAGGTCTGCATCTGGTCCCTTCCTCCTAGCTTATCCACCAGCATAGATGAGGGTGGGCACACACCTGGAGAGCTGAACTGCAGAGCCTCTGTGCTCCAGGGCAAGGATAAGGGTCATGCTGTCATAGTTTCAAACAGGGTGTACAGTCAAATCTGCATGCAGACTGGAGGTAGATGATGCTCAGCTCCTTCTCTCAGTCAATTCTGGGCATACGGATTTATACATCTCAAGAAAAGTCAGTGAATGCCTCCTCCAGGCATAGCCAGCTTCTGAATAAAGAATAATAGTACTATTTTAGACTAATTCTTTTAGAAGTCTTTTGCTATCTTACATACATATGAAAACTCAGCTCCTGGAAGGCCAGATTAGTGTCCATAGTTCTTGCCCATTGTTAGGAGCTTTGAACATAATTAAGCATTCAATAAATGCTTGTGGAATTAAATTTCAGCAAGAAAATTTCTAGAGATATAATATTTACAGCTATTAACAGACATAGAGTTCTATTCTCTTTTACGTTTTTTTGGGGTTTTTTTTGTTTGTTTGTTTGTTTTTTGTTTTTTGATATAGGGTCTTACTCTGTAGCCCAAACCAGCCTGGCTTCACACTCATGACTCTCCTGGCTCAGCTTCCCAAGTGTTGAAACTATTGGCATGTGTCACCACACCACTTTATATTCTAAGTCAGTACAGTATTCTGAGTGGGTACAGGTATCAATCCTCAGGACCCTTACAGCTTGTTTTGGGGGACAGAGTCTCTCATAGCCAGATTCACATGGTGGGCTAGGTAGGCTGGCTGTCACGCCTCAGGGTCCACGTGCCTCCACCTCCCCAGGACTGAGAGTATTAACATCCATGACCACACCCAGCTTTTTACTGGAGTGTGGGAGACTGAATTTAGGTCTTCATGTTTATCTGGCAAACAGTTTATGGACTGATCTCTCTCCCAAGACTCTAAAGCCTGAATCTTGGGGTTTGTTTTGTGTTTTGCTTTGTTTTGTTCTGTGGTAAGTGTAGGCCAGAGGAAGATGTTGGCTGCCCTGTGCTTTCACTCTCCACTTTATCACTCTGAGGTAGGGAATCTCATTGAACCTGGAGCTAGGCAGACAGCCACCAAACTGCAACAATCTCCTTGTTTTCGCCTTCATAGCACTAGGGTCACAGCCACCTGAACAGCCACACCCTTCTTCCATGGGTGCTGGGATCTAAACTCAGACTCTCATTCTTAAACAGCAAGCTCCCTTATCCACTGATCTAGATCTTCAGCTCTCAGAGTCTGAGCCTTAATGACCAAAACTATGTGGTCAAAACTTTATATTCTCTGTTATATTCTCTGTGACCAATTTACTAATATCATGATCAGTTTCTAAAATATTTATAAATTGAAAATAATTTTAATTGTCTAATATTATGTTTCTAATATTTTTTCAGGGTTCATCCAATTACAATCTCTACTTTTTAAAAAAAAATGGGAATGAAAGTTTAGCACTTAAAATAATAGAGGTCTCAGGATGTAGCTTAGTTGGTAGAATACTTGCCTAGAATATACAAAACCATGAGTTTGATCTCACAGAACTGCTCATGGTGGCATAGTCCCACCACTGGGAGAAAAATAAGAGCGTCAGAAATTGAGGCCCTTCTCAACTATAAAGCAAGTCTGAATCCAGTCTGATCTACATGACACTTTGTCTCAAAAATTTAGAAGTGATAATGTAGAAAATCTTATAAAGTAAAAGCTGAAAAATGTTCTGTTTTATTTCTATAATTTTTAACATTCCCTAGCTTTACTGGCTAGTTTTGTGTACCAACTTGACACAGGCTGGAGTTAACACAGAGAAGGGAGTTTCAGTTGGGGAAGTGCCTCCATGAGATCCAGCTGTGGGGCATTTTCTCAATTAGTGATCAAGGGGGTAGGGCCCCTTGTGGGTGGCGCCATCCCTGGGCTGGAAGTCTTGGGTTCTATAAGAGAGCAGGCTGAGCAAGCCAGGAAAAGTAAGCCAGTAAGGAACATCACTCCATGGCCTCTGCATCAGCTCCTGCTTCCTGACCTGCTTGAGTTCCAGTCCTGACTTCCTTTGGTGATAAACAGCAATGTGGAAGTAAGCTAAATAAACCCTTTCCTCCCCAACTTTCTTCTTGGTCATGATGTTTGTGCAGGAATAGAAACCCTGACTAAAACACTAGCCAAAAAAAAAAAAAGGGCCAGACCAGAATGATTTTCTGCTGTCAGTTCTGGGAAGCTATCTGTGATTTTCATCACTATTCATTAATATTAGCTGTTGATAAGCATCACTAAGTGATTTTAAGGGCTTACAGAGCAAGAGGTACCTTGGGAGGTCTTGGCAAGGCAATGCCTGCACCAAGGATTGGCAGAAGTTCAAGAATGGGATGGCCAAGCCACCTACCTCTCTTCTCAGTGAGCAGTCAGGTTCCAGAGGAAGAATGGTAACAAAGAGCAGCAGAAGCCAGGAGTCCTTTATCTTTTTTCTCATAGATAAGATCATTTCAAAAACTTTTACTTGCTGAAAAACAATCATTTTAAAACAAAGTATGAATAAGAGGGACACCTGTAGGTGACTCACATGGTGGCCTTCAGCTCCACTACGGAGAGGTAAAAGTAAGGACCAGAAACCAGAAACAGAGCACAGACCAACAGTGTCTGTGTTCATCTCACTCTTCCTACATCCCCAACTCTTTATGTGCTGAGATCCCATGGAGACTTTCTCCTTGTGCAAAAATAATCTGCTTGAACTCTGCCATCTTCTCTTGGTTCCCACTGAGGAGTCTACATCTCTAGCAGCTCATCCCACCCCCTCAGTGTAAGGCTGCTCACAGTGCCACAGGTCCTTAAGCCAAGGAGACTCTACAAGCGCCTTCTATATCATCAATCCCCCATCTTCCAATAACTAAATTGTCCTGTGAGTCTCAGGTCACTTCTGACTCAGTCATATACCTGCTTCCAAGTTACACCATCAAAGAAGACTTTGATATAAAAATCATTATGTTCCCCTCTAATTGCCAGCAGAATGTCTCAAAAAAGAAATATGATTCTAAAATAAAATTAGCCTCTAGGTTGTCTCTGTGCCTGTGACTTTCAATTATCACCTTGGATACCACTGTGAGCCACCTGCGACCTGGAGAGCTCTCAGCTTTGGCAAGTGAGCCAATGTCCTGATGGCTGAGCTTCAGATGGGGAAGAGGGAATCTCAGAATCTGCATACTACAGACAAGACAAGCAAGGTCCCTCTACTAGGATATCAGCATGAGTCAGCTGACTTGAACCAAGGCAGCCAATACTGACCAGAGGTGAACAGTCCATTCATGTGACAAAGGAACACCAGATGTTTCTTTTCTTGTGAAGGTGAGATAACATTTAAGAACTATACATTAGTCACAGCTGTAGCTTCAAAAGATGTTCTTGTATATGAACTCCCTGGCCTTGTGCTCAGTGGGCTTCAACTTAACCCAAGAGATGCTAAGTTATTCATCAGCCCTCAGGAACACTACAGACTCATGATTCAGCCTGGGCTTTATAATAAGGCTAAGAAAGTATAAATACCTGAGTTGCAAAGAAAGCACAAGTGTGGGATAGAATACATATCCACTCCAATGAGCAATAGGCCAAGTTCATGCCGCATTATAATCTTGAATAAAACATTTCTCAAATGATAGACATGTCTCCGTGCATGGTTGAGTAAAGTCTGACTCAACGGCAGAAATAGTAGAAGAGACAAACACAGTAAGAAGACAAAATTCCAGGCCTTTTATTTCAATTTAGCCATCCATCAGATAGCAATGGGCTCCAGCAAAGAGTCAATGGTTTTAGCAAATGCAGCCTTCAAATTAAACCCACAAGTCAGAGGTATTATCTCCTGTAAGCTAGTGGGAAACTAATAATGTATTGCTCAGCTGTATGACCTCCAGAGTATGTGATTTTTTGGGTCAACCCAGAGTAAATGCTGTGATTTTGCTCTGAGCTTTTTTATCTGGCATCTGAGATGATTATATTTTATAGGATGATGATTTTTTTCCCTTGCTAATAATTCCCACTTGAATTGTTTGTCATTTGCATGGCCACCTAGAACCCAACTAGCTTTAGCTTGGCTTAGTTATAGAGACTTCTAATCTACAAATATTCTGGCCTTGTGGCCCAATCTGTTGTTTTATGCCAAAGCTGTTGAGGCAGAACAAGGATGAGGCACATAAAAACACACCCTGCTTTACATGGAACAAGCTAAGTACTCAGAGTTGGCTCTCCTTTTGTCTCCTTAAAGTGACCCCTGTGTATGGCTTAAGCTGTACAGACAATAATTATCCACATTCAATTACATACCACTAATAAAACTTGGAGGTCTGGGTTCAATTGAACCAAACGAAGTGTTCTTTGAAGTCTGTTGTGGTATTGTATACCTGTAATCTCAACATGGGTGTGGTGGTTTCAGGAGGATCAGGAGTTCAAAAATCAGCCTCAGCTATATAGTAAGTTCAAGACCAGCCTGAGCTACATGAGATCCTGTCTCAAAAAGCCAAACTCAAATCAAGAACCAAGGTGATATCATATATCATATATCATATATCATACTCTGCCACTCAGGAAGTGGCAGAGTAGGTTATGAGAGTGACTAAGGCAGACAGCAGCAAAAAGCAGGAAAGAGACTTCAAAATCTGTACCACACTTCTGGTGCATTTTTTCAGTTGTTCCCTAATCCCAGGTGACTGTCACTTGTGTCAAGTTGACAAAAACTAACCAGCCCAGTGGTCTACATAACCTTCCTGGCTTTGGTCACAATATACATTTATTTTTCCCATGCTGGCTAGGTGACATAGTGGAGACTGGCCTTTTTTCTGCTCCAGGGGTGACTTCAAATTAGTCTCAACTGATAATAATGATCCAGGTCCCTCCTCAGGCATTGGCTCAGAACTCAAGGTTAGATCTATCAGTGTGTGACGATCCACTGACTTGGATGGACACGAACTTAACCCTGTCCTACCAAATGATTCCTTGGTTGACTGAGCTCCTCCCTCAGCATTGAATGTGAGCCAGGAAGCATGTAATTCACAAGCAACTGAGATCCATCTCTCCACCATGGGGAAAGCCATCTATAGACCAGTCAATACATGTAGGAAAACAGAGGTGGGCAATTAAAGCCAGTGAGCCAGCCCTGATCACAACGTAGCCCTGCCTTCAGACTTCCTGCTCCAAACTAACAAATGCACTTGTGAACTAAGCTGGGCTGAATCAACATTTCTCTCACTAAAAGCATTCTGAATGACACTATTCTATATGCTTTCTAAGTAAAGGCAGCTATATATTTAAAGAAAATATCTGGTGACCTACCAAACTGAATTCACATTAACCTCTAGTAAATGGTGATTGCCACTGTGGGAGTCAACACTGCCAAAATAGAGTGCCATATTCCACAGTATTAGAAAAATTCTAATTTTTTTCTTCTTGTGATGAGTGTGTATAAGGTTTTTTTAAGGTTTCTTTAAGGATTTTTTTCAGATCTTTAGATTTTATTTTCTATATTTATAAATGTGCCTGTGTATATGAATGTCCATTCCTGGTGCCACCAGAGGGAAGCACAGGGCATCTGTTTCCCTGACCTTGGAGTTACTTGCAGTTTCAAGCTGCCATGTGGGTGCTGGAACTGAACCCCATCCTCTACAGGTAAAACCAGTGCTCTTAATCACTGAGCCATCTCTCCAACCCCAGTATGTGTACATTTTTAATAAACATGTTCTAGCAAAAGCACAGTAAGGAGATTGATGAACCCTTCAAAAATATCTTCACATTCTATTAAGAAAATTTATTATTATTATTATTATTATTATTATTATTATTATTATTATTATTATTTATTGGTAGTGGTGGTTTGAGCCACTAATTATAAGGAAAAAATTATCAACAAGGTGCTTATGGTAGTTTCCCAACCTAAGTATATGCCCACTGAGAAACATTCCACCTTATTGTCTTTCCTCCACTCTCTCTTTTCCCTCTTCAGCTATACCCTCCTCTAAGAACAAACCCTTCCCAAGACTCCCAGAAGCCATATTTATGCTGCAAACCTTGCTTTCTTAGCCTAGTGATAGGCACTTAACCAAGATATGCTTCTTGACCCTGACTAAACACTTATTCTTTCTACTAATAACAAGACAGAAAGAGGCCTTTTACAATATCAGTGGCAAGAATTTAAGTTAGGTGCTAGAACTCCTAATCTAGTACAGAGACCTAGAGACTGAAATGCACAGCTGGAGGCAGAACATGAACATCATACCCACTCCTCCCAAGGCTCAGGGATCTTCACAAAGAGGAATGCAGAATGATGGGAAGAATTGAGGGCAGTGGAGGACTGCTGTAAAATATTGTTTTCTGTCCTCTGAGAGGCTCTACCAAGCAGCTGACTCAGACAGATACAGACCCCCACACACACAGCCAAACAGTAGATAGAGCTTGAGGACTCTTATGGAAGAATAGGAGGAAGGATTGCGGGGCCCCAAAGGGGATAGGTACTCCACAGGAAGACCAACAGAGTCAACTAACCTGAACCCTTGGGACTCTCAAAGTCTGAACCACCAACTAAAGAGCACAACATCTGGACCTAGGCCTCCTCCCACATATGTAGCAGATGTGCAGCTTCATTTCATGTGGGTCCCAAACAACTAGATCAGGGGCTATCCTAAAAGTTGTTGCCTCTGTGTGAGATACGTTCTTCTAGCTGGGCTGCCTTCTCTGGCCTCAATGGGAGAAGTGCCTAGCCTTGCAGAGACTTGAAGTGCCAGAGTTATGGAGATACCCAGAGGAGCTGACCTGCTCAGAGGATATGAGGATAGGGGATAGGGGAAGGACTGTGGGAGAGGGCAACCTGGAGTGGACCGTGATCAGGATGTAAAGTGAGTAAGTAAAATATATATATATATATATATATATATATATATATATATATATATGTATGTATGTATGTATGTATGTATGTATGTATGTATTTTTTGTTTGGATTTTATTGCTCTGAAACGACACCATAACCAAGTCAACTCTTATAAAGGACAACATTTAATTGGGGCTGGCTTAGAGTTTCAGAGGTTCAGTCCATTATTGTCATGGTGAGAAACAAGGCAGCAAGCAGGCATGTCACTGGAGGAGCTGAGAGTTCTACATCTTGATCCAAAGACAGTCAGGAGGAGTGTCTCTTCCACAGGCAGCCACGTGGGGATTTTCTTCCACACTGGGCAGTGCCAGAGCATAGGACCTCAAAGCCCATGCTCACAGTGAACAATCATTAAAGAATTACTTTGTTAAACACACACACATATCTGACAAGAATTCTTTCCCTAAGATTTAAGCAACATAACCAGACTACTTTCTTAAAACAAAACAAGAATCTGTTTTAAACAGCCAATAGGGGAAGCCGATAGAGGAGGACTCAAGTGTGTACGTGGGCACACGCACTCCTCTAAGTACATATGCCATTTAAGTATGGTTATGTTATTGTTGATTCCAGCATATACATCTATATCCCAACAAGCTATTTTATTAACCCTAAATGTTATTTAAAATATGTAGGGGACCATCAAAGTGGTTCAGTGAGTAAACATGATTCATAGAACAAGCCTGATGGCATGAATTTGATCTTTACAATTTACAAGAAGGAAGAAGGAGAGAACTAACTCTACAAATAGTGAATGCTAAACTCCATATGCATTCTGTGATATGTACATTATGGCCTACATCCTGCACATACCAAGTAATAGTAAATATATATAGTAAGGATTGCATATGTTAATAAGAATTTCCCCCACTCAACTTTATCCCCATCACTTCTTGCTAATTGCATTGTTTATTTGAATTACTTATTCAAAACAGCATTTGATTATTCAAAATAATGTTGCTCTGTCTTAATTGAATCCTGCAGCAAGCCAGCATGCACTTCTCAGCTTGCATAGTAATTTATCAATACACTCATTATGCATTTCTTATGGGAAGGACATAGATTATAATGACAGATTGGGTTAAAGCTATGCCTGCTTTTCTTTAGGCAGAACAAAAGAGAAGAAACAAATTGGATATATGAAAAGGGACTTTTTTTCTAAGAAGTTTAAATATTTTATCATATCATGTCAATTATGTTTAATATTATGAAACATCTTTACTCTAGGGAAACAAGAATACACACACCTCTATGTACAACCCCCCAGGAGTGATATTTGTATATTCAACCAAGATTGATTGAATTGAAGACTGCAACAACTAATTAGCCAGTTGAAACTCACAGATGGATCAATGGAAGAGAATCTTCCAGAACCCTACAGACCAAACTCTTTCCTCATCTAGCCCAGTTTCTGTCTTAAACTAAGCATGTTTGTATTTGTAACAAATAATTAGAAAGACTGCACTGTATTTCCATAGAATCTGTATGCTCTCAGAAGTTACAGGCTGTTGTAGGGCCGAACTGGACCCTGGGTATAGAAGTGGTTTTCTGGCAGAGCGTTTTTTTGTGATTTTTATGGTGGTTATTGCTAATACCCTAGCTCAAACAGTTCAATAAATAGAAATGGAAAGAGAAAAAGGGAGGGGAGGAGAAGAGGGATGAGAGAGGAGAGAGAGATCTCTCAATAGGCTAGAGTGTGCCCACCCTTATTAGAAAGTACAATCTCTTTAACTTTGTCTACCAAGCTGAATGCACTGAATGTAATCATATCTGGAAAAATTGACATAGACATTCCATATGTTCCAGTAAATATGATGCATAAAATTAAAAGTCAGAAAGACTAAAGTTAGTCAGGATGAATATTCTGGTTGAGCAACAGTGCAATTGTGTTGTCCATTCCTAAAGTAAAGAAGCCTAAGAGAAGGTTGTAGAATAAAATCAGGAGTCACGGTTTGGTCAGGCAAATTACACTTATTTGACACTTAAGTGGAACCAGCTTCTAGGCAACTAAGTATAGAATTCGGAATTTAAGAGGAAAGGGCTATTGATATCTATTTGAAGGTATAAATAAACACATGATATATAATGTCACAAGAAAGAAGAGAAACACCAAGAAATCAAGTGTACATAGAAAAGAGTTGTAAGAACTAAGAGATGGGAACTGATGACACCAGCTAGTATTAAACTGCACCAGTAGAGTAAAATCAAGCTTGTAAGGGCTTGATTTTTGGTGTTTGTCATTGATGTTGATATTGATGATATTGTTGTTGCTGTTGTTGCTGTTGGTGGTGTTGGTGTTGGTGTTGGTGTTGTTGTAGTGATTTTTGATTTTGTTGCTGTTGTCATTGGTGGTGGTGGTGTTGCTGTAGTTGTTGTAATTGTTGATGTTGTTGCTGTTGGTGGTGGTGATGGTGTTGTTGTTGTTGTAGTGATTGTTGATTTTGTTGCTGTTGTCATTGTTGGTGGTGGTGTTGCTGTAGTTGTTATAATTGTTGACGTTGTTGCTGTTGTTCTGGTTGTTGTTCTGCCAGACCTCCAGCCTGTTGAACAATGTGACCCACATTCAGAGTAGATCTTCCAGACTCTGTTCACCAACTCACACTCTGGAGAGTATCCAGCAGAAACTCCTTAGAACGGCCAGCCTTCATGGCAGGAGACTGAGACACAGCCATCATGGCAGGAGACTGTGACACCTTAGCAGCCAAGTAAAGACTAAAGCAAAGGTAAGAGAAGCAAACAACCTCAACTGGAAACTTTTCAGACTCCACATCAGGCAGGAGACCCGGTAAGGGGCAGGATATAGGTTGAACTTGGAGGTTCCTTACAGTTAATTTGAGTAATAATGCAAGCTAGAAGCAGATGAATGAATATGTAGCAAAGAACATGAGAAACGAAGTCTGATTTTTTTAGGTCACTCTGAACCAACCAATTAAAGCCCTTAAACTGGTGGCTCTGGGCAGATTCTGAACTAAAGGACATTTTATATAGACCTATAATTCTAGAGAAAATGAAAGGCAAGACAAAATGACAACTGAGATTCTATTTTGTAGAGCTAACCTTTGCGATTCTATTTATAAGTTCCTCTCCTTCATCATTTCCAGTGAGTTCCTTTAAGTGTGCTTTCTGTATTTTGACTTCTGCTTCTCTCCATTGTAGGAGAATGATTGCCAAGTCAGGTGGGCAACAATCAGTGGGGTTTTTTTCATTAATCTCACAATAGCCAGTCTTGTGTGCACATTCCTGCAGCAATCAGCCTGGAACAATGCTCACCTTTCTCCAAGGCAGTGGTTCCCAACTTATGGTCTCCTTTGGGGATTGAATGACCCTGTCACAGTGGTCACCTAGGACTATTAGAAAAACACAGATTTACATTAAGATTCATAACAGTAGGAAGATTACAGTTATGAAGTAGAAACAAAAATAATTTTAGGGTTGGGGGGTCACCACAACATGAGGAACTGTATTAAAGAGTTGCAGATTAGGAAGTTGAGAAACAATGCTCTAAGGTTTGCTCTGGATGTTTTGTGACCTGAGTACATTTCGTTTTTTCTTAACTATAATAATGTCTTAAACACACACACACCAAATGATAATAGATAGAAAAGTAGATAGACAGACAGACAGACAGATAGATAGATAGATGATACATACATACATACATACATACATACATACATTCATAGACAGATAGATGGTAGACTTGTGTACTACACTGACCCAGAAAAATAAAACTCTGCAGTAAATATCACATTAGCTAAATCAGATGAACAAGCATTTCTGTACCAATGGCCATTTTTCCATCATATTATTTAAGGACTGCCCATTGCAGATCACAGAGATAGAGATTCAATGAAAGACAAAATGTTGCAGAAAGAAGCCAATGTTATCCGCATTGACAATACCTGTGGAAAGCGTGAGAGCTTGTTCCCAAAAACAACTCTTTCATTATCTTCTAGAAAGTTGTATCCAAAGAAGATTTTTAAAATAGCAAAGATCCATAAATGAAGCAAAACAGCAGAGCTGATGTTAATAAAAACTCTTCCCTTAAATCTGCTCAGAGCTGTGTCTCTGGACAGTATTAGGGACATCTGCTAGCTTATCCCACTTGCTGATAAAGACTTCAAGAATGAGAGCTGTGGAGAAAATAGAACAATTCACACTGGATCCCAAGGCCTTTTCCTCTTGTGTCCTGGCAAATTTGTGTCTGGCGAATTAACTCTTTAAAGAGCCTGGATATAGTAGAATGAACTTCCTGTTAGTTCCCAGCAGGTGGAGTTAGGGTGAATATGATCAGATCAAATTACATTGTGAGAAATTCTTAAAGAATTAATAAAAATGCAACAGTTTTGCTTTCTGGTCACACAATACCCAGAAGAAGCTCCATTCCTAGGCGCTCTAACACACCCAGGATAGAGGTGAGGAGGACACAACATCTGTCCCAACACCTGGAGTAACTAAGACCAGCAGGACCCAGGCACACAGGAACTCTGCCAGACCAGTGGCTCAGGTTGCTTCCCCTCTGTTGGGGCTGGCCAGTGCCCTGAGCAGACCTTGGGTGTAAACTCCAAAGTCATTCCCAAAACACCCAGAGGAAGCTCCACTCCCAGGTGCTCTAACAAGCCCAGGATCACAGGATCCCAGAATCACAGGATCACAGAGACAGCTTGACTCTGAGGAGTTCTGACAAAACCAGGATTGCAGGAAGGACAGGCTCCAGTCAGGTTTAGCAAGGGCAGGTAGCACTAGAGATAACCAGATGATGTGGGGCAAGCATAAGAATATAAGCAATATAAACCAAGGTTACATGGCATCATCAGAACCCAATACTCCCACCATAACAAGTCCTGGACACACCATCACACCCTAAAAGCAAGATTCAAATCTAAAATCATTTCTCATGATGATGATACAGGACTTTAAGAAAGACATAAATAGCATCCTCAAAAAAATACAGGAGAACACAGGTAAACAGCTAGAAGCCCTTCAAGAGGAAACACAAAAATCCCTTAAAGAACTACAGGAAAGCTGGGCAGTGGTGACGCACACCTTTAATCCCAGCACTTGGGAGGCAGAGGCAGGAGGATTTCTGAGTTCAAGGCCAGCCTGGTTTACAGAGTGAGTTCCAGGATAGCCAGGGCTATACAGAGAAACCCTGTCTTGAAAAACCAAAAAAGAACTACAGGAAAACACAATCAAACAGGTGAAGGAAATGAGCAAAACCACCCAGAATCTAAA
>NW_022196912.1:73605470-73624857 GCF_008632895.1 Mastomys coucha
GTCTTGAGATCTTGTTTCTCCTATCTCAGCCTCTCTATTAGTAGTATTGTTTATTTCATGTTTTTACATATACTATGGTTTTCAGAACAGCTTACATATTTTAGAAATATTTATATACCGAAAAGAAATATAGACAATTAAATTGGGAGGGGGTTTGTAAGAGAACAACAAAGAGTAAGAATGCGTTGCTTGACGTTTGTAACTCTTGTATCAAGTTACCACAGTAAGAGCCAAGATTTTAAGCTCTACTAAGTACAAAACAAGCAAACACAAAAACACTTTATATGTTTATGTTAATTTAAGGAAATATTAGTATTGATGTATTATTTTGAAATATACAGTTAATATGTTTGAAGTTATTTAAAATTTATATTGAGAAAAATGTATGTATTTTCAGTATTGTTATAGACAAGCATCTACATAAGACTGTTAAATTGATTGTTTTTATATCAAACTTTTATAATACTCATTTTTATTGTTATAATATTTTATAAATTTTAAAGAATATGACAAAAAAGATATTGTAGGTATTGAAGGGGGGTCTCTGGGTAGAGTTGGGTACAAAAAGAAAACAAGAATGTGATTTAATTCTATTCACTTAAAATATGTTTTTAAATGTTAGCAAATTCAGATAAATTGAAATCATGTAACTTTTCTCATTATGATGCAATAAAACTTTTTTTAAAATGCAACAGTTTCTTTTTAAATCCCCAGGTTAAAAAGTATCAGTACCAGGAAGCAGGAGTGGGTGGGTTGGTGAGCAGGGGTTTTAGGAGGAGAAACCAGGAAAGGGGATAACATTTGAAATGTAAGTAAAGAAAATATCTAATAAAAAATAGAAAAGAAAAAAAGAAGTAATAATATACATAAAAAAAATTATCGGTACCAAACCCATTGCTTCTCGTGTCTGAGCTTACTAGCCTTAGGGTGGGAGAAGAGAGTGTATAGCAGAGAAAGCCAGCTTGTCCTTGGTTGATAAGGACAATGTCAAAACAAACAGCACAAACTATAAAATCCAGCATGTGCGCATCTGAACGGCTATAAAGCTGAGAGCAAACAGTGAATAATCAAGTTGGGGGTCTTTTCTCTGCTGTACACAACAGGTGGACAGGATAGTTTGTTGAGGGATAGGTCAGATTTTTAACTAGATTTTCAAGTATCAGTAATGTTAAAAAAAAAAAAAAAAAAAAAAAAAACAATATTTTGCGGGTACCCTCTGTCCTGTCACTTCTGACATCTATGTGGATTTGACATCTGCTCCCACACAGCCTCATTTTAGCTTCCACCTTGTGCCCCTCACATTCACTGACTGTGCTGGCCTACTTTCAATTCCTGGAACATGCGAAGGACCTTCCCCCACATCACCCGTGTCTGCTGATTTCACTGACATAATAGTTGACCAATAATACATGTTCACTGAGCTCATTTTTTTTTCCTCTCCTGATTCTTATCCTCCAGGTGTTTACTTTCTTTCTTGTGGCACTTCCAGAAGCCAGCATAGAACATAACAAACACAGCTTAGGTGCCACAAATGGATATTGAGGGATGCAGGGAAAAAGGATGCACAGGAGGAAGGGAGAGAGGGAGGGAGGAGGAGAGAGAGGGAAGAATAAAGAGAGGAAAGGAGGAAGGGGAGGGGAAAGAGGGAGGGAGAGAGGGAGAGAAAAAGAAGGTGAGAGGGAAAGGGAGGGAAGGGGGCCCAGACAAATCCACAGCTCAAGTTTTGCTTTAATAATAAATATCCTTGTCAAAATTATTATAATTCTTCCCTTGGAAACAACAGCACCACGATCCATCATTCAATAAAGGTGATCTTGTGTTAAATTGTTTTATAGCTACTTGACTAAGTATGTTGTTTTCAACAATTTTTTAAAACAGTAATAATAGTTTTTCAATTACACCAAAGCATTGTCACTAATACCTACTGTGTTTCTGACTACTAAGTAATAATTGAATTCATACATTTCTGGTCATCTTAACGAGCCTTTTACATGGATATTTTAAAGACAACTTAACGATAGCAACATGAATTGACCTTTTTCAAGACGTATTTTTATTTTATGTGTTTGAGTATTTTTCACATGTATGTGTATCATACAGATGATACACTGTCACGATGGCCCAAAAAGGCCAGAAGAGGGTACTAGACACCCTGGAACTGGAGTTACAGAAGGTTATAAGACAATGTATAATTGCTAGGAATTGAACCCAGGCCCTCTAGAAAAGCAGCAAGTGCTCTTAACCACTGGGCCATCTTTCTAGTCCCTGAACTATACTTTTTCATAACACCAAAGCATGTAGCATTATCTGTTGGGTTTAACAAACAATCATTGTGGGCGGTGTCATATTTAGTACTACAGGAACACCATGTGATGATAATGGATTCTAATCATTAGACATTTAACATTGTTTTCCACCCTTACCTATAAATTCTTTTCTTCCCCTTTCTTTCATCTTTTAAGAGCTTTTTAAATAATATTTCCCAAGCACAAGAAGGCACATAAAACCTAAACAAAGTTAGGAATGAAATCATGCTTTGTTAGTCCATCAGGAACTGTAACACAATATAAAACATAAAAACAGACAATTGAGGGACGAGATGTACCTTAGGTAAGGAATTTGAACACATACAATATACCCTGTGGGCTATATGTAACATCTGCAATGTATAAATTTGGCTTCATTCAGCATAATAAAAATGTTGATCCCACATAAAACTCCATCAACAATCTTTCTCAAATAATGAAAAATAATTTACTTTAAAATGAAAATAAATGCAAATTTAAAAACTTACTTATCTATATATTTGTGTGAGGTATGGGACACATGCACTCATATGGAGGTCAGAAAGTAACTTATGGGAATTGGTTCTCTCCTTCCTCCATATGGGTCCTAAGAAATCAAACTCAGGTCATTGGGCTTGCTAGAAAGAAGTTTACCCACTAAGCCATCTCATTGGCCCAATAAATGCAACTTTAATTAAGGAAAGTGAAACTAAAGTTGCTTAAAATCAAACTAGTATTTTTTTTTCTTTCAGTCTTTAAGAGACAAGATTTCTCTAAGCACAACACATTAACATCACAGAAATTATTTCTCTAGAACGATAGCTGACCTTGATGGTCCTCTGGACACACTTGGTAGCACACACCTGTGATCCAAGCACTTGGAAAGCTAAGGCAAGAGGATCATGAGTTCATGGCCAGCCAGACAACTTAGCAAGACCTCGTCTTCAAGATAAAATTCTCTTTCCTGACAATTTTTTACAACTAATTGCACTGCTCTCCTTCTGATGTGGTAATAACAGTCCCCATTTTTAATTGAATATTTTGTACTTATTCACTTTACATCCCGATCACTACCCCCTTCCCAGTCACCCTCCCACAATCCCTCCTCCATCTACCTCCTTCTCCTCTAAGCCGGTGGCCCCCTACCCGGTATCTCCCTACTGGCATTTCAAGTCTCTGCAAGCTAGGTGCTTCCTCTCCCATAGAGACCACATCCCACGAACAGGCAACAGTTTTTGGGATAGCCCCAGTTCTAGTTGTTCAGGAACCACATAAAGACCAAGCTGCACATCTGCTGCATATGTGGGGGGAGGCCTAGGTCCAACCCCTGCATGTCCTTTGTTTGGCAGTTGAGACTCTGAGAGCCCCAAGGGTTAGTTGACTCTGTCTTCCTGTGGCATCCCTATAGCCTTCAGGTCTGCAATCCCTCCTCCTACTCCATAAGAGTTCCCAAGCTCCATCCACTGTTTGGCAGTGGGTGTCTATATCTGTCTGAGTCAGCTGCTGGGTGGAGCCTCTCAAAGGACAACATGCTCCTGTCTGCAAGCATAACAGAGCATCATTAATAGATAACACTTCTGTTTTGTGCAAACTAACCAGCTTCATTCTTCCCTCTTCTTACTGACTACTAAAAATAACACTGTGGACCCAACTTTTTGAAATTCAATGAGTTTACAAATTAAGCTTTGTCATAATTCTTAATCACTGCTTTCTAAATACAGAAAAATTAGAAAACAAAAAAAAAGCTTCAAAATAGCACCATAATTCTACCTTCAGAAGTTAAGCATTGATAGTGTTTCTGCATGTGCTTTTCTTTTTTTTTTATTAGATATTTTCTTTATTTACATGTCATATGATATGGCCTTTCCCCATTTCCCCTCTGAAAAAAAAGAAAATAAATAAAATAATAAAGAAAAACCCTGTTCCCTCCCCCCCTCCCCCTGCTCACCACCCCACCCTCTCCCACTTCCTGGCCCTGGCATTCCCCTACACTGGGACAAAGAGCCTTCACAGGACCAAGGGCCTCTACTGCCCTTGATGACTGACTAGGCCATCCTCTGCTATACATATGCTGCTGGAGCCATGAGTCCCACCATGTGTGCTCTTTGGTTGGTGGTTTAGTCCCTGGGAGCTCTGAGGGTATTAGTTAGTTCATATTGTTGTTCCTCCTAAGGGGCTGCAAGCCCTTCGGCTCCTTGGCTCCTTTCTCTCGCTCCTTCATTGGGGACCCTGTGCACAGTCCTGGCTGTGAGCCTCTACTTTTGTATTAGTCGGGCACTGGCAGAGCCTCTCAGGAGACAGCTATATCAGGCTCCTGTCAGCCAGCACTCTGCATGCTCTTTTCTAGCTAAGGTACTTCAAGAGGTCATTCATACAATTAATCAACAAGTATTTGAAGTTTATCTCATATGTGTTAGTCATTATTCTAGGTACCAGCAGCATCATGATGAACAGAGCAAAGATAACTGCCAGTATGCAAGTAGCGACAGGCAATAAGCGAATATATAATATAGGAATATAAGTACTGTGAGGGAGAGGCTAACTGGGGTCATTTGTAGTTGTGGGGGACACTAGAAAAAGAGGGTATTGAAGGAAATCGAGTCTTTTTGAGACATGTTTGGTTTATATAGTACATTAGTTCTCTGGTGGTACATACTGCCTCTACTGGTCCATGCTCGGTTTCTCCACTTGACATTTAATGGGTACTTTCCCATTCAAAAATATAAAGGGGTCTGGAGAATTGGCTCAGCCATAAAGAGCACTTATTGTTCTTGCAGAGGACCCATGTTTGATTCCCAGCACCCACATGGTAGCTCATAACAATCTATAACTCCAGTTCCAGGGGACCCAATGCACTCTTCTGACTACATATATAAGTGGCACACAGACATATATGCAGGCAATCCACTCACACACATAACAAAATAAAATGATGAAAAATGAAAATGTACATTATGGATACGTGTGATAGCCCATGTGTGTAATTCCAGCACTCAGCAGGCTAAGGCAGAGAGATTGCCATGAGTTCAAAGCCAGCCTGGGCTACAAAGTGAGATCCTGTTTCAAAAAAACCAAAACAGCAACAAAAAATCAAAGTACAGATGTCTATATGGTGTTCTCAAAAATAGAAACCTAACTAAAAATCCACAAAATTGATGTAACTGATTACCTATTGCTGAATATTCATTTTCACTTTGTATAATTATAAGAAACTGTCAGCATAAATTTTCTTCATGCATATTTATTAAAACCTCTGATTATTTTATTATAGTAATTCCTAAATGTGGAAATACTTGATCAAAGCATATGTACATTTTAATGCTTTTGATTAACACTGCCAATGTTTTTCTCCAGAAAGATTATCCCAATTTTCATAGCCACAACTTGCCACTGTGTATAGTTTTCTTTTATAAAAAAATAAAGCGTTTCCCTATTTTTAATTTAATACAAAGATGGTGACTAACTTGTATTGAGAAATTACTACATTAAAAACCCTATGCTAAAGAGACACAAGTTGCCCAATGCTGTCTCCAGTTCTCTTGGGCTGCGTGATGCCCAGAAATGCCTCCGGCTTTATTCTGGCCTTGGCTCTGGCTTCTCCCGAGATAGGGGCTGGAGGATGTGTGAGGGGGTGAGGTGCTCCTGAGCCCGTGCTCCTTTTGCATCTTATCTGTAATTTGGCGTAGTGTTTATGGAACTTGTCTTTTTGTCCTTTTCCTCACTCCTCATTCCTTCCCCAGGTCCTTTCCCATCTACAAAGGCTGAGGCTTACCCAAGGGTGTTGTGGAAGTCGTTACAGGGAATGTCCCTAGGTTGCCCCGTCTGTCTCCCCTGGCCTCCCACTGTAACATGGGGTCCCCACTGACTCTAGAATCTGGAAGCTTCAGGGAGCAGAGTGGTGGCAGTAGGTGCCACTTGCCTTCTACCGAAGCCCTTAGACATCACCGGTGTGTACAATAGAGCATACGTGTGTATGCCTGGGTCCATGCCAGCGACTGGGTATTGGAGGGTCTAGGGAAGGCAGGACTACAGGGACTCCTCCTTGAACTGAGCCTGCCTAAACGCCTAGGTAGCTTGACTAGATCCAGAGCCAGGTAATCGTGGCCTCTGTGTTAGCTGGGCAGCAGAAGGCAGGGAGGGATACGTGGACACTGGCAGCCATCAGGAGGACTGGGTCCCCTCAGGACCAATTTCCCTGCTTGCCCCAGATCCCTGAGGCACTGATCCACTGAGTAGCCTCCGCTTGCCCTTCTTGCCATGATTAACCCACTTTTTCTCTGAAAATTTTAGCCATTTCTCAATGGGCTGTCCACTCCCACGGGTGACCCTGGGAAGGTTATATGCCTGAAAAGGCGATTGCATTTCATGCATCTCCCCTGACCTCTGGGGTACCTGCCAACCTCCCTTTGGCAAGGGCAGGACCACGTGTGGTCTTCCTGAATTTCCACCACGTGGTTTGGTTGGTGGGACAGTCTTCGCACCAAAGATGTCTTGACTCTGTCCCTGCCCACTAGCCACCTCACCCTCTGACTGTTCATCCTGGGTGGGGGCTCCCCAAGATTGAGAAGGCGCAGGTGGGGAAGAGTCTGTGTGCCATGGTCCCCCATTCCCCTCCTGCTGCAGGGCAGGAGGGGTGTCTCCCTCAGGGGTTGGTGGAGGAGGGGCTCTTAGGCATCTCTCCGCCTGGGGCAGGGCCCAGGTGTCTACAGTTCCTCTCATGTCTTTGATGGCGTGTTCAACACTCAGACTGTTGTAAACTGTTGTTTTGTATGAGCAAAATTGTCTTTACTAAACAAATTTAATAGTTAAAAAAAAAAGCCCTATGCTTGTGCAAACAATATTTGAAACCTTCACACTTTTTTTTTGAAAATCAAGAAATCCAAACTTACAAAGAGCTAAAAAAAAATTGCCAAATGACCCTCACATATTAAGTCAGAACTAGTTTGAATACAAGTTATCCTTGTTTCATACCCTCTTCCTACTAATTCACTATGCTATGGGTTATTTAATTAGTTGATAACTAATTGATAGTGTTTGATAGTAATGTTGTCCTTTGATATGTTGGTTTTGGTTTTGGTTTGGGGTTGTTTTGTTTTGTTTTGTTTTGGCTGTAATAAAATACCATGACCAAAAGCAACTTACATAAACATATTAGCTATGGTTCCAGAGAAGAATCCGTAACAGTAGAAGAGGCGCCACAGCAGACAGCAGGAAAGCTACCAATCATACTTCTACTGTGAGGCATCCACCGAAGAAGACTCCTAGGATGCAGATTAAGCTGACAGACAGTATCAGCTGATGGGTAGCTACACTGAGTGCTCAGGGTCCCAGTGTAGCACTGAGCCTTTTTCGGAGTGAGCTTTTAAGCACAAAAACCATTTCCTGGGTTGACATACTTCAGTTAACAAGAACAGTTAGCCAGAAACAGAACTACAGAAACCAAAGGGCAAGGTTACTACATTTTGAGACTTTCCCAGAACTATATGGACTTTGATGAATTAGGGTTTTGCTTTAGTTTTGGCAAGTAGTGCTGTCTATGTGTTGAGTTTTACAGCCTGAATGGTACTTCCATCATGGAGTCAGTTGTGCTAAGGTCTCAGGACCTACTAAGGTCTGAGGCCATGTTACCCATTAGTCACTTGTACGTGGAGCTAACAATTCACTCATGCATCGACTCTCTATCATGACAGACTTCATACAGACAGCATGGAGTGAAAACAACATGGAACACTCATCTATGGGCGCTATAGTAGGTTGAAAAACCTTAATCTAAACTTGTGGCTCAAGTAAAAACCTCATTCCTGTGACCCAACAATTAAGCATGAGATTAGGGCTGTCATAGAATGGTGCACTCTTGTGAGGCAGAACACAACGTTGTGGTTCCCTAAGTATGGGAATGAGAATTCTGCTAGATTGTCTCCCTGACAGACTCTTCAGGGAAAGCACGGAGCCAACCAACAGCTTTACTGAAAAATTCTTTCTCCTCTCTAGACAAAAGCCTCATTTCAAAAGGCCCCTCCCTCCTTGACAGGATCTTGGGTTTCTACAGCCTGAAGGAACAGCATCTTGAAGAGAGGAAATTGATAAAATATAAGCAAAGTGACCCTTGATCCATTCTATCACCAGAGATCTGATAAAATATGTAACTAAGAAAAAGGAATGATGACAGGTGTTAGCTGAAGAGACAACTGGAAGGAAGCGTCCATAGCTGAGCTGTATATTCTATACCAGAGAATACTGCTCAAACATGCTGATGTATTATTCGTTTTGCTAGATTATTGTCTTCTCTGTATTATATGTGCTGTTATTAGTAAATGCAGACTCAAGGGTATAGAAGCTCATTAAAAGCATAGATTCAATCATTCTCATTGAATGCTTTATCATCTTCCTACAATTCAAGCTAAGGACTCTGCCCAAACCGTTATTTTACATAGATCCCTAAACTGTTAAGTAAGGATTATGGTTCCCAGAATAAACACAACCAGATGCATAACCTCTCTTACAGAGTTCTGCTGGCATAATTCCCCTGAACATACTCTAACATTCTTTTTTATTTATTATTTCACTTCTTCCATCTGGAAATTATTGAAGAAATAGATTCAAAAGTGCATGGCCTGGCTAAGGATATACAACCAGTAAGGCCTTGAACACTGATCGCTATTCAAACCCTAACACAGTCTTTTTTCATTTCATACATTATTATTCCTTTAAGGTATATCTTTTGAAGAAAAATATATATGTGTGTATATATATATTCAATAAGCTTATAAAGAAACTCGCTTTTTAATGTGGAGGAACCAGTTGGCTGTAAAGCCCTCCCACAGCTTTGAGAGCCTTGTTTACTCTCATTGATCGCCATGACAATGCTACCATAAATAACCCCAGATAGATTGCTGTGTATAATCACAGAAGACATCCATATGCATGAGTCACCTGTCAGCTCTCCAATCCCATCATTTTCAATACCTGTCAACATGTCATCAAGGACTCTCTCAGCTGTGGCACAAACTAAACTTACTCTCTCAGGAAGTTGAAAATATTGCAATGCTACACAGGTTTGTGGTCAAAGGAAACATGATAATTAATGTCCACGCTTTAGGATGAATGTGTATAGATTAGCCAGGTCACTCAGAGTTGTTCTTTTTCCCACCTCTGTGACAGAAGGGCAGTCTTGAGGACAGAAATTCGAATCTACTTTTTGCTTATGGATTAACAATCCTCACTTGATCGCTTCACATGAATCACAGGAGCAAAGCATAGGGTTCCCTCTCAGAGTCTTCCGGAGCACACTGCAAAGAGCAACTTGCCTTGGCATGTGCCTATCTCACAGAAGATTTTCAGGAAAGGATGTAATCCTGTGAGCAGGAGGAGTTGTGACAGAGTAAGAGACCAACAATATGTCTAGAGTTAGGAGTCCAATGATAACATGAAGCTAAGAAGTAGCCTGAGATCAAAGAGCCAGACCTCAGAGTAGCAGGCCAAGCAGGCTATAATCGCACTTCAAAACAGGGGGGAGATGGAATTTGAGCATACAAGGGCTAACAATCTGTCAGCAACACAGAGAGAAGCAGTAATCCACGTAGACAGGCCGGAGGAACCAAGCAGTGTCTCAGCAAGTAAAAATCCCAAAGCCAAGGCACCATGATGCAAATTTGACTCTGATAAAAGCTTTGACTCACCCAACAACCTGTAGATACTAGCTGCCAAATATAGTACACAGTTGCACAGATAAGTGAATTCACTTGTCTCACAGACAGTTTCTGGTAGTTCTTTAAAAAAAAAATGTGAGCTAAAAATAAAAACTCAAATAATTTGCATTTTTAAGTTATATAGTAAATACATGTGAGTAAATGCATTTTCATTTAAATATTTTAAAAGGCCAATGTGCAAATCTGCACCCTTGAGTCTATCTCATCCATTCCATGGAAATGACCAATATAGATAACAATAACAATGATAGTAATAATAGTGAACACTAATATTGTACTTCTCATGAATAGTAACTGTCCTGGTTACTGTCACAACTAGAGTCATCTTAGAGAAGAGAACCTCGACTGAGAAACTACCTGATCAGTCTGTGGGGCATGCCTATGGGGCACTTTCGTCATTAGTGATTGAAGGAGGAGGGCCCCGCCCATTGTGGGTGGTGCCATCCCTGGGCTGGTAGTCTTGGATTCTATAAGAAAGCAAGCTGAGCAAGCCTGGAGAAGCAAGCTGGTAAGCAGCACCCCTCGGTGGCCTCTTCATCAGCTTCTGCTCCATGTTCCCTCCCAGTTTGAGTTTCTGCCTGGGCTTCCCTCAGTGGACTGTGGTTCAGGATATATAAGCCAAATAAACCCTTTCATCCCCATGTTGTTTTTGATTAATTACACAAAACTAAAACAGGAAGGACGTAACCATATCAACAGAGCTAGCTACTTTTGCCGAACCCTGGTGAGCTACCAGCCTACTTCCAGGTGCTTCATTTGTGAAGTCTTTTACTGCTCTCAGCAACTTCCAGCAAGATTCTGTTATTACAGTAGTCTCTGCTTACCCCCAGTTTTGCTTTTGATTTTGCTTACCTGCAATCAACGACTGTCCAAAAATATACAAAACTACAGAAAATGCATGACAATGAAATCTCATGTTGTCCCTCTCCGTCCTTCTTGGAATGTGTCTTTCCATTGCCCAACAATCCCCAGGGACACACTCATTAGTCACTTAGTAGCCTGTCAGATTGGCTGGTGTTATAATAGTTGCACTACAGTAAAAAGGTTCAATGTCACATAAAGCAAGAACTTTTATTTGCCAGAAGTAATTGTTGTTTTGGAGGCTTACTGCTGAGTAAGCTCACCCTTTAGCTTTTTTTTAACTGTGGCTGGCTGATTCAACTCAGTTCCTCTTCAAACTGACTGGTTCAATCTGGCTTTTCTACACTTCTCACTAAATTGCTTTGCTTGGCCTCAAGTTAACTCCGGCAATTTGTTCTAGTCTTCTGACTCCTTACTCTCTGGCTTCAACTGCCTCTGCTGACCTGCCCTGACCTGCATGAGCTCAATTCCCATACATTGCACTCATTGCACTGACTGTCAGCCGACTCTCCCTGAACTATTCTTTTTTTTTTTTTGAATGTTTATTTTGATTGACAGACAAATTACATGATGTCTTCTCTCTAAGCATGCTCTTCCCATGCTATATCTGATTTTAATCATCTGCATACTCAATTATGCACCTATGTAAGATGGCAAGTGAGACGTTTTCTCTAAAAGCTCATGTTTTTAATATAATTATTTTACTTATTTACATCACAAATGTTGCCCCCTCTGTTCCCCCCTCACAGAGTTCTTCCCCCACCTCCCTTCCTCTTTGCCTCTAAGAGGGTCTCCCCAACCCCGCCATCTTCCCTGGGGCTTTATAAGTCTCTATAGGATTAGGCACATCTTCTCCCACTGAAGCCAAACAAGGCAATCCTCTGCTACATATGTGCAAGGGGTCTCAGACCTGCTCTTTGGTTGGTGGCTCAGTCTCTGGGAGCTCCTAGGGACCCAGGTTAGTTGACACTGTCTTCCTATGGGGTTGACACCCCCTTCAATTCCTTCTATCCTTACACTAACTCTTCCATAGGGGTCCCTGGCCTCTATCCAATGCTTGAATGTGGAGTATCTGCATCTGTCTCAGTCAGCTGCTGATAGAACCTCTCAGAGGACAGCTATGCTAGGCTCCTGACCGCAAGCACAACATAGCATCAGTAATAGTGTCAGGATTGGTGCCTGCCCATGGGATGGATTCCAAGTTGGGTCAGTCATTGGTTAATTGTTCTTTTAGTCTCTACTCCATTTTTGTCTTTGAATTTTTTTTAGACAGAAGCAATTTTGTGATGGAAAGTTTTGTAAGTGGATTGGTGTTTCCATCCCTCCACTGGGAGGTCCTGTCTGACTTCTGAAGGTGGTCTCTTTAGGTTCCATATCCCCACTGTTAAGCATGTAGGCCAAGGTCACCCACATAGAGTTCTGGGAGCCTTCCCTATCCCAGATCTCTGGGACTTTCTACAGGTTTTTCCAGCCCCCACCCCTGTCAGCTACATATTTCCCATCATTCTTCTGACCCTCTGAGCCTCTCTCCTGTCTCCCTCCCATGTCTATTCACCTCCCGCTTCCCTCTTCCATCCCTTCTTATGCATCCTATGACTATTTTTGTTCTCCCTTCTAAGTGGGAGTTAAGCATCTAAGTGGGCCTTTGTATTTAACTTCTTAGGGTGTGTGGGGTGTATCATAGGTATTCTGTACATTATGTACAGAATTATCCACTTATCAGTGAGTACATAATACTATGCGTGTCCTTTTAGGTCTGGGTTACCTCACTCTGGATGATATTTTCTAGTTCCACCTAATTTGCCTGCAAAATTCATGATGTCCTTGCTTTTAATAGCTGAATAGTACTCCATCGTGTAAATTAACCACATTTCCTGTATCCGTTCTTTGGTGGAGAGACATCTGGGTTGCTTCCAGTTTCTGGCTATTAAAAATAAGGGTGCAATGATCATAATGGAACACATGTCCTTGTGATATGGCGGAGCATCTTTTGGGTGTATGCTCAGGAGCAGTATAGCTAGGTCTTCAGGTAGAACTATTTTCTGAGAAATAGTCAGATTGATTTCCAAAGTGGTTGTACAAGTTTGCAATCCCACTAACAATGGAGGAGTGTTCACCTTTTTGTTTGGAAGAATGTGGATTTGGGGACATTGGATTTGTAAAGCCATGGAATGCTTTAAATGGGTCTTAGTGGGCCATCCTAGTAGGACTATGGAAGATGGTGGTACTGAGGGTGATTTACACTGTATAGGCCTCCTGGCCCAAGAGGAGGAGAATGTTAATATGTGGCCTATTCCCCTCCCACTTCATATTTTTAATTTATGTTTGTGATGTAATGACATTGTAATGAAAGGGAGCAAGCTTAGAAAGGAAAGATATAAAATGTGTGGTAAATAAAGGGGCACCAGGAAGTAAAATCCTGTGTTCAAGGAGGCAAACAGATTAAGGGAATGGTGATCTGGGGGCAAGATCCTACACAGCGTAAGTCAAAGCATGGTGGTACATGCCTTAATCCCAGGAGACAAAACTACAAATACAGAAAAAGTTAAATGCACTCCTTTGATCCCAGCATTAAGGAGACAGAGCCATGCAGATCTCTGAGTTCAAGGTCAATCTACAGAGCAAGTTCCAGGACATCCAAGTTTAGGCAGTGAAGGAGTTGGAAAACAGAAAGCTGGTGATAATGTAATAGAACAAAGGAGTCATGTTTCAGCTCCAGCCAGCAGCAGAACTCGGCACCTTCAGCCATGTGGCTATGGCTCTAGAATGATAAATAGAAGAGAATACTGGGACAATAGATGCTGGTGAACTGGATCTAAGAAATTAGTGGTGATTAAAAAGAGACCAGCATCACTGAAGTGAAATCTTCTGGGAAGTGCTTTCTGAGAACACAAAGAAGCTGTGTTCCAGAGATACCCAAGGTTGTACCTCATGCTGTACCTGGACTTGATAATGTGTAAGAACCACCCAGGTACTACTGGAATGAAGGAATCATGGAGAAAAGCTGAGGCTTGGCACTGTGAGAGGCCAAAGAAGGCATTTGGTGAGTTGTATCCTCAGTTACAGTTGATGGCTTAGGGTTGAGGAGTTCATACAAAGAAGTTGAGGCTTGGCATCATGAAGAGAGTTTAGGAGAGTCTATTGGTGCCTAGTTGCAGTGGAAGACCCCAGTATATCAGAGATGCAGTACCATAGAATGATCATCAAGAACAGCAGCAGCAGTAAAGTTAACCAGAGCCTAGAGTGCTACAGAGGAATAGAACTGGAGATGTGAGTCAAGACCTTTGGAGGAACCCGGAAGATCATATGTAGACCCCTGACAATGGAACAAGAAGCTGTAATGTTGAAGGTGCCTTGGAGGCCCCAAGATGTTTGAGATGCCAGAGCCATGGGATATCTGCTGAGGGAAGCCACTAACAGAGAGTGGAACCAGCCCAAGAGAGCTGTGCTGCAATCAGTAAAGATGAAAGGAGTTGGAGAGCTGATATCAGACATGGAGAAGCAGAGTTTGGAGTTTCCCCAGCTGGTGTTTGGTCTTGTGTGCTCCAGTATTTATTCACTATGACATTTTAGAATGACAGTGTATATTCTGTGATATTTTAGGTATGTAATATACTTTTTGATTTTGACTTTATAGAGGCCAGGGAGTGGAATGTGGTGATTTGAATATTCTTGGCCCAGGAAGTGGCACTATCTGAAGGTGTAGCCTTGTTGGAATAGGTGTGGCCTTGTTGGAGGAAGTATATCACTGTGGAGGTGGGCTTGGAGAACTTCCTCCTAGCTGCCTGAGGATGCCAGTCTTCTTCTGTTTGCCTTTGGAATAAGATGTTAAACTCTCAGCTCCTCATGGGTCATGCCTGCCTGGGCTCTGCCATGCTCCCGCCTTGCTGTTAATGGACTGAACCTCTGAATCTGTAAGCCAGCCCCAATTAAATGTTGTCCTTATAGAGGTGCCATGGTCATGGTGTCTATTCACAGCAGTAAATCACTAACTAAGACAGGTAGCTTCTTCTATCCTTTCTACCTCGTGTTTTCATACAGGAATGCTCTCACTGAACCTAAAACTCACTGTTTTGGCAATGCTGGATGGCCAACATTCCAAGACCCATCTGTCTCTACCCTAACCAGACTCTAGAACTATGGACACTACTGCCATGCCCAAATTTTATGTGGGTGCTGAAAACCCTAGGTCAGATCATCATGCATGCATAGAAGGCACTTTGACTACTGAGCTACCTCCCATCCTCTGAAGTTATACCTTCATTCTAACAATACCAAAGTCTGTCTGTAACATATATCTCTGAATTAATGTTGGTTCTATATAAAGCCCAAGAACAACCACCTATCAAAATATAACCTAGCCTACATCAAATCAGCCTAAAGATGAGACATTTTCCTTTCTGATACTTCCTTTATTGGACCAAGATACCATGTGCCAGGAGGAAGGTCCCAATAAGAATGTGAGTGAGGACAAGATAAAGGTGAAAATGTGTTGACAATAATGACGATGATGATGATGATGATAACAACAACAGCAACAGTGACACAATGAATAACATAACTATTTTGACTTGTTGTGAGCCATAGATCAATCCTACTATCCCCATACATTCTCCTTTTGATCCCACCATACTAAACCCAATTCTCTCAAACAAAATCGATATCACCCATTCTGTCTCTTTCTATTTCTATATTTAGAACATATAGGATATAAAGTATATAGATTATTAGAACTATTTCTAAATCCACTTCTCTCTGCATCATCAGCCTCCATCTCCCAAACCTGGTTAATTCACACTCATTCTTTAAAATTCAGCTTAATCAGGCTAAAGAGATGGCTCAGAGATTAAGATCAGGTTCTACTCTTGCTGAAGACCTAAGTTTTGTTCTCATCATTCAAGTTAGTTGGCTCACAGCTACCTCCAGCCCGACGGAATATGGTGCCCTTTCTTACATCCAGGGGCACCTGCACTCACTTACGCATAATTTAAAATGAAAAAATTCTTTTAGTTAGCTTAATTCAACACCTCTGGTAAAGAAGTCTGGAAGACTTTGTGTTCTAGTAGGATTATTCTTGTCGGGAACACCAAACTAAGGGTTTTTTTCCTTCTGGCTTTCCTAAGTTTTCTCTTTCATAATTGGAACAATGTTCTTCCCTTCACCAGGAAAACATACACACACACACACACACACACACACACACACACACACACACACCATGAACTAAGGAGTTATTTACCCCTACCAAAAAAAATGGATATAATATTGCTTTCCCCAATCACTAGTCCAAGTTATTTGGAATACATGATAATACAGTTTCATTTTTTAAAAAATGTAATTGCATATTCAATCATATTAGGTATCATTTTCTTATATAGAATTGGTACCAACCATCTTCTATAATACTTCCTGAGAAAAACGTAGAAATGTATGACTCTTACATTAACTATTCTACAGCACTGAGATGTTCTTGCGACTGTCAGAGCACGGCTAATCTTGAAGTAAATTTGAAAGCAATAAAACAGCTAATAGAGTTGCAAGGTGCTCAGGTTCAGATTGTATCCTTCAGACCAAGCCAATTATGTACAAACTACAATATGATGGTGAGGTCTGCCATGGCTACTGGTGACTCACAAGCTTTTGAACTGTTTCATCAATGTTGCCAAACACACAACACTGGAACAGATCACTGATACCTAGGACCTTAAACATAATCAATACAACTACACAGAAGCTGGGTTTCTTACTTTTCAGAATTGCGAGGTTTAAACAGATTGCTGGAGAAAACAAAACAGTTCTTTATGAGCAGACACAGAAGAAATCCTTAACAAATGAGACGAAACATTGCCTAAGAAGAAAACCCTTAACAAATTGGGTGAAACACTGCCTCACCAGCAAGAACAGATTTTGATTAAGCAGCCTTTTCCAACTCAAGGATTTTTCTAGACCTAAGAACAGAGGTTTTCTTTTAAAAAGAAGAGAAAAAAATGTTTGGACAATCAGCGTAGCCTGGGGAGGAATGTGGCAGGCATAGGCTCTAGTTGACTAAGATTCCAAGCTGACCAGTCACCCATCCACACAAACAGCTTGATTACAAACACCCACCCCACAAAAAATGGCTATACAATTGTCAGGGGGTGGTATGGGTTTATAACCACCTCCCAATTTATTCTGTAAACAGTTATTTACTAACAGACTAACTACTGGGTTTTTAAATCTTAATTCTACCAACTGCTTTCAAAATTGTGTTTGATTGCATTTAGCCTGCATTATCTTTTACAAACTAATTTTCTAAGGCAGAAGAAAATGAAAAGACTGTGTTGCAAAAAGAAACAGACTGAGATTCTGATGACTCAGCCAAAATACGACCCTTCTGGGAACAGAGTGTGTAAATGTCCCCTCAGCCCTCATGCGCACAAGAACTGTGCATATCACCTTCCCATACTGAGTAAAAGAGATAAGTAGATATAGGGAAGGTAAATTTTTAAATGACAATCCTAATACTACTTAACTTATTAAGTGTGTTTGTCTTAGAATTGCAATGGATAGATAAGCCTTAAATCACAAATACTAATACCAAATAAGCTTAATTTGCATCATGAGCTGTAGATTATCAAGAATATCCATGCACGTCATCTTGAGAGATCTTTATAATATCACCCAGAAGTACTACTATATCTAATTTTGGCTGAAGAAACTAAAGTTTAGAAAATTAAGTGGCTTGTCCAACATCATTCAACTAGTAAGGAATGAGCCAGAGACTGACTACTAAATCTCTCAAATCTAGCAGTTTTCCCAAAGTACATCTCTCTAACATGTATCTGTCACTACCTAACTACATTTATATCCTATGAACCTGCTTATTCAATAAACATTTATTTAACCTTCACTATGTTCTCAGCATAATGTTACACACTGGGTACTCAGAAATGAGTCATATAACCTTATTGACCCAGGAAAGCAGTAACTTCATCAGCATTATCAATAGAACCTTTTTAAAAATGTGTCATGTGCCAGACACCATTATAATCTCTTCAAGCACTAATTAGTCTAATCTCATAAAAAAATCTTTGATATTAGGCAGCATTAATATTGCCATTCTTACTTGTGAAATTGAAGGTTAAACCAAAGTATCCCAAGGACCGAGAACTAATAAAAAGAATAATTTAGTGAGATGAGATTAGTGAATTTTCAACAGAGTTATTGATACTTCTGCTGGGATCTAAGATAGGAACTCTGAAAGGCGGGAGGGAAAGAAAACATTTCCGCTCTGTGGTGGTTTGAATATGAATCCCATAGGCTCATATATTTGAATGCTTAGTCATTTAGGGAGCGGCACTACTAGAGATGGATTAGGAAGTGTGGACTTGTGTGTCACTAAGGATAGCCTTTGGAGTCTCAAAAGCCCAAGACAACCCCAATCTCTGTCTCTCTGTTTCTCTCTCTCTCTCTCTCTTTCTCTCTCCCTCTCTCTCTCTCTCCCTCTGTCTCTCTCTGTCTCTGTCTCTCTCTGTGTGTGTCTCTCTCTCTGTGTGTCTCTCTCTCTGTCTCTCTCTCTCTCTCTCTGAGTAAAGATCAGTACATAGATCTCAGCTACAACTCCAGCACCATGTCTGTCTGCATGCTGCCATACTTCCTGCCATTATAATCATGGACTAAGCCTCTGAAACTATAAGTCACCCCCAATTAAATGCTTTCTCTTATATGAGTTGCCTTGGTCATGGTGTCTCTTCACAGCAATAGAACAGTGACTAAGACACTTTCTAAATCTAGACCATGAAAAAGATGCCAGAGTTCCAGAGCCCCTCAAATCCATATTATGTGTTGCTTACCATCCCTATCCTTGTGCCATTCCTCTTATTCAACCTAATACATTAATAATAAGTCAAAACTTAATGGTTAATTGGGTGTGAGTAGAGAAAAAGAAAGTCAAGAATGATTCCAAAATGTCTGAGAGGAATAGGAAGGATTGAGAGGCTGCACACTGAAACACAAGGGTGGGTATGACTTTTTGAAGAGGAAGATAAAGGAAGCTGTACATGTTAGTGCACACATGTCCAACCAAAGCTGTGCACCTCACAGGGGCAAGAAGACAAATTCTTTGTCTAATTTTCATTAAAAATAAATGCCATTGAAATTCTTAAGAAATTGTTTGCTTGCAGGCTTATTAAAAAATTTACTAGACAGCCAAGTAATTTGTCAAATAAGCAGATGAGTAAACAAGTCTGGACATCCTTGAACAGTTCCAGAAAGACAATTGGGATGTCGCCAGCTTCATTACACTATTTAAAATCATGAGATGAGATAAGCTCACCAATGGAGAAGGAATAAGAAGAGTCTCAAGCCTGAGGTCTGTACGCCCACTGTTAAGAGGGCAGATTGATGAGGAATAGCCAACAAAGCCAACCAAGAAAGAAAAACTAGAAATGGGGAATTCAAATGACATCATGGAGAACAAAATAGAGGGATGAGGTCAAATTCAGATGATAGGTGAGTTTTAAAAAAACAAAAAAACAAAAAAACAGTTCCAAA
>NW_022196912.1:73625046-73635053 GCF_008632895.1 Mastomys coucha
AAAAAAAAAAAAAAACAAAAAAACAAAAAAACAAACAAAAACAAAAAACAGTAACAACAACTGGGAAGTGCCTTTGGGGTCTGGAAATGCTGCAATCACTGACAACTGTAACAAAAGTGATTCTAATGAAAGAATGGCAAGGAATGCTGAACTGAACACTGAGAAAAAGTGGGAGGCAAATTTTAGACATGAGTTGAGAACTTGGAACTTGTTAGTAGTCCTAGTAACTGGTATTTACTGTGTTTTAAGTTGGGAAGAATACATGCGTGCCTGATGCCAGCAAGAATGCCCAGTAGAGAGGAGAGTGGTAGGCCTTTCCTTCAGTCTCTGCTCCACTCTTTGTCCTTGCATTTCCTGTCAAGAGTGGAGCAGAGACTGAAAGAATGACCATCCAAAGCCTGCCCCACCTAGGGATCCATTCCATCTGCAGACACCAAACCCAGACACTATTGCTGATGCTAACAAGCTTGCTGACAGGAGCATAATACAGCTGTTCCCTGAGAAGCTCTACCAGAGCCTGACCAGTACAGATGCGGATGCACTTAGCCAACCATCAGACTAAGCATGGGGACCCCAATGGAGGAGATAGGGGAAGAACTAAAGGAGCTGAAGGGGGTTGCAACCCCATAGGAAGAACAACAATATCAACCAACCAGACTCCCCAAAGCTCCAACAGACTAAACCACCAACCAAAGAGTACACATGGAGGAACCCATGGCTCCAGCTGCATATGTAGCAAAGGATTGTTTTATCTGGCATCAATGGGAGGGGAGGCCCTTGGTCCTGTGGAGGCTTGATGCCCCAGCATAGGAGAATGCTATGGTGGTAAGGGAGGAGTGGGGGGAGCATCTTCATAGAAGCAGGGGAAGGGAGATGGGATAGGGGGTTTGCAAAGGGGAAACCGGGAAAGGGGATAACATTTGAAATGTAAATAAAGAAAATATCTAATAAAAAATCAAAAGACAGACAGGAAGAGAGGAGGGGAAGAAGAGTGGTAATGCAGAAGCAAAAAGGAAGAATTAGTGGAGCAATAACCTTGACTTGATATTACAAGGTGGAATCCACACAAGTGAGATGTCTGACCTCAGCTAAGAGTACAAACAGTTCCTCCATAACAATAGAAAAGGCAGAGTCCAGAGGCATGCAGGAGCAGTGGCGGGACTTGGAGCATGTCTGTTATTTTCTCAGAGAATGGAAAGGTAAGTCAGCATCTGAAAATCAAGACGGAAAAAATGCTGTAAATAAATAAATAAAGTTTGACAAATACATACACACACAAAAAAAAAGGTGAGTTGCCAAGGGTGTAAAACAATGGATTTAGTCATACACTACTGCCAGACATGAAAATCGGTAGGAACACTTGGAAAACAAAGCCTTTATTTCGTGAAGGAGAAAATTCATACACCTCATAACCCAGCAAAGCCACCTCTGAAGATTAACGTTAGAAAACTGTGTCTGTGTGAGCGTGGGCCTTCACAAGACTCATCATGCCATGATTACTCTGACAGCAGGTGGTTAAAGTTAATAACAAAATAATATCTTCAAAGTATGAATTAGTAAGACAATAACAACATAGTGCTTACTGGGAGGAAGAGCAGAGTGGAAAGGGGGTGATTGATAAATGGGGGATTCTGAAACACTAGCCTTGCCCATCTCTGTTGTTTAATTATTTTATTTATTTGCGTTCCAGCCATTACCCCCCCATCCCATTCCCCCTCCCCCTTGCTTCTGAGAAGGTGCTCCCCCACCCCCAGGCCTTCCCTGGGGCCTCAAATCTCTCAAGGATTAGGCATGCCCATCTCTCTAGCTGGATGATTGGTTAAACTGTACAAATATGTCTTGTTCACCTTCCTTTAAACATTTTAATGTTCAGTTATGAGATGTGCTTTCAATCTCTTAGTCTCATTGCTTAATGTCAATCCAGTCAGCTTTGATTTAGAACACTTTATTAATAAACCCCATTAATTCAAATCCTTCCACTCCCTTCTGTCTCCTCTTCTCCTCTGAAGATGTCATACTTTCCCTAGGGATTCAATTAAATCCCTGATAACTAAAGGAGGTTAAATGGTCTACAGGTAATTATCTGTAATCACTAGAAGCTCATCCCCCCTAGTATTGGACACCATGTTCTGGTGTTTGATATACAGTGTGTTCACTTTGAACTTTTGCTCTATAGTGGTCTTGAACGTACACGAATCTTCTTCCATGAGACCTAGGCCATCTGTAACCTGCCAATCCTCTCAGCACTCTTTTTGTTGTTGTTGTTGTTGTTGTTGTTGAATAATTTATTTATTTTTTATTCTATTTACATCCCGATCTCAGCTGTCCCTTTCCCTCATCTCCCAGTCCTGCCCGTACAAATACCTCTCCCATTACTCCCTCCCCTTCTCCTCAGAGAAGAGGAAGCACCCCCCGCCCTTAGATACCACTTGACCCTGGGATATCTAGTCTTAGCAGGACTAGGCACATCCTCTCCCACTGAGTCCCAACTAGACAGTCCAGGAAGGGAAAGGGAAAATGGCAGGCAACAGAGTCAAAGACAGCCTTGCTCCAATGTTAGGGGACCCACATGAAGACCAAGCTGCACATCTACTACAAATGTGGTGAGTCCTAGGTCCAGCCCCTGCATGTTTTTTGGTTGGTGGTTTAGCCTCTGTGAGCCCCTATGGGCACAGGTTAGTTGACTCTTGTGCTGTCCTTGATCCCTCTGGCTCACTCAATTCTATCCCCTACTCTTCCACAAGACTCTGCCTGATGAGCTCTGCCTGATGTTTGGCTGAGGATCTCTGGATCTGTTTCCATCCTTTGCTGGATGCAGCCTCTCAGGAGACAGTCATGCTAGGCATAGCAGAGTATCATTAATAGTGTCAGGCATTGGCTCTCTTCTATGGAATAGAAGTTGGTGCAGCCATTGGTTGCCTCAGTCTCTGCTACATCTTTATCCCTAGGCATCTTGTAAGCATGATAAATTTTGGGTTGAAGATTCTGTGGGTGGGTTAATGTCCCCCTCCCTCCTCTGGAAGTTTTGCCTGGCTACAGAGGTGGTCACTTCAGTGTCTATATTCCCCACTGGTGGAAATCTCAGCTTGGGTCACCTCACAGGCTTCCCATAGTCTTCCCCATCCCAAGCCTCCAGAGATACCCCCCACAGATTTCCATTCTCACTCCCAGCCATCTCCCATTCTCCCTCTCTCTCTGTCTGTCTCTCTCTCTGTCTCTCTTTCTCTGTCTCTGTCTCTGTCTCTCTCTCTCTCTCTCTCTCTCTCTCTCTCTCTCTCTCACACACACACACACACACACACACACACACACGCATACACACACACAAAACTAATTGCCAACTCTGTTTCCCTTCTCAACACCTCCCCCACCAAATTTCCTCTCTCCATTCACCTCCAGAGACTATTTTGTTTCCCCTTCTAAGTGAGATTCACACATCCTCCTGGGGCCCCTCATTATTACCCAAGTTTCTTTTGGTCTGTAGATTGTGGTTTGGTCATCCCGTACTTCATGACTAATGTCCACTTATAAGCGAGTACATACCACTCAAGCTCTGGGTTACATCACTCAGGATGATATTCACAAGTTCCATCCATTTGCCAGCAAATTCCATGATGTCTTTGTTTTTAATACCTGAATTGTATTCCATTGTGTAGATGTATCACATTTTCTTTATCCATTCTTCAGTTGAGGAACAGCTAGGTTGTTTCTGGTTTCTGGCTATTACAAATAAAGTTACTACAAACATAGTTGAGCAAGTGTCTTTGTGAGATGGTGGAGCATCATTTGGGTATATGCCCAGAGTAGCATAGCTGAGTCTTGGGGTAGAACTATTCTCAAATTTCTGAGAAACACCCAAACCAATTTCGAATGTAGTTATGTAAGTTTGCACTCCCACCAGCAATAGAAGAGTGTTCCCCTTACCGCACATCCTCGCCAGCATGTACTACCACTTGAGATTTTGATCTTGACCATTCTGACAGGTGTAAGATAGAATCTCAGAGCTGTTTTGATTTGCATTTCCCTGATGACTAAGGACATTGAACATTTCTTTTAAGTGCTTCTTAGCCATTCAAGATTCCTCTGTTGAGAATTCTGTTTATTTCTGTATCCCATTTTTCCACTGGGTTACTTGGTTTGTTGGTGTCCAAGTTCTTGAGTTCTTTATAAATTTTAGATATTAGTCCTCTGTTAGATGTAAAGATGGCAAAGATCTTTTCCCATTCTGTATACTGTCATTTTGTCCTATTGATGGTGTCCTTATCCTTACAAAAGATTTTCAGTTTCATGAAGTCTCATTTATTAACTGTTGATCTTAGTGCCTGAGCTATTTGTGTCCTGTTCAGGAATTTGTCTCCTGTAACAATGAGCTCAAGACAGTTCCCCTTATGTGGATCTTAACATGTCTCTGTGGCTCTAAAGGACTCAGGAACTCTCAGCTTCCTCTGTGCTGCCCTACTGAGCTTGAGGCCCTAGTGAGGCTGCCTCACCCTTGTTTATCCTTTGCTTTCCATCTTCCTGCTCCATGTCACAGAAAGCACTCTGTGTTCTGAAACAGTCCCAAATCAGGCATGCTTCTCTGGTTTCCTGTCCCCAGATCCATGCTCCAGACCTGCCCCACGAATTGCCACATCCTAATCTCCTGTATTCAGGGTCATTTTGTAAGGTTTATCTCTGAGTACATCAGATTCTGACTTTTACCATTTAACAAGCCACGGAGGATATGGAAAGTTCTGAAATAACTCAGTTGCTTTGCTTCATGTACTCTAATGCTCCATTATCAGGTATGCATTTGTTACTGCCATGACTCCTCTACATACCAACCTCCATTTGTTTGCTTGCTTAGGTTTCTAGAACTGGTGGCTATGGTGGGTTGGTTTTGGAGTTGTTGTTTTATTTTGTTTTGGGTTGTTGTACTGGCTGGTTTTGTGTGTCAACTTGACACAGGCTGTAGTTATCACAGAGAAGGGACTTTCAGTTGAGGAAGTGCCTCCATGAGATCCAGCTGTGGGGCATTTTCTCATTCAGTGAACAAGGGGGTAGGGCCCCTTATGGGTGGTGCCATCCCTGGGCTGGAAGTCTTGGGTTCTACAAGAGGGCAGGCTGAGCAAGCCAGGGAAAGCAAGGCTGTAAGGAACATCCCTCCATGGCCTGTGTCAGCTCCTGCTTCCTGACCTGCTTGAGTTCCAGTCCTGACTTCCTCTGGTGATCAACAGCAATGTGGAAGTGTAAGGTAAATAAACCCTTTCCTCCCCAACTTGCTTCTTGGTCATGTTTGTGCATCATGAATAGATGCCACATCAGGAATAGAAACCCTGACTAAGACAGTTGTTGTTGTTGTTGTTGTTGTTGTTGTTGTTGTTGTTGTTTTGAAAGGGGTTATTTCTAGAGTCTTGCTATGTAGTCCAGGCTGGTCCCAAACTCAAGATCCATCTGCCTCAGCCTCCTGACTGCTGAAGCACACAGGAATATGCTAACACCCCCAGCTGTACTTTATCTATCTAACACAATGGGGTTTCCTTTGTGTCTTGTGGTAATTTTTGTCTAAGTGTTTTATCTGCTATTGTATAATTTACTCAGCCCTCATATGCTTATCCTTTATATGCTGTGTCTTTCTCCATTCATTTATTCCTAATTTACAGGTTACTAAGACGGTGTTCATTTTTCTCTTTTTTTCTTTGTCTTTTAGATTGGATAATTTCAATTGAGCTACCTTAAAGTTCCCTAAATCTTACTTCTGTCATCTCCAATCTACCTTTAAACCTATTCATTAGATCCTTTCAGATATATTTGTCAGTTCTAAAGTTTCCATTTTGTCACTTTGTAGTTTCTATTTCTTCACTGGGGGATAATAAGAGCAAAGTGTGTGTGTGTGTGTGTGTGTGTGTGTGTGTGAGAGAGAGAGAGAGAGAGAGAGAGAGAGAGAGAGAGAGAGCATTCGTGAACTATCACAGTGAACCCCATTGTTTCTATGCTCTTTAAAACTAAATGTTTAAAACATGAAAATATTAGAAAGAAAACTATTTTCCTTGGTGTCTTTGAGCATAGCAACAATTTCTGCTTGGAGACCTGTCTTTGCTACATGGAAAATGTGGTCATCCCCAGGATAGTCTTTTTCCTGGCGTGGGTCAACTTCCTTGTATCTTTATGGTCAATAAAATTTGTGTCATTATTTATTCCAAGGGATTTGTTGTTGTTTGTTTGTTACAGATGGGGTCTCCGTATGCATCTGAGGCTAGCCTCATACTTGAGATCCTCCACCTGTGCTTCCAAGTGCTAGCAATACAGGTGTGCCCTACCACTCCCAGCCCTCCTGCCCTGTAGCTTTTGGTTGAATCTGAGACATCATGGATGATGCATTAAGGAGACTCTGAATTCTTGCTCTGCAAACTCTGGCTTCTCCCATAGCACAGGCTTGGCACTATCATGGCCTGTTTTACAGCAGCATGGGGCCTGTCCACTTTGTTTTTTCTTTCATTGAGTAATCAGTGATGTCTTGATGACTTTAATTTTGAGCTATGTAAGCCATGCTAAAGCATGATGAAGAGTTCCAATATAGAACATTTTATTCATTCTCTGTTTAAAATTTTCAGCCATAGCAGAGTGAACTGAGGCTTCTTTATGATCTTGTAATATAAGTGATGTTCCCAGTGTCTCTTCTAATTATAATGAAGCCATATGTCCTCCTGTGGATTACTTGGCATAGTGTCCAAGTATTGATGGCTTGTGGGATTTTACAAAGATTAATTCAGATGAGCTCATAAGTTTGTTGGCAGAGGTACCTAGTGGGTGTTCCTGTCTGTGTGTGACTGCTATTGAGGATAATATAATGATATAAAGTTGAGGCTTCCCTGCCCAGTGCCGCCTTCCAATTCAATCATTAGTCCGAATCAGCATTCTTCCTGGAGCATCTTTTTATCATTGCGGATGAGACTGACAAGCTGAAATCAATGAATTTCAGAAACATTACTTTCAATTTTGCTTCTGTGACCACGGGTTTATCCTCTCAACATTGGAGTTATATAACAAATATTAGCGTCTCCTGGACAAATCAATATACATCAAGAGAAGAATAACTAGCCATGCTTTTATTCAAAACATAGTATTGCTTCCAACAACACCAGTGGTTATGTGAAAAGAAGGTCAAGCATTCATGTTACAAGATGAAGAACTGCTACAATGTGTGAAAAATACAATGGGTTATACTCACGAACATATAGAGTCCACTACTTAGAAAACTAACTAAAGAAATTAACTTACATTAATCCCAGCACTTGGGAGGCAGAGGCAGGCAGATTTCTGAGTTTGAGGCCAGCCTAGTCTATAGAGTGAGTTCCAGGACAGTCAGGGCTAAACTGAGAAACCCTGTCTCAAAAAAACAAAAAACAAAAAAAAAGTAAAAAGAAATTAACTTACAAATGAAGGGACAATGTTTTTTTAAAGAATGTGTCAGAGACTAGGTTAACGCAGGGGTAGAATACTTGAGTAACATGCACAAGGCTCTGGGTTTCATTTCCAGCACCACAAAAATAAATCAAATCAAATCAAATAAAACAGCATAACCCTTTGACCTAACAAACAACTGAACCCAGTCAGATTACTCAAAGAGAAATTTAACAAATAACCCCCGAATGCCCAGAGAAGTTGAAGATCAACAAAATGATCAGGTGAGGAGAAAATGGGACGTCTAGTAGGCAAAGGAACTGGCTCAAACAGAGTCCAAGAAAATGGAGGCATCCTGGATTTTCACCCATAACTTCAGGGTATTTTAAACTAAAAGATACTTGTAGTCTCCTGTGAATCCAAAAGCTTTATTCAGGGGCAAGGGAACAGAGTCCCACATTTCACAGGCTTCCTAATTTAGTCAAGGGCTTTCTACCCAAGCACAGGCTTGTCACTATCAGAGACAGTTTTACAGCAGGCTGTTTATCTTTAATTTTTTTCCCTTATAAACTAAACATCACTATTTTAAATGTTTATTTATTTTTTATGCATATATTGCCTGCCTGTGTGACTCTGGACCTTGGGCCCACAGTACCCTCAGAGGCCAGCAAAGGATGATGAATCTCCTGTGACTGGAGTTATACGTGCTTGTAAGCTCATGTGGGTGCTGAGAATTAATGAGTCCTCTAGAAGAACAGCCAGAGCTCTTTTTTTTTTTTTTTTTTTTTTTTTTTGGGTATTTTCTTTGTTTACATTTCAAATGTTATCCTCTTTCCCAGTTCCCCCCCCCCAATCCTCTATCCCATGCCTCTTCCCCCTGCTTCTATGACGGTGCTTCCCCAACCACCCACCCACTCCAACCTCCCCGCCCTGGCATTCCCCTACACTGGGACATCGAGCCTTCACAGGACCAAGAGCCTCTCCTCCCATTAATGCCCAGCAAGGCTAGCCCCTGCAACATATACAACTGTAGCCATGGGCCCCTCCATGTGTACTCTTTGGTTGATACAGCCAGAGCCCTTAATCACTGAGCCATCTCTCCAAGATCTGGAAGAAATTGGGGGAGAAGAAACTGTAATCATAATATACTGTATGGAAAAAATCTATTTTCAATAAAAAGAACAATATTGCTTTAATTTAACAAAATATTTGAAAAAATTATTTGAAGCTACAATTATATACCTGAAAAAGAATTTATAGATAAAAACCAAACTCACATGTATTATCCCAATACTCAAGAGGCTGAAACAGGATGGCCCTGAGTTTGACACCAGCCTGAGCTATAGAGTGATATCTTATCTCAAAAAAATGAAAAATAAAAAAAACTTAACACCTGAAAATAAAAATGTTTGACATCTCTTCATCAATGCCTACATAAGGAGAAGAATGTACATTTCATCTAACTCAGAAAAGACTTTTGGCCTTGCTCATATCCTAAGGATTGCCTTTTTTCTGTTTTTAAATTTGGGGGGTTAATATTAGAATCTTTACTAAGGAAGTTTTCTCTGGTTCTCTCCCAGATTACTGCTTTTTGTGTTAGTAACAAGCCAGTGAGTTGTACAATACAGAATCACAAACAACATGTGCCACAAATAAAATGCTAAGTCCTAGTCATTTTTAAATAAACCATTAATCTTACTCTAAGTTAGAAACAATTGGGGAAAGGCTCTGTAAAGAAGGATAGTGGAGCTGGAGAGACGGCTTGTTTGGCAAAGCGCTTACCTTACAAGCATGAGGACCCAAGATCCAGACCCAGAACCCAGGAACACTGTAACCCCAGCAATGGGAGAAGGGAAACAAGGGTCCCTGGAGCCTGCTGTGTATACAGCCCAGCCTGCTTGGCAAAGTCCAGACCAGTCCAAAGTAAGAGACCCTGTGTCAAAAACAAATAAAGAAGAAAAACTGGCAACACCCAGAGGAAGCTCCACTCCCAGGCACTCTGACACACCCAGGATCAGAGGTGAGCAGGAACAAACATCTGTCCCAACACTGGGAGTAACTGGGTCCAGCAGGAACAGGCATACAGGAACTCCGCCAGCCCATTGACTCCGGTTCCTTCAGGTCCGTCTAGGTTAGTGTTCTGAGCAGACCTTGGGCACAAGCTCTGAAGCCAATCCCACAACTCACAGAGAAAGCCACACTCCCAGGTGATTTAACAAGCCCAGGATCCCAGGATCCCAGAATCACAGGATCACAAAGTCAGCTTGATTCTGAGGAGTTCTGACACAACCAGGGTCACAGGAAGGACAGGCTCCAGTCAGATTTAGCAAGGGCAGGTAGCACTAGAGTTAACCAAATGCTGGGGGGCGGGGGGGCAGCATAAGAAAATAAACAACACAAACCAAGGTCACTTGCCATCATCAGAACCCAATTCTCCCACCATAGCAAGTCCTGGACACACCATTACACCAGAAACGAAAGATTCAGATATAAAATTACGTATCATGATGATGATACAGGACCTTAAGAAAGACATAAATAGCACCCTCAAAGAATTACGGGAGAACACAGGTAAAGAGCTAGAAGCTCTTAAAGAGGAAACACAAAAATCCCTTAAAGAACTA
>NW_022196912.1:73635480-73636596 GCF_008632895.1 Mastomys coucha
GAACTCCAAATAGACTGGACTAGAAAAGAAATTCCTCTCGTCACATAATAATCAAAACACCAAATGCAATAAACAAAGAACGAATTTTAAAATCAGTAAGGGAAAAAAGGCAAGTAACATATAAAGGCAGGCCTATCAGAATTACGGCAGATTTCTCACCAGAGACTCTGAAAGCTAGAAGATCCTGGGCAGATGTCATACAGACCCTACAAGAACACAAATGCCAGCCCAGACTACTATACCCAGCAAAGAAGAAAAAATGGGCCAGTACCTGAGAAATAAAACCTGAGGTCACCTTCTTGCCTCCATAGACATATGCACATGTACACACACACACACACACACACACACACACACACACACACACACACACGCACGCACGCACGCAAATGATGTTTGTGCATGAACAGCAAACAAGACAATGTGAATACATGTTCTATTGTAAATTCCCGGTGTGTCCAAACAGGTGGAGACAAGGAGTTTTAAAGACAAGACAACAATGAAGAGGATTACATCGGATAGTTTGAAACAGTAATCTTTTACCAAGGTAATTAATACTGAGTAGCTTAAGTCTTCAGACCCTGAAGTTGAGGGTCTCTGTGCAAACCTGTGTGCTTTTTTCCAATAAGGAAAGGTTTTTCCAATAAGTGACTATGCATAGGAACCCTCTCGTCATAACCTCCTTACTTCATTAACAGTTTTAAGCTAGGGTTGGCACAGCAACTTCATTTTTATTCTGAATATGGTAGTTTGAATGATAAATACCCTCTATAGGTTCAGACACTTGAACACTTGGTCCCCAGTTGGTGGCGCTGTTTGGGGAGGTGGAACAGCCCTGCTGTTCATCACTGAGGATGGGCTTTAAGAATTTATAAATTTATTGTTTTTAATAGCTGAGTAGTACTCCATTGTGTAGATGTACCACAATTTCTGCATCCACTCCTCTGTTGAGGGACATCTGGGTTGTTTCCAGGTTCTGGCTATTATAAATAAGGCTGCTATGAACATGGTGGAGCATATGTCCTTATTACATGTTGCAGAATCTTTTGGGTATATGCCCAGGAGTGGTATAGCCGGGTCCTCCGGTAGAACTACATCCAATTTCCGGAGGAACCG
>NW_022196912.1:73637499-73652365 GCF_008632895.1 Mastomys coucha
GGGAAAGGAGAAATTTACATGTAAATAAAGAAAATATCTAATAAATAAATAAATAAATAAATAAATAATTTATAATTTGGGGGCTGAAGAGATGGCTCAGCAGTTAAGAGCACCAACTGCTCTTCCCAGAGGTCCTGAGTTCAATTCCCAGCAACCACATCGTGGTTCATAACCATCTGTAATGGGATCCGATGCCTTCTTCTGGTATGTCTGAAGAGAGCAATGATGTACTCATAAAATAAATAAATATGAATTTTATATAAATATAATATATATATGTTTAATAAAAAAAGAATTTATAACCTCTCCCTGCTTTTCATCCTCTCTGTCTCTGCTTCCTCTGTAGTTTTTGACCACTCAACTTTCTGCCTCCTGCCTTCCACTTGCAGCCGTCCCTACCCACCAAGATGAACTCATATTCCTCAGGAACTGTAAGCCAAATTAAATTCTTTCATGAGTTGCCTTGGTTGTTGGCATTTACCGCAGAAACAGAACAGTAACACAGACAGTTTCCACTTTTTTTTTCTAATTGTTATTTTTAAATAACTACCTAGACTACAGAATAAATAACATTTGTCTTTAAAAAAAATCACAAGGCACAACCCTATAATGCCTATGGCCGTGATAGCAGTATGGGCCTAGCCCAACAGAGGCTAAACTTACGAGCCTGACAGGCATTCAACAAGCCTTGTTCACCCCTAGCTCTGCACCGGGATGCTGTGCAGGTGCTAGGCCTACCCAGGCCTCAGTGATGGTAAAGTATTTCCTGGGCAGGAATGTGCTCTAAGTTCCTGAGACCAAGGGTTCACTGCCATGTGGCAATAGAATCCAAATCCCTGTAGCAAACACAGCTTAACTGAACACACAGTGCACCAGGAGGTGACCCCCGACTGGAATCTTCGGTTCCGAAGACTCCTGACCAAGACCAACAGGATGGTACATTTGGGTAGAGCAGCTGCTTCCTGCCAATATATTTTATTTGGCATACATCCTGGAAGACTCTATTGCAGAGCCACAGAATCTCATGACCACATTCACGTGAAACTTCAAACACACCCAGCCGACGGTGTGGAGGAATGCTGTGTTCACTGTGTGAACTCTGACAACAGCTGCAGGACCGAAACCCCCAGGGAGCCTCAGCCTCCTCTAGTTTATTTGGCATCTCCAGAGCTGTCCAAGAATTGGGTCTGCCCATTTCAAAAGCAGTGTGACCAAGACAATGAAGAGTTTTGAGTACATCTTGGCAAAGCTACGAGGTGGGGCTCTTTCCAGTATAGTTCTTGAGACAGCAGAAGAAGCCAAAGATAGAGGAAAGATCCTGGTGGGTGCAGCGAAGGCCAAGGGCCTGGCCAACAAGGCTGACACCAAGCAGCCTCAGGAGCAAGAAGAGTTTGTGAGGCCCACCAACCAGGTTAGCTCAGCACACTCTCCCCTCTTCCCATTACACTTTATAACTGAAAGTCCACTTCCAGCCCTTCCTGCTGACTGGATGGCGGGTTGGAGCAGGCTTCTTGTTGGGCATCTGTAATATATCAGGCTCAGTGCCCACTGTTCCTGACTTCACCTATTGGGCAGCTGGTGCCAGATGCAGAGGGCTGGAGTGACTTTCCCAAGGTCACAAGCAGTACCCAGAGCTCCTTGCTGTAATCTCTGATATGTCCCAAGTACATAGAACAACATTTAACTCATAACATGATCCCCATAATCAAACAATTTGATTGGCCCCAGGAAAGAGAAATTTTAGAAAATCATTTAGGTTATCCCCACTAGGTGGTCAGTTGCCCACCCAAGCACTACCATGGAGGTCCTGGGCACTGACAAGAGCGGAGAGGTTCTGCTGACGTGTTCCCAGCGTCTCCCTGACTCTACTAAACTGGTTTCCTACCATATCCCTGAATGTTACTAGACACCATTGCCCTGACCCTCAACAAAGCAAGTAGGCAATGCCAGCCTCTGGATAACCTCATCCTATGTGGGTATCATTGGTGTAGATATTAATGAGACACACAGCAATGTTTGTTTTGTTGTGAGCATCCTGAGGCTAATTTGGAAACTTTCTATTGAATATGCTCAGTGGACAGATAGCTGAGTCCTGTAAGATGACAGACAATGCAGAAGAGCAAGGAAGAGCTGAGTAAAGAGGGGATACGTGTTCTAGACAGAAGGCACCTATGCCCGTGTCAATCAGGAGGACCGGACCGTTGTCTCCACCCTCTACGCCGTGTACAGCCAACTGAGATTTGCCTCTCTAAACCCTAAACCATTCCATCACTCATAATTTTAAATGGAAGTTTATAATTCAGCCCAAGTTACTAATCTTTAAAAATGAGTCCCTTGTTTATTTTCAAGGGAAAAAGTGACAACTTTTTATTATGTAGTGACTAGGTAAGTGACTGCCAGTGTAGCAATATCAGATTTCCTCGTGGAAAATACATTTTTACATACATTGGTTAGTGGAGCTGGTAGTATAAATGTCAGATAAATACAGTGCAAATGGAAGTTAAGAACAGTCCTGTTGGGCTGGACCAAGGGCTTCATGGTTAAGAGCAGTTGATGCTCTTGCAGAAGACCTGGGTTTGGTTCCCAGCACCCATACGGTAGCTCATAACTGTCTGTAACTATAGTTCCAGAAGACCTTATATCCACTTCTGACCTCTGTAGATACCAGGCACTCACTTAGTATACAGGACACACACACACACACACACACACACACAAGTCTACACGCTTTTAAAAAGAACAGTGGTATTGCTATGACCTTTAAGATAAGTTAGACTTTTTTTCACTTTGAAATTTCTCTTTAAAGTCTCTAGGATCTTCTGACTAAAATGCCCAAGTTAATACATTTTCTTCACTAAGATATATGTTCTGGCCCTTTGATGCTTTTGCAACAAAACAAAACTATGTCTTTTATATATTATAATTCTTTGGAGTGTTTACTGAACAAATACATCTTGAGATAAAATGAAAACATAGCTAAGCCGTAGACTTCGTTGACCGGAGCAATTATAGTTACAGTAATAATGATATAGGATTATTGAAATTACATATTGGAGGAGGCAACCATTTATTTACAAACATTGTAAACACAAAATACTTCAGAGGTTTAAACAGTTAATACAAGAAAAATACTGGCAGTTTGTAACACTAAAATCAACTGCTTCTGATACAAGATTTCTTAAATAGCAAACTAGGATGAATTCCTTTACAGTTTTTGGCATCTATGTAAATCTTTTTCCTATTTGTGTTAGTTCTAATTTATTCTTTCCATATATATGTCTGGGCCAGAGAAGTGACTTTAGAAATGCTATGACAATCTGCAGTTTTTGAGATGAAGTTGATGTCTGTGAAACCCAGTCATATTTTACAAGAGACTGGCTCCTGCGGCTTCCCTCTCTCCTTGAGGTAAGTGAATAGGTGCCTTCTTCATCTCCATGTGACCTTCACCCGATACTTCTCCTCAGGGGTGTCCTAAACCACAACAAGCCCTAGCTCTGGGCTGTTGAGAGGTCTAGGGCCAAAGACGCAGCCAGGGGGACTGCTTTCCCTCTGATCTCGGGAACTGAGATCTCTTACAGATGAACACACATGGTGAGCTTTTAAGCGCATGCCCTGGCAGTTTTCCACAACTCTGGGATTGAGCAGCAACTACAGGCCTTCTGGAAGTATCCTTTCCTGACAAGAATCCTCTCTGTTTAAGGATACCACCAGTGTCTCTAACCAAGAAGACTATGGACTTTCAACGGTTAGACACGGAAACTTGCAAGGAGATTTTCTAGTTAAAGGTCTTGGTCTTGCATGGTCTCGGTGATGATGTTTCCGGTGTGTTTGAAAGCGTCTTTGTACTGCTATACCAGACAGAGGTGATAACCCGGCAGTGACTTTACCCTATCAATGGGTTTGTGGGACATTTTCTAGAGTGTAGATCATGGGCTGCTGTAAAGATTCGGAATGGTGTCTGGGGCCCCCCAGTGGCTATTGGTGAAATAGCAGTGGGGCTTTCTGGGACTGTTTGCCCTCTCTTTGGGAGCATCTATAGGCTTGCCTTCCTGGTCTGGGTCAGGCTCCAATTGCAAATCATACCTGGAGATAAAAAAAACGGAAGAGTTCCAGAGTACAGTCCTTTGTGTTGGCAGAGACAGAACAGCAGGGGCTTGAATGTAGCCAGTCCATTATATCATCAATCAAGAAGCAGAAAGAGGCTGAAATCAGAGTTTTTAAAATGTGCTATGTCCCTGAGTATTTTACTTCAGAAATAATGTGAACCTACCTCCTGACATTAATACACATAAGTATGCTTGTTTTCTATTAATACATTATTATTATTATTATTATTATATTAATATAATGTCTTAGCTTTAAATAAACTAATTTCATCACCAATAACCCCATTTAAAATGACTCTTGTATTTGCTCACAAAATGGCATAAGTGCAATATTTAGTATTAAAGCTGAAAACAGAAACTAAATACAAAACTACCCCCAAAAGCATTCCCTTAAAGTAAAATTAAACGGCAAAGGGTTAGCCGGGCAGTAGTGGCACACGACTTTAATCCCAGCACTCAGGAGGTAGAGGCAGGTAGATCTCAGTCACTCAAGGCCAGCCTCCACTACAGAGTTCCAGGACAGCCAGGGCTACACAGAGAAACCCTGTCTCGAAATAACAAAACAAACAATCCAAAAAAGGTCAAAGGATGATGGTGGAGATCCGTGGAAGAGTTTACTAACACGTACAAGGCCCTCGGTCCAGTTCTCGGCACTAGAAAGGGGGGAGGGGTGCTCCATGAGTGACGCATGCGCATATCCCCAACATTTTGGCGATAATGGCAGGAAGATCAGAAGTTAAAAGTCATCCTTTCTACATTGAAAGTACACAGCCAACCTGAGTGACATGAAACCCTGTCTCAAGGAGAAGGAGAGGAAGGAGGAGAGAAGTCAATTAAGGAGATATTAAGTAAGACCGAGATTACTTTGCACAAAACAGGAAATTCTACCTTATTTCCCAGTGGGGGGAAAGTATATAGGTGCTGAGGTTAGCCGTTCCCATCCTGTCTTTAAAAACAAACACTTAAATGAGAAAGAAAGTAAGGGCATTGTCCTGGAACATACACAAGCTGTGCACTGGGCTCTGGGATCCGCAAACAATAAAACTTCTCTCCTGGAAATTACCTGTGAGGGAAGGACAGGGGTTGAGAAAACCCCGCATCACGAGCAACCATGAAGCGCTGCCCACGTACTGAGGGCTCTGCTTCTGTTAGGACGTACACTGGTCCCCGCAGCTACCATGCAGAGAGGCTTGTTCTAAGGTTTTTATTGTTAATTACTATAGAGTGTGACAAAAATAAATGACACTACCGACGTTTAAGAAACCTACATAAGGAGGGAATAGAGGGTTTTTCGGAGGGGAAACCAGGAAAGGGGATAACATTTGAAATGTAAATAAAGAAAATATCTAATAAAAAGAAAAAGAAAAGAAAACTACATAAGTCAGGACTATAGTTCCAGATTTTTCTTTTCCCACAAGCCATAATGAAGTCAGTGTTTACTTCAAATTGAGTATATATATATATGTATATGTATATACATATGTATGTATGTATATATGTATATGTATGTATATATGACTAATAATAATCCATTTCAAGAGTATCTTCAGTGTGATGGGATCACACACAAGCTGGGGAGGGGAAAGACAGAGACAGAGACAGACAGAGAGACAGAGAGACAGAAAGATCCTCTGTTCAACCAGCATGGAAAATGAAGGCGCCTCAGCAGCGTGCTCGCAGGACTCAATCGGGTCTTTAATCATCAGCTTCAGCTCCGTGAAGCCCACTCAGTGGGGACTACTATTGGTCATGAAGATAGCTGAAGCAAAGGGCGGACCACTTCTCACTGTCCCAGCGGGTCCTTAAGGTCAGCTTTGTTCTGTAAATCTCCATTAGGCAACAGAGTTTTGCTTCGGAGGGAACCTTTCTAGGTGACCCTGAGGGAAGAGAGGGTGTTAAAGGATTGGGTGAGTTATTTTCACAAAGTAAATACATCATCCTGAAACAATGATAATCTGAGGGAAAGGCCCAGGCAATTTGAGTGTGAAATTATGGATTACGACTAACTTGATAAAGTACTGAAAAGCCAAGTGTGGGTACAAGAGATGTATCAAATGAAGTCCTTGAAGAGATTTCTGAATAAACTTCTCTCTTGGGTCAAAAGGAAGCTATTGGGGGCTGTGAGGAACTATCGGGAAGTGACTCAGGAAGAGTGGCAGGAGATGCAAGGATAACACAGCCATAATTGATGGGGAAAAGCAATATGGGAAGGAGAGGGAGATGAGGTCACTGCTGAGTGTCTGCTCATGTCACTAAAAGAATTCCATGAGGATCAGCAACAAGAATAGCCAGTTCAGAACAAGCAAAGGAAGCAGGGCATAAAATTAGCTCAAAGTGTTAGGCATCTTCCGAATGAGGAGCCTGAATGAAGTGCAGAGAGGTTAAGAAAGATGTCCATGGATGTAGCTCAGTGATACCGTGCCTGTCTAGTATCCATGAGACCAGACTCTTTCCTAGCACTGTGTTCAGTGGAGTGAAAAGGAAAAAGAAAGAAGAAAGGATGGAAGGAAGGGAGGAAGGGAAGGAGAGAGGGAGGGAGGGAGGGAGGGAGGGACATACCCAGGCTTACCCAGCTGCAAATTGCAAAGCATTCCCTACATTCAGATCAGTTTGACTCACGTGTATACTCCTAGCCTCTCCATCAGAGCACCTCCCCTTAAATCCTTTGGTGTTAAAGTCCCTGGGTTGCTTGGTAGCACACAGTTCACTGCCTAACTCTAAAACTTCAGAATCGGCCTCTCATTAAGGCAAATCAAGTCCCACAAGGGACAGCACATTCAGTTCAGTGATCTGATTTTAATAAACAGGCCGGGTTAGTCCTTCATTCTGGAAGGACCCTCTCTCTAAATTCCTGTGTTTACCTTGCATAAGAACATGGCCAAACTTGGCAGGACCTGAAGCAGAGACAGTGTCTGTGGGTTTAGGGCCATCATCCTGGGAATTTTATTTAACTGCCTCATATGGGTTATTCTCATGAAATATGTGATTACCACATTATGAAACTCTGATTGTTTTTTTCCTATCCTGTATGAATTGCCTGGAAGATGAGCTGCAAATTAACATGTAATATAATTATAGCCGCTCTCACCCTATTCAAAAGTATTTTTCCTTTCCATCAGACTTGGGTAAGTAACCCTCATTTTGTTTAATTTACAGCATCCTTTTCTAGGCCTGGAACCAAGAAAGACCACAAGTGAGCAAAGCAATCCTAGGGAGTAAGAACACAACCGGAGGGAATACATTCCCCAATGCAAGTTAAACTACAGGGATATGGGGGGTGGGGGGACGGGCAGGGAGAAACAGCCTGGCACTGGCATATAACAGACAACTAGACAGATGGAGCAGAAGACAAGACTCAGAAATAAACCAATAGAGCTATGGCCATTGTGCTGGCTAGTTTGATGTCAGCTTGACTTCAGTTGGGAAGACATCCACATCAGACTGGCCTCTGAGCAAGCCTGTGATGCTTCTTTTTTTTTTATTGACTGATGGTTGATGTGGTAGGGCCAGCTCACTGTGAGCAGTATCACCCCTGGGCCAATGATTCTCTAAGAAGGTAGGCTGAGTAAGTCATGGGGAGCAAGCCAGTAAGCAATACTCCTCCATAGACTCTGTATCAGCTCCTTCATCCAAGTTCCTGCCCTATGTGCGTTCCTGCCCTGTATGAGTTCCTCCCCTATATGACTTCCTGCCCTGTGTAGGTTCCTGACCCATATGAGTTCCTGTTTTGTATGAGTTCCTGTCCTATCTGAGTTCCTACCCCATAAGAGTTTCTGCCCTGACTTCCTGCAATGGACTTGATTGGAAACTATGAGCTGAAATAAACCTTTTCCTACCTAAGTCACTTGTGGTTATGGTGTTTTGTCACAATGGAAACCTAACTAAGGCACCCATCTAATTTTTTGACAAAAGTACAGTGGGGGTTGGGGGGGGAAGACAGCCTATTCAACAAATAGTGCTGGTAAAACTGGCCATCCACTGACATCCACCTGCAGAATAAAATTAGATTCGTATCTTTTCCTTTGTGCAAAAAAATGAATTCAAAAATACATCAAAGCCCTTAATTTAAAACATGAAATGCTGAAGCTCCTAGACAAAAGCGTATGAAATAGACTTCAAGACATCGGGGTCAGCAAAAGCTTTCTGAATAGAAAGAATTTCAATAGCACAGAAACCAGCCCCAAGGATCAACAGATGGGACAACATGAAATTAAAGTTCCTGCACAGCAAAGAAAAATATCAGGAGAACGCACAGACGGCCCACAGAATGGGAGGAAAGCTTTGCCAACTACAGTTCAGACAATTTGGAACTTATAAATTAAAAAAAAAAATCAGATACTCAATGCAAATGGAATAAAACTGTCAATCAGCAAATTCAGTAATTAGTTGAGCAGATACCTTTCAAGAACAGAAACACAAATGGCCAACTATTTTTTAAATGTTCTCAATGTCCTAATCCTCACATATTCACAAATTAAAACTACTTAGAGACACCGCTTTACTCCATCAGAATAACTATCATAAGGAAATCTGACAGCAAGTGTTAGGAAGGATGTGAGGAAAGCAGCTACCTGACTCACTGCACACTCGGTGCAAACGAGTCAGTGCAGCCATTATGGAAATCAGCTTAGTGGTTCGCCAAAAACTTAAAAACATTTTTTTTTCAAATGACCTAGCAATTTTACTCCCGAGCACAAACCCACCACAGAGACATCCGCACACGCAGGTTCATGGCTGCTCTATTCAGTAGAGCAAGGAAATGGAATCAACAAGATGGCCGTCGGTAGATGAATGAGTAATGAGAATTTGGCCCGTATATGAAAGGGAATATATTAAGCTGTAAGGAAAACTGAAATCATAACATTTGCAGGAAAATTGATGGAGTTAGTATATATATTGAGGGAGTTCACCCAAACTCAGAAAGAAAATTGTAGCTTATAATATAAACATGTGTATGTGTAAAGAGCTCTAAGTGTGGTGTAGAATTACACTTAGACAAGAGACCCAGATGACCAAATGAAGGAGTGCAGGCAGAAGATTTATGAGTCATGAATGATGATATAAAGCTAATTGCTTTTCTACTTTCACTGTCATGTTTTTCTTTTTCTGTGGTAGATAGGTGCATAAAAATGCAATCGTAATGAAGATATAAAACCTAATCAGAGTTCCACGCTTCAGGTGTGCAGCGGCCGTGCCATCCCCAGAAGACACTGTCTCACGGCTCTGCTCCCTGTCCTCTGGCCCTCACGCTCTGTCTGTGTCTGAGCCTTGTGGGAGGGAGATGGCACAGATGTCCCAAGGAAGGCTGAGCACCTGCAGTCACTATTTTACATTTGACCAGTTACGGTTCTCTGCCCCAACCACTGCCCATTACTAAAAGAAGCTTCAACAAAGGCTGAGAGCAGCCTTAATATATAGATATGAATATAAATATTTAGAATGCAGTTTGTCATGTCCACTTCACAAAACAAAACGACAGTAGTAGGTTTTCCTGTAGAATCTATGGCATCCCCAATCAAGGACTTTTGACCAGGCTTGTAGTACCAGGCAGGCATGAATTCGCTTTGTGGCGAGGTCCCCAACTCCAATCAGAAAATTGTTGGTTACCCCCATGCAAGTAGTCATGCCATTACTGTGACAGTGGACATGAGTTAATTAGCAGACTAATATCATAATGTGCAAAGTCCAGCCCTGGGGAAGAGCACTGATGACTTTTCTCTAAAACTCATCTTTCTAAATAATCACCAAGGGGCTGAGGCAAGTTCAAGACCTGCCTGGTCTACAGAATGGGTTCTAGCCAGCCTTGGTAATTGAATGAGACCTTGTCTCAAAACAAAAAACATTAAAAGTGCTGTATATAACTCAGTGGAGTTTGCTTACCTAGTAAGACGTGAGATTCTGAGTTTAAAAAAAAAATTTAAGATGCCAAAGACTTAGTCTATAACTGCATTCTTCTACCAGTGAACTTTCATTAAAGTGCTATAAGAAGTCAAATCCCTCTTAAAATGAATCATCATGGAAGACTGGCATACATCAGATTGAGGTATGTGTAAAACCAGGGCTTCACTCTGCCCTCATAGCCTCTCAGAGGTACAAATGGCCTGAAGCCTTTGTCCCTTTTAATGACAGCTTAAAGCTTCCTTGCATCTGGCTCACTCCCATCATCTAATGAGAAAAAAATGATATGTCTGGTGAAAAAAGGAGGGTGGTTGAAATTGAGACAGCAGAGAAAGAAGGACAGAAAGGAGGAAGGGAGGAAAGAGGGAGGAGAAATGGAGGAGGGAGGAGGGAGGGAGTAGGAAAGAAGGAGGGAGAGAGGAGGGAGGGAGGAGAAGGAAGAGAAGAGGGAGGGAGGGAGGAAGGAAGGAAGGAGGAGGAAAGGAGGAGGGAGGAGGAGGGAGGCATTTATGGTATAGACCTATAGTTATTGGCATGAAAACTTGTTAAGTAAGAAAAAGCAAGATTCAGAACTATAATATCTCCATTTTTAAACTGTATGCATGGTAGGTACAGAAATATGTGTATTATATATAGACAGAGAAAGAGAGAAAGCAACAAAGAAGCAGAGACAGGAAAGGAAAAGTAATCATCATTAAACATCAAGAGCTGACTGTTTTCATTAGTAAAATATTATAGCTCCATTTCCTTGTTTGCTTTTAATATATCCTAATGTTTCCTACAAGGAATACAACTTTACTAGTGCAAAGGGTTTTTTTTAAAAAGGTGGTCATAAGGAAAACTGAATAGCTGTGGTTAATGTTGGTTTTTAGATAATTGCTCAGCATTTTCTGTATTCTTTTAGCAATAGGCAATATTATGCCACAGATACTGGGATGAAGATAATACAAAAGTCTCTGGACTCCACATCTAGAGCTCTGAAATCATTAGACTCAGGCTTGGGGTGACAGCAGTGAAAGAAGAAAGACAGAAAGGAGAAAGGTAGGAGGAAGAATGGAGGAGGTTAGGAAGAAGGGATGGAGGAGGGAAGAAAGAGGGAGGGAGGAGGGAGGGAAGAAGGGAGGAAGGGAGGAAGGGAGGGAAGGAGAGAGGAAGGAAGGAAAAGGATGTGACATTCACTAAGTAAGAGCACCTGCTGTGCAAGCATGAAGGCCTGAGTTCAAAGTCTCTGGAACATGCATGGAAGTCCACAAGTGCCTGTAATCCCAGAATAGTGGAGCCAAAGACAGAAGGATCATTCCCTGCAGCTTACTGGCTGCCAGCCTGGCTCCAGGTTCAGTGAATGTCCCTGTCTCAAGGGGGAAAGGTGCAGTTTGATAAAACAGGATTCCTGATGTCCTTTTCTGCTCCCCGTGTGAGTGCCTGGCTTGTGCATACCTGCACAGCTGTACTCATACGCCACTCACATATACCTCATATACACTGTTAGCATAATAATAATGGAATAACAAAGCACCCAACCACATATTTTTAACTGGGGGGAAACGTGAAAATACATGAGTATAAAACCATTCTGTACCCCCTTACCTTCTTCTACACCTTTAACAACCCCCTTCTGACTCCGTGCTTTTATAGTGTTTTAGGTTTATTTTACTTGTATGAATGTGTTGCTTGCATGTATGTATGTATACCTCATGCACAACCGGTGCTGGGGGTCAGAAGATAGCATCTGATCCGCTGAAACTGGAGTTCTTGTGGTTGGGAGGTGCTGTGTAGGTGCTGGGAACTGAACCCAGGTCATTTCCAAGAGCAATGAGTGTTCCTAACCCCTGAGCCATCTTTCCTCTCACATCTTTTTTTTTTTTAAATCTAGATTCTGCACGTGAAGAAAACATGAGATGTCTTCCTGGGTCTGGCTTGTCTTTCTTAACATGATGATCTCCAGCTCCACCTACTTTCCTGCAAATAATTTAATTCTGTTCTTTACAGCTGAATAAAACTCTATTGTGTATGCACACTTTCCTTAACTATCTGTCTGGTGACAGACATGAAGGGTCACTCCGTAACTGGCTGCTATGGACAGTGCTGCAGTTGACATGAATATATGGCTGCCTCCGCAGTGTGCTTCATAAGATCCCTTCAGGAAAACACTCAGAATTGGTAAAGCACCATCACACAGTAGGTCTATATTTTGTTTAAGAAAACTTCATTTTGATTTCCATGTGTGTTCACCAGCTCACAGTTCCACCAACAGTGTAAAAGGACTTCTTTTTCCATCATCCTTGCCAACATTTGCTGGTTTTTCTTTTCTTGATGATAGCCATTCTTCTTTTTTTTTTTTTAATTAGATGTTTTCTTTATTTACAATATCTCCTTTCACAGGTTCCCCTCCAAAGAAAAAACGAAAGAAAAGAAAAGAAAAAACAAAAACTAAAACAATCCCCTGTTCCCTCTCCCCTCCCCCTGTTCACCATCCCACCCCCTCCTGCTTACTGGCCCTGGCATTCCCCTACACTGGGACATAGAACCCTCACAGGGCCAAGGCCCTCTCCTCCCATTGATGACCGACTTGGCCATCCTCTGCTATACGCATGCTGCTGGAGCAATCAGTCCCCCCATTTGTACACTTTGGTTGGTGGTTTAGTCCCTGGGAGCTCTGAGGGTACTAGTTAGTTCATATTGTTGTTTGTCCTAAGGGGTTGCAAACCCTTCAGCTCCTTGGGTCCTTTCTCTAACTCCTTCATTGGGGACCCTGTACTCAGTCCAATGGATGGCTGTGAGCCTCTACTTCTGTATTAGTCAGGCACTGTCAGAGCATCTCAGGAGACAGCTATATTAGGCTCCCAGATGACAGCCATTCTAACCAAAGTGTAATGTAATCTCAAAGTTATTTTGATTGGCTAAGGATTTGAGGATTTTTTTTTCATGTTTTTAGAGACATTTGAAAACTTCAATTGCCCATTTATTAATTGGATTATTTGCTCTTTTGGAATTTGATTTTTTAGTTCTTTATATATGTGGCTATTAATCCTGTGCCTCACAAATATCTGACAAGGATATGTGCCCATTCTGTAGACTGTCTCTTTGTGTTGGCAATTACTTATTTACTGTTTGGACGCTTTTGATATGATCCAATTCCACTTGTCAGTCCTACATCAGAAAAGCAAATCCATAACAGCCTCAAAAATACCCTTGTAATAAACCTCCTTATATTTTTTGATAATCAAAATTTGTAAATATGTTTTTAGCCTAAAAAAACATTTTAATTAGCCTTTTTGTGCTTTACTTCTCACTAATATATTTTCCCCAAAATTCCCTGTACTTATTATTAATCGTGGTTAATTATTTGTTTTTTGTCTTGATTTTTACTGATGATATTTAAATGTCTACATACATATTTTTATGTAACTTTTCTACTTAGGCTTTCTGAAAGTGCTAAAGATATCATAGCTCAGATGGAAGGAGACAGGTTCAGAGCCCTAACTGCTAGATGGTGACCATTTTCATCCTATTCTATACAATAGTTATCAAAAAGGTCAAATACAAAATGAGTCACAGTTGAGAGTTTCTTGCTAACAGGCATGTAGGAGGCACACAACCTTGTTCATTATTCTATTTTGGATCCAATATTAACATATCTTGGATCATAATGCTTCCTTTACTGTTTCCACCATTAACATGGCGCACCCAAAGGGAACGCGGGCCCAACACTAATGAGCTATTCACAGGAGAAACAAGAGCAGGGTTCCAGGAGCCAAGGTAAAACGATTAGAGGCGAGGGGAGAAGGTTGGCTCCTGACCTAAATTGAATTGCTTTTAAGAGACAGAAACAGATTTTTAATTATGTAATCTCTTTGTTTCTCATTTCCTTAAAATGTAAAGGTCAAATTCCCCTTGCAAATGCCAAGAGCCAGATCTGATATTTATTGTCTGTGATGACTGAATTGACTAAAACCAGAAGTGCCCCATTTAGCCAGATGCAGCAAAGCTTGTTTTGTTGTTGTTGTTTCCTTTTTGCTATCATCCAAAGTGCTATTTAGAATAATTAATAACCGGTGTCTTTCTCTTTTCACATCTCATTTCTCTTTCCAAATACCATTCTAGGGCAGGGAACGTAGATCAGCAGAAGAGTGTTTGCCTAGCATGTGTGAAGTTCGGGGTTCCATCCCCAATACAGAAAAAAAATTAATTACACAAATAAATCAAAATACTATTCTAAGAGATACATTCTGCCTTCTGTAAGAAAGAGAATTGCTTAGAGACATGAGGACTTCAAATAAGCAGAAGGCTGGCTAACATCTACTTTTGCGAGACTTCATTGTACTTAGACATTGCTTTAAGCTACCCTTCTTGGGCTAGCAAGATGGCTCAGTGGGTAGAGGCATTTGACTCCCAATCTGATGACCTGAGTTCAATCCTCAAGATATATATGGTAGATAAAGAGAACAAACTCCCACCAGCTGCCATCTGACCTCTGAGCATGGGTTATGACATATGCACATGCATGCATGCGCACATCTCATTAAATTTTCATTTCAGTAAAAGAAAAGAGCATTCCTCTCACACCTGGTTATCAGCCCTTTACTCCTCTCCCTCTGTCCCCACCTTATCCTCTCCCTCCATCCTTGGATAACTTCTTTAGCTGCAGCCCCCGGTGCACCAGTTCCTCTGTCTGTCTGTTCTACACGTTCCTGTACACACTGTCCTTTCTGGCATTTTTGCTCACATTGCTTCATCTTTCGTTGACAACAAAGATAGTGTGTGGGCTGCATTTGTTTATACAACAGAATAGAAAAAGTGTGAAGGGGTGGGTGTAGCCAGAGCTAGGATCCCTGACATCAGACTCTTTCTTCTCCATGTCT
>NW_022196912.1:73652375-73658270 GCF_008632895.1 Mastomys coucha
TAAAGGCATGCACCACCACTGCCTGGCTCTCCTCCATGTCTTGACTGTTTTCCTCTCTGCAGTTTCTTTCTCATCTGAGCTCCACTCCCCAAAGCATCTTATAGCTACCACTTAGAGACCCCAAGAAGAAAGGGGATTCATCCTGCAGAAGATATGGATATGTGCCCCCTACAGCAGACAAGCCTGAAACATCAGACAGACTCATTCTTGTCTTGACTTTGCCAAGCTTTTTCTTGTTTGCTTTTGCCATGTGTATTTCTTTTCCTGCTGCCTTAACCTCTACCTAAAAAATCAGAAGCCATCTAGGGAACATTGGTAGCCTAGCAAACCTCTAAAACACAAGTATTCAGAAGGAACATCAGTCATCAGAGGTTTGGGGCATGAACTATTATTGCAGTCTGGGTAACCTTGGAGGCACACAGTTAACTGTCTCCCTCTTAGCAACATCTATGAGACTCAGGTTCATTCACTGCTGTGTACTAATTCTCCTCTGAGACAAAACATTCCATCTTAGTGGGAGGCTTCTTAAGATGCCTGATATTCTAAACAAGAGTGAGACATTCCATCTAGCAGGAAAATTCGTTGAAACTCAGGAACTAAACAACTCAATTGTTTTAGAAAGTTCCTAAAACTGAACAGATTCATGAGGCCTCTCTCTCCCCAACCATATTTGAGCAGCTAGGAATAATAAGAGACATTCTCAGACAAGTTAAGCTGCCTAGAAGGGGCTCAGTCCAGATGAGCTACCTAGAAGAGACTAAGACCCGCCAAACTGCCTGGAAGCGGGGCTCTTCGACCTGTCACACTGGCTGCAAGCTGTGCAGTGAGCTCCAGGTTCCAGCTTTCCAATTTCCATGAGCTGTCACCCATGCTGGGCTGGGCTTTTGGTGATATGGTTGCCTTTGACTCATTTCTGCTCCTGTAAATAACCCCAGTAGAATTCAGTGGTTCACCAAGTTGGACTTCAAAATTATCCTTACCTTGATCTGTCACTGGTTCCCTATCTGAGAAGACCCCTGTGCATATCTTCTGAAAAACAGTGTCACACAGAACTCATCACCATACCTGATCTTTCTTGAGCCTACAGCAGTCTTCTCTTAGCTATGCTTTGGCACTTAAGGAAAGCTCATAGCCTGAACGTTCCTAACTGTACCTGTATATTCTCAGTATCTCCAACTAGTATGTAACAATTAGACATCAATTCCTCCCTCTTCATTCTCTCCCCATTATCGATATCTGTGGAAGTCTATCCATAGCCCTGGTCTCCTGGGATCTGCGCACTATGCTTTTATCTCATCTACTTGTCATTTCACCACGGGACCAGCTTCAGTGACAGAGTGCAGTAGAGATGATACTGTGTGATCTTCCCAAGACCTGGAACTTCTGCATTTGAGCCCATGGGGATTCTGGAGCACTTCAAAGGGGCCACAACCATCCCAGTGTCCAAATATAGTCCAATCTCTAGATGACCCAAAAGCCAAATAAGTGACAGCAGTGGCCACTGGGGAATCTACACAACTATCTAGCTATAGCCATTCTGAAAAACTCTAAGGAAATATACATGTGTAGCTTTAAGCCTCTAAATTTTGGATTTAGTGTACAATTAAAAAAAAACAAGCCCCAACAAATACATGAAGGTCAAACAGTGTAAAGGTAGGATACAAAAATTTGTTTTCAAAACCAATCTAATGTTCATGCCTCATAGACACTTATGTGTAACCACCATCTCTAACTTCACCAGAGTATGCCCCAAATTCAATGGCCCTGCTTCTAGATGCATGTCTGAACCAGACAGTGGTTTTACATACCTGGAATTCCAGATTTGGAAGGTGGAGGAAAGAGGATTGGAGATTAAGTTCCAGATTGTCCTCAGCTGCACGGCGGATGCTCGCCTGGGCTACATGAGATACTGTATTTTAAAAAGAAAGGCAGGATAATTGACTGAATGTGTAGTTACATCCTGACATATCCAACTGGCTCAATAATTTTGGGTGTGACTATAAATAAGTATCTATTTTTATTAGAGCCTCAATTAATTCTGATGTACAGCAAAGTTTGAAAATCGCTATGCTAGTCCATTTTAAAATATACTTAATTCAAGTAAACTGATAGTATTTACTTCCCAGAGCATATAGCACTGATGGTATGTGAACAATGATGCAGCCTTTAATTACATGGTTTGTCTATCTTGACATCTTTAGTTCACTAGATGTCATCAACCATACTCTCTAATGATGACTTGCGTAATAATATAACATCGAAAAGAATTAGGTAGGTTCTTAAAACTACAGTAATCATCCTAAAACTAGAACCCTTTGTCTATAAAATGACAGAAAGAAAATTTAGGTTTTGTCCCTTGAACAGTTGCTAATGTATCTTTACTATAATGATCTTAGCTATTATTAGCCATGTAAATAACATAAGGATATTTCAGTCAACATCATACCCTGTAAACATGGGTATGTACTATTTAGTCTAGGTGCATAGCAAGCTACACAAGCTAGGTTTGTACAAGCACACTTTAATGTTTCTGTAACTACAGAGTCATGTAGCAATGCATTTTGCAGAACATGGCTCCATCACTGAGCAACAAACCCCTATAGCTCAGTAAATATACTTTAAATATATTTTAATATATATACTTGCCTTCATGTTTCTCTGTTTCCTAACTAAATACTGTAACATCTAAATCAAACTTATCCTACTTTAAATCCTCCAAAAATCTCCTTCTATGTTTGCATAAAAGTGTCTATGGAAAATATGTGACAAGGAACCATTGAGATGGTTTACTGGTTAAAGGCACTTGACACCAAGCCTGATGGACTGAATTTCTTCCCTTGATCCCCAAAATCTACATGGTAGAAGGATAGAGTTGATTTCTGCAAGTTGACCTTCACACGTGCAATGTGACTTGTGTGTGTGCAAAGATATAGATAGATAGATAGATAGATAGATAGATAGATAGATAGATAGATAGATGAATAATGGATGGATGATAGATGGATAGATGGATGGATAGATGGGTAGATAGACAGATAATAGACAGATGATAGATAGATAGATAGATAGATAGATAGATAGTTGTAAATTGTGTGTGTGACCAAAGTGACCACACACCCTAAGGGATGAGTAACGTCCTGCAGAGCTCCATAAATGGTAAGCTTAAATACAAGGAGAACGGTCTAACAAGGCAATATCAAAATATTATTGATTTATTTCTTCATTTTTACATTGATCTGCATCTAAAAATCCTGACTATGTTAACAAAAACTAGGTGGGTATAAAACAGTGAGAAATTAGAAATTAGAAAGCAAGCCAATCCTCTTAAGTAAGGTAATCAAAGATGTGGCAATTAGAGAAATACAAGTGAAGGGATGCTCTAGAAAACAAAAGCTTGAAAAGATGGGGCCATAATAGAACAAAGTATCATGATGTGCATGTGTGTGTGTGTGTGTGTGTGTGTGTGTGTGAGAGAGAGAGAGAGAGAGAGAGAGAGAGAGCCTAAATAAAGATAAAAGCAAAAGAAAATAAGGTCTGTAATTCAAAACAATGGAAATGTGAACTATGAAATATGAAAACAAAACATGAAACAAGACAAGAGAGACTAAATGTGCAAAAGTGAAAGGGCATCAGGCTGAATGCAAAGCCGATGTCTTAAAGAAATCCATAGAATATAAAGTGACATGGGTAAGATAAAAGGAAACTAAAAGGTGAGTGTAGGAAGGCTGGCAGTGGTGGAAATACAAATATCAAATGAAGGATATTTGATGCCAAGGCATCACATAAGGTATGTTTGTAATCACTGTACAGTATTAGTAAACATGTTTCTTAGGACCACATTAGTAGTCACAAATGTAAATGCTGGCTAGAACTGCTCTGAAATACATAGAAGTGTTTTTAAACACCATGGTACATTTTCAGTAAGTCAGCAGTAGTTAAAGACAGGCACAGCCTCCATTTTGACAAATCAAGAAGGCAAAAATATAAGCCAAAACAATGCTGTAAAATAAATGCCTAATAAGGCCAATCTAATGGCAATTACCTGATGCAAATCACATTATGCACCCCACAAACAAAACTTTACCTCTAGAAATCTTCTAGCCATTTACTTTAGGAAGAAATAGAACTAGTAGTAATTTAGAAATAACAAAATGAAAACATGACTTATAAAAGGACATATCAATGAATCATTGAAAGAAAATATCCATAAACACCACAAATAGTAACAATAAGGCATCAAAATTAATTAACTGAGCACCTATAAAAATAAACAATAAAGCAGGTTAAGGGTAAGCTCAAGGGAAAACTAAGGGAAGGAGGGCAGTAAGGAAGCTGAAAAGATTAGAGTTGATAAATGGCACCCAAAACATGGCTTTCTGAACAAACCTATAAAATGACTTTTGTTCTTTAACAATTCCATACATTCTTACAATGCTTTTAGAACATATCCATCCCTACTACACCTTCTAGCTTCTCCAGATTCCAACACATACTTCAACTTTATGTCCTTTTTTTTTAAATAATCCACTGAATACAATTAATGTTACCTGTATGTAAGGGGTTCAGGACCATCTACTAGAGTTTCAGCAATCTACCATGGGACAAAGAAAGATTGCTCTGAAGAACTCTCTCTCTCCGTCCTTCCCTCCCTCCCTCCCTCCCTCTTTCCCAGAAGTTCCTCAAACAGATGGGACTTCATGAGCTCCTTCTCAATCCATGCTGGGACAGACTGGCTTGACCTTGTGCACATCTTGTGCAGACACTCACAGACACTGTGAGATCATGCGTGCAGTGCCCTGCCATGTCCAGAAGACACTATTGTGCTGCAGCAGCCCTTTCTGACCCATGGCTCTCACAATCTTTCCAGTCCCTCATCACCACACAGGCTTCCATGGGGGGACAGGGTATAATATTGGCATTCCATTTAGGGCCTAAGCACGCCTCAAGTACTATATTTCTGCACTTTGACAAATTAGGAGACCGTGTATTAACTATATTCAACTATTACAAGAGGCTTCTTTGATAAGGAGTGAGAACAGCATTACCTGTGGTATAAGGATAAATAGTAAGAAGGCAGTCGGATGCTGTGTCCACTTAGCAAAATGGGAGTAGCAGGTTCTCCCCTTGTGACCTCTCCAGCCACAGATTGTTGGTCGGGTTTACAATGCCAGGCATGAGTTCCCTCTTATGGAATGGGCCTTGATTCAATTAGAAAGCTGTTGGTTACTCCCATAACATTTCATTCCACCATTACACTCATGGGCATATCTTGCTAGGCTCGATAATACGGACCAGAGCTGAGTCAGACTAACTTTTCACCCCCAGCAGCTCATATAGGACTTGTCAGAACAATGAAAGTAAAGAAAGAACTCGATAGCAAAAACCTAAACAACTGGCAGAATTACAACCGTTGAGTGGAAGCAAATGCTACAAAAGCCTCACAAGGGTGAACTCTGTTGTGAGAAGATGGGTGGGGAGAGGAATTGGTGGCTATGATCATACTCCATCAATCTTGGCCATTCTTCCAGTTATAACCAGCCATCTCTCCTTCAAACAACTTTATATAATTATCATCCTTAGGATACACTTTTAGTTACAACTACTTTTTCTGGCTTTAAAAAAAAAAATCACTTGTCTTACAGCATTGATTGACTCCATTTTCACTTAAAATATTGTTCTATTCAATGAAATGAAATAAAAATACTTTAACCTAAAAATAGAAGACAGATTTGCACAGAATCTAATCAGGAATGAATGAAAAGATAAATGCAAAGACCTAGGCATTCAGATAGGAAAGTATTTTAAAATAAAAGATTGAAACACAGGGATGGAGAAATAATTCAATAGGTAAAGTGGTTACCCTGAAAGCACAAGGTCTTGAGTTCAATCCCCGAA
>NW_022196912.1:73658280-73666860 GCF_008632895.1 Mastomys coucha
AAAAAAGAAAGGAAGAAAAACAAAAAACTGAGCAGGGCGAATTATGTTTACAATTCAATTTCTGGGGGAATAGTGTGTCTTTGGTGTTCACTACCCAGCCATCCTAGACTACATGACACATTCGGGGCCAATAAGAGATGCTCTCTCAAAAAAAAAAAAAGAAAGAAAGAAAGAAATGAAAAGAAAGGAAGGAAAGAAAAGAAAAAAAAGAATCTTCACAATTTACAAAAGTATCTTTTGAAAGGTCTTTACAAAAAATATTCAATACCCCATACACATAAACCAAATTACTCTGCAAAATTCTAGCTACTGCTGCCTGGATATACTAAATTTGTTCCTAGAAAACTGCTTTAAGAAAAGTAAAACAAGAGAATAAGGAATTCAAGGTTGTTCTCCAAAAGCAGCAAATAGGAAGTGCAAAAGATGTCTGCCTAGGAGGCCCCCTGTGGGAGCAGGCAGTTCTCTATGACTTCGCTCTTATTTTACTGTGGCACACTGCAATCTCTGTCCACTTCGGTTAGAGGAGCATAGAATGGAAGGCTCCCTGGCTTTTGTCCCCAAACTAAAAACTGGAAAAACAGCTCGAAGTCAACATGGATCACTGTGCTGGCTCTAGTGCCTTTATGTGCACTGCCGGATCTAGGAGTTCTACTTGTGCCTCCTCAGGGGACTTCATGAAAAGGCAGAGCCATCCTCTTTCACAGAACAATACCTACAGCACTCGTTTTTAATTAATTCATTCCATTCATTCAGAAAAAGAATCATCAGACTTTTAGATGATAAACATTGTGACAAACCCTAAAACTTCAAGAATTAGGGATAAGAGTACTTACTCTGAGTGGGAACAGTGAATTTTCATGGAAAAATAGACACAATGGGAAAACAAATAGGTCATAACATTGATTATATGTGGGGAGCTATGAAAGCAGGTCATGGAGATCAGGAAAAGGCATTTGCCACCAACCCTGGTAACCTGAGTTCAACCTGAGATTGAACCCTGAAACCTACATGATGTAAAGAAAAATTCAACTCCCAAAAGTTGCCATCTAATCTCTACATGTATACATGCACCTATGTCAGGAGCCAACAAGTACAAGCTAAAAATAGCAGGTGATCTTTCTGAGATGGGTCTGCCTTGGATTAAAATCTACAATGAAACCAAGCAGTGGTGGCACATGCCTTTTATCCCAGCACTTGGGAGGCAGAAGCAGGGAGATTTCTGAGTTCAAGGCCAGCCTGGTCTACAGAGTGAGTTCTAGGACAGCCAGGGCTACACAGAGAAACCCTGTCTCGAAAAACAAAACAAAACAAAACAAAAAAAGAAAATCAAAATCTACAATAGATTTGCTCTGGTAGGCAAGACCCAGGAAAATCCATTTTAGGAAAGATTCCTATTAATATGCTTTCCTGTTATTGTTAAATATATATAATAATCACTAGGTATTAGCCCACCCTTTTGAGCAAATCTTTTCAGAACAACAAAGATGTACTGTCTTGTAGTGATGCTATATAGACAAAAAGATGATTTATTAATCCTTAATGATGATCCTATAATAATTCCTAAAATTATAGTAATTTTAAGATCTTCTATAATATACTATTATTAAATCCTTTCTGATAGTCAAAACTGCAATGAGAACTCTGCCAGTCTTTAATGTCTTGAGTTAAGTGCTTCTGAGATAGTAAGCGGGCATCTACTACTCAGAGCTCATTCTAAGAGGTTAGAAAACCATCAACCAAAGGTCATAAAAAGGGAACTAACAATTTACTATAGGTGCTAGGACAGAAGATAAAATATTGTCAGGCAGTGGTGGCGCGTGTCTTTAATCCCAGCACTTGGGAGGCAGAGACAGGTAGATCTCTGAGTTTGAGGCCAGCCTGGTCTACAGAGTGAGTTCCAGGACAGCCAGAGCTACACAGAGAAACCATGTCTCAAAAAAAAAAAATTAGAAGATAAAATATTGACTGGGTTTATCTATACAAAACTTCACTAATACCTTGGTCATAGGAGTTATGGTTTTTAACTCTCTATGTACCTGCAGAGCTGGTGACAGGTGATGTTTACCCAGATAATTACTCCTAATGGATATGCATGTAAACACTCTCTGTTCTCTCTGTTGTAAACTTCTTATTCAATTTATGATTTACATTTATGTGCAAACGTGTAATGAACTTTTAACCACGTGATCATCTATTCTAAAAGATGTATACGTGCTAAGGACAAAGAAGAGAGAGCATAGTCCTTATCCTTTTTTTTTCCTAGCCCAATCCCCTTAACTGCTTATTTCCCTTTTCTTTCTTTTTTTTTAATGTATCCAGCCTTTATTAGATTAAAAAGGTAAACTCAGCTCAGTTATGTCATCTAACTCTAACCCACATACAGCTGTTAGTACCAGTGTCTCTTTACAGTTGCCTAAACTTATTTCTTTCAGGTTGGAAGTCAATATGAAGAAGCAGCCAACATTTCTGTTCTACTCCTTCTCAGGGTGTGACTTATAGGGAACGGAAAAGTCTACTGAACTCCAAAGGTATTATGTCAATTGATGTTAGAAATACATGGGAAATTCTTGAGCATGGAAAAATACCTGGATCAATCAATATACCATGTAAGCGATATGTGTTCTTAAAAAGATTCATTTGTATGCTTAAGAACTGATTATCTCCAAAACTTAACTGATTGCCTTAACATTTTCTCCACTGGATGAGGTAGGTAAAGCTCTCCAGGTGAACCCAAAGGACTTCAAAGAGAAGTACTGTGAAGTGAAGCCATCCGAATCTGACCTCTCGTGTTTTCTTGTTTAGCTGGAGTGAGGAGTAGGAAGGCTATGGATGCAGCAGTATCACTATGGATGCAGCAGTATCACTATGGATGCAACAGTATCACTTTATCCCCCTTTCTTACAAACTCTTTCCCCCTTTTTTTTCTTAGATAGCTTTCATAGGAAACTTTTTACAACTTAGTAATTAACAATAAAATCATTTTTCCAAAGTGTCCCTTTTTCTTCCCGCGACTTCAACTAGTGGGCTGAAAGTTAGAGCCATGCAGTTCCTACAGAGATAAAACAAAGGCTACATTGCTTAATCCCCAGCAGCTTTTAATCCTCAGAATGAGCAAGAAAGTTTTTAGAACCTTTTAGAAGTTATCAACAAGCATTTAGTGTAGTTAGAGAGCTAGAACATCCAGAGGCCCTCAGTCATTAAAGCCACGCCTGAGTTCTGACTCTGTGTCTCATTTCAATCTGCTCCAGGCTGGGAGGTTCCCAGCACACCTGTATACAGAGACACACAAAATATATCTCAGGTGTAACCAGCTGCTGTCTAGTTAAGGCCCACTCAACGAGAAGGAATTGATGCCTGTTACTGTAGATGTAGCCTGTTTCTCATAGCTGGAGAGGTCATAGGCTCAAGAGGAGAGCATACTTCCGCCAGTTTCCTAGTCTAATATAGTGTCTATTTCCTAAATACCTAGCCTTACACCCACAGAAGTGTAGCTCTCACCCTCCCCCATCACAGAAGCTTCAGTTGCAGTATCTGGAGACTGTTGCAGAGAGCCACAACCGGTCAAATACAAAGAATAAGTGATTGCCTTGGGTCCAGCTCCAATCAATACATCTGCAATTAAACCTACACCTGAAGCTCAGGGAAGATCTCAGAACAGAGGGAGAAAAAGGTTGTTAAGAGCCTGAGGCTAAGATGCCTGTGGATAAAGTAGACATATCACACCCTCTAGACACAGCAGAGAAAATGCACCTGGGGTGGCAGTGAGCAGCCATATTGGACAAAGCTATAGATCAGGAAAGTTATGAAGGCCAACAGCTAGATAAAGGACAAGGGACCTGGTCACGAGGACATCTGAGCTGATGTCTCCCAGAACGTCACTAAGAGAAAATCACTGAAGTATAGGGTTACGGGTCGGGTAATGGCAGCCAGCCAGAAAACCAAATGCACTGGCCTCCTGGGCAGAAGTTGCAGAAGACCCAATGTCAGTGGCGATCAACACAAGCAATAGGAATCTTGGTTGCTGTGGGGGGAGGGGGGAGAGGAAAAGCCATGTTCTCAGGCAAACACCCTGCTGACAGCTCAGATCATTCACAGAGAATGTTAAGGTACCTATCTCAAGGCACTCGTTAGGACACGGACCACATGCTCTCTGTGTGCAGGGAGTGCTCCTTTCACGTTGTCAGTCACTGCTAAAGACATTATCAGTTTGCCCTTTGTAGTGCATCTCTGTGACTCTCTTGTCCACAGTGGAATCCGTGGATATTACTGTTTGCCAGTCGTGAAACTGTTCTTAAGCCTTTATTGCCTTCTCTGTAAAAGGCAGGAGACAATGCGGTGTAGCTCACACACAATAAAGACTCAGAGCAAGGCCTCCTGTGACGATGAGGACAGATAGTATTGCAGGGTATTTATTACGTACCAGGCAGTGTTCCACTATGACAGCACCTCGACATTCAACTTCTATGTAAACCTATGGTTTTCCCCATCACACCTGTACAGAAGCAGACCCAGAGACATTAAGGAACCTGCCCAGATTTACATAGAAGCAAGTGGCAAAGCTGAGCCTTGAACCCACTTGGTGTCCCAGAGTCTCTGCTGCACACTGTCACTTCATATTCATGTGTAAAGTTAACATGAATGGGATTTCCCCATAAAAGCAGCAGCCTGTGTCGTTTCCCCTCTTTACTGGGTAAAGATACATTTGATAATGCTTTTTTTTATTCAGGTTTAAAGGCTACAATGCATCTTATTGTAAAACACTTAGTGGATGCGACATACAAGAATTGTGAACCTATAAACTTGATTGAATATGGTAAACGAGGATAATAACTGCTAGAGCAAAAGAGAAATTTCTGATCCCAGAACTGCTAAGAAAAACCTGATCATAATAATGCAGATGTGGTCTATTCCTATTGGAATTAGCTCTTTATCTTTTAAATATCCTGCATATGCATTGAAATGCATGACCACCAATACTCTAGAACAGTTGTTACATTTATTATTTGCTTTTGAAAATAATCACTGAATAGCATGGCCGCTTCGCATAGTGTGGAGAGGGGAAGGGAGAGGAGGGCGGGGGAGGGGAGAGAGAGTAAGTTTCCTGGAAAAGAACCAGGTTTCTTCAAAAAAAACAAAACAAAACAAATGAGGGAGAGGGGTACTGTGTCTGTGTTCTTTTTCTTTCGGGAACAGGTTTTCTACTTAGCACATTCATCTTGGTAAAGGTCATTTCTTAAAGGGTGTTTAGATAGTTGGACAATTGAAATGACCGCCCACACCTGAGGCATTTATTATTTTCTTGCTGACAAGGCAGGACACAAATGAAGGAATCAATTCTTCATTACTGAAAAAGAAAAAAAAAATGACTTTCAAAATTCAGACAATTTCCAGGACAATTCTGTTTTTAATATTTCAGTTAACAGTTATAAGCTACTATTATCCTCCAGTCCTGGTAATATCTTTTTAAGATTTATTCTTTTATTTTATGTATATGAGTATTCTGCCTGCATGTATGCATGTGCACCACAAGTGTGCCTGCCGATGCTAAGAGGGGCATTGGTTCCCCTTGAACTGGAATTACACTTTTTAGCTGCTGTGTGGATGCTGGGAACTGAACCCAGGTCTTTTGCAAGAGAAGCAAATATTCTTAAGTACTAAGGCATCTCTCTAAGCTTCTGGCAATACTTTTAAAAAATGCTAAGGACTGCCAGGCAGTGGTAGTGCACACCACAGCCAGGGCTATACAGAGAAATAAAGAGTTGAGTCACAGAGAAAATTAAAAGCTTTATGTATTTACCGTTTCCCTTTGGGAACACAGACTTTGAAAGCTTTTCGCTTACGACGGAGAGCTAAAGTGTTTTCCCATTATGTACCCTTTCAGGAAATTGTATTTTACTTTGAGTCCAATTATTTAAGACAGAAACAGATATTAGCTTTCAAAAAGTTAAAGATTAGCAAAGCATGAATTTCGGTACGGGGAAAATCGCAAAAAGTATTAGGAAAAAAATTCAAAATTTAATGTATGAAAGGAGGCCGGAGTTTCCTGTCGTGTGGTAGCTACTGCCGCCTGGTGGAGTAAAGGTGCTAGTGCGGCCAAACTGCTTTGACCGCTTAATGGACATGTCATTCTGAAGTGTTATCCAGTTTACTTTCAATGTATTATTTCTTATTTCATTTCTTTAGTAATCACATCTCTTCTTTGCTGAATGTTTCATAAGGAGCCAGGGTGAATTTAAATGTCCACTCAATCCAAGAGCTATGGGAGCAATTCTCCAAATAATGGAGGACACAACCCAGAAAAACATAATGGCACATCTCCCAACAGAACAAAAGGCTCAGAACAATTTGCAGCTCCTGATGAGGTTCGGTCTCCGACCCCTCTAAAGCTTAACATTAAAGAATGCTTGGCTAGAAATAAAATTGCGTCACTAATTTTGTGAAATTACAAGATTCAGAAATAAAGGACAAACTCTGAGGCCTGAGTCACCTAGCACATGGGAAAAAAAAAATCTTCCACTGATTATTTGAAATGAGATCATGATTTTCCCTCCCAGAGAGTTTTGAGGAGGACGAATGATTAAATGCTGTATGCCTCTCTCCCTGCAGATATATGGCTGGTAGGTTATTTCTATTTCTAACTTTCTCGACTCATCAGCAACTGGTATTTTTAGCACAGGTCTCTGCTCTATAAACCATTTCACCTCTAGTTTATCAGCACTTGTATCACCTACATACATTGCATAGAAAATGACTGAATGCTAGCATCTCTGAGCTGACATTTACCAGGGTTATGCAAGGCAGAATAGTGTTATATGAGAACGTAAACTCCAAGTAAGGAAAGACTCTCCTCACTAAATACCATTCTTTCCCATGGCTGCAGTCTACAGAGGATACCTCACCACAGAACAAAGCCAAGGGGCCAAAACCCTCAGAACATGACACACCAGAAGATGTTGTAACCTCAGGTTAGCATTTTCATTAGGAGCAGACAGGGGCTCTTTCAAAGCAGTTTGAAGACAAGCATAGGTTTTCAAATCATTTATTACATTATTACATATATATATGTCATCGACTCAGTGCAGGGTTGCACGGAGAAACGGAGTGGCCTGGAAGATGTGACAGAGACAGCTCCGCCCATGCGCCATTCCCTTTGCTAGGGTTCTTGCACCAGGTCAGGCCAGAGATCTCTGTGGAAAGCCTCCAGCACACAGGCCCACACCAAAGCACAGATTTTCATTAGAACTGGTTGATATTCAGTTCTTGCCATTGTACACATGAATGAGAAATCATACTATATTCCACAAATATATGCAATCATTACATGTCTATGTTTAGAAAAAACAGCTCTTAAGATTAGGAGTAGACAACTTATAAGCAAAATCAGTGAGTAAGAATAAAAATTTTTAAAGGTTGTATGTTCAAGAGAAATCATTCTGGGGCAAGGGTTGAATGGATGAGTCTCAGTAGAAATCTCCATGTGCCAAATGAAGACTATATAGAACAGAGCCATTCCAAAGGAGCTGATTAAGAATAATCCTTAGGAAGGACAATCCAGCCTGATATAGCTGTCTCCTGAGAGGCACTGACAGTACCCAACTAATACAGAAGTAGAGGCTCACAGCCATCCATTGGACTGAGCACAGGGTCCCCAATGAAGGAACTAGAAAAAGGACCAAAGGAGCTGAAGGGTTTGCAGCCCCTTAGGAGGAACAACAATATGAACTAACCAGTACCCTCAGAGCTCCCAGGGACTAAACCACCAACCAATGAGTACACATGGTGGGATTCATGGCTCCAGCAGCATATGTATAGTAGAGGATGGCCAAGTCGGTCATCAATGGGAGGAGAGGCCCTTGGCCCTGTGAAGGTTTTATGCCCCAGTGTAGGGGAATGCCAGGGCCAGTAAGCAGGAGAGGGTGGGGTGGCAAGCATGTGGGGGCAGGGAACAGGGGTTTGTTCTTGTTGTTTTTTGGGTTTTTTTGTTTTTGTTTTTTTGTTTTCTTTTTTTGGAGGGGAAACTGAGAAAGGAGATACTGTATGACATGTAAATAAAGAAAATATCTAATAAAAAATAATATTTAAAAAAAGAATCATCCTTAGAAACCAGGATAATGAGAACGTTGCATATCATTTATATTATTCTGGTGCATAAATGTATAGCAAAGGGCTTGGACTAATGTACAGATAATAGAGTAGATCCTATGTGAGCTCTGAGCTAAACCATACATGAAAATATAGACAACATGATTTCTTAACCCAGCACAGGAGGAGGAGAGGCCATTGTTAAAGTGGGGCTATCTGCAATGAGAGGCTTTTAAGTGATGCAAATATCAGCAGCCTGAGAGTCCTCAAATATAGGTCAGATATCCCACGTACTAAGCAAGTGTAAAGGGACAGCTGGACAAAAGGTAAAGTAGCTTTGTTGGCTAGGGTGTGGTAGTGTGTGCTCAGCATGTGTAAGAATGCTGGAGCAAAAGGGCCATCATTGCACACACTCCCACACACTGCTCAGGGTCAGGAGGCAGAGGCAGGCAGGTCTCTTCAAATTCAAGTCAAGCTTAATATACAGTGATTCACAGG
>NW_022196912.1:73666870-73672567 GCF_008632895.1 Mastomys coucha
CCTTCCATGATTATTTAGCACCTGTTTATTCGCTGTACTGGTCACAAAGGTCTGTGTTGAATCATGGGTATTTCCCATGACTGATAAAGACTGTCTGTTGTTGGGAGATGAGATGACTCCGAAGTTAAAGGTGCTTGCCACCCCGCCTGATGACCTAAACTCAATCCCTGGAACCCACATGGTAGAAGGAAAGAATTAGATCCCACAAGTTGTCCTCTGATCTCCACACATAGCTGAGATTTGCACACAAACAAATAAGTAAAGGTAACTGAAAATTTTAAAGTCCTAGTTTATTCAGAAAGCTGTAAATATTAATTCTGCTGGATATTGTTAAATAAGATACCAAAACTGTGTGAAATTTACCTTTTCTAAGCAAACAGATAAGATGAGAAGGCATCTCCTGGAACTCTGTCCCAATACTGCCATGTATTTCACTTGGAGCTTGGTTGAGGAATATTTACTCCCTATTCATTCCAATGTAGTCGGGCCAGAGGGCAAATCATTAGTCACCAGGACCTTTGTTACAAAGATAAGTTTAATGTATCTCAAATAATGAGTTGTTGAGTAGTTATTTCAACAGTGAACACATTTAGGAGCAATGGTAAGAGGAACCTACAGTCATGCTTCAAGATTTAGCACAATCCGAGAACCATTTTGCAGCAGTAGCCACTGCTCAGTGTCCCACCAGCAATTCGCTGCTTCTAGATGATGTTTCTCCTCTGTCTCCCTGCTTTCTTCTCATTGCAAAATGCCTGGTGACTTCTGAATTATTCTCTTCAGCCCTTCTATAATATAGCTGCTCATTAACCACCATTATCCTTAGGTTTTCAAACTTTTCCATACTAAACCATGTCATAGATCAGCAGCCAGTATACAGATTGGGTAGCATAGAAAACTAGGTCACATCCCTTGGCTTAAGGGAGAGGCTGACATTGGCTGCTTAGCTCAGCAGAGCAGCAAATGAGAGGATGTGAACACTGACAAGTCCAGTCTCCTGTGCTGAGGATTCAGATTTTTACTCTGGAGAGGTAATTATTTATTAGCAGGTTTTACTATAGGAATAGATCTGAATATGACATACATTAGCTGCTTCATTATCAAATATATTTTGTAATTACCTTCTTAACAAAAGTTAGCTTTGCACATGTTTTAACATACCTCTATTTGACAGTCACCACTTTAATCATTTAACCATAAGAAATGCATCAACTTGAGCATGGTGGTACACACATTTAGTCCCAGCACTCGGGAGGCAGAAACTTAAACTTAAGTTTACAGCCTGCTCTACATGGTGAGCTCCAAAACAGCCAAGGCTACATAAGGAGACACTGTCTTAAAAAGAAGTGGAAAAAAAGGAAAGAAGGAAGGAAGGAAGGAAGGAAGGAAGGAAGGAAGGAAGGAAGGAAGGAAGGGAGGAAGGAAATGCATCATTTCACAAAGCTATTATTTGGGGAAAGACCTTACAGGAGGGTGGAGATTTTTCAATCCAGTAGTCAGTTTCCTTCAACAGATTCAGGAAGATTCTTCAGTGTTACAGACAGCTAATAATATAGATTTAGACCCAAAAGGTGCTGATGGAGAAGCTGATGCAGCTGTCACCAGACAAGCTGAGTAAGCATAGCAGTTGTGCTCACCTGTCTTGCCAAAGATCTGCAGTTATAAAAGCAATAGATTCCTGAGAGCATGCTAGACTGTAGACTCCAAGTGGGAGCTAACCATCAAAGTTCTTTACTGTAAGCATGTGTGGTATGTGCATTGTGCTCAATAAATGAATGGAAATGACTCCTTTTAAATAGAGAAGCACTGCACATCATACATAAAACAGAAGAAATCTCATTGCTCACTCTAAAATATAAGTGAAACATGGCCAGAGAGAGCCATGTCTATGTACCCCGCAATAGTTAACTTACTAGTTTCTAAGCATACCCAAGTAGGAGCATTTCATAATATACAGTGTCATTCTATCCAGCCCTAATAAGTGAGACCTTTCTTAATTAAAACAATTTTCTTTCTTAATTAAAAACAACTATTAATTGAGACATTTCAAAATTTATTACACAGGAAGGATCTTATTTTCTCAACATTTCTCTTAACATACAGAACATAATTCTGGGTATTATAACCCAGGATTCACTGAAAACATTCTCTTCAGTTAAATGATATTGTACTACCATTAATATTTCAGCAACTTGATAGCTTTTTTAATAGAAATACTTTCTTGCTGAAAAATATATATTTGATAAATCAGTGGGCTTAATGTTCTCATTAAAAATAGAGTTTTAGAATTAAACATCATAAGAGCCCACGTGTGACAGCGTAACCCATGCCCAAAGGAGGGAGACTGTGCCTGACACTTTCCTCCCTACATACCTTGTTAGTTCCTAATAAATAACCAAAGAAGGGCCATAGGTAACTCGCCCACTTGTATAACTCACTCAGTTCCATGCCTGTGGTCCCCAAGTTGGATACTCAAGATTTCACATTACCTAATTACTGTCTGTCTTCCTGTGAAAGTCCTGAAAAAGCCACGACACATTAGATGCCACGGTGACAGCGCTGCTACTCTTTGGCGCTGTTACAACTGCAAACTCTGTGACAGTTTGGATGGCAGTATTCTACACACACACACACACACACACACACACACACACACACACACACTCAGTGTTTCTGTGCACATTTAAGCTGAAGCAGCATTAAGCTGGGTGCTTGTTTCTGTTGAATTTTACCTCTTCACTAATGTTCTCAAACATTTAACCTACCAGTACCACATGAGGATTTCATAAAGATTAATTTTTAAATCTCTAGAGATTAAGCTATTTTTAAATTGCCTTGAAGAAATTTGGAGGTTCTTAGTAGAAGTGTCACTTTGAAGTGACATCTTTACTCATTCTTAAGTGATTTCTACTCATAATTAATCTACAGATTTGTTATTCTTTTTTAGGATTTATGTATATAAGTGCTCTGTTTTCATGCACACCATATGAGGAAATCAGATCCCATTACAGAAGATTGTGAGTCACCATGTGGTTTCTGGGAATTGAACTCAGGACCTCTGGAAGAGCAGCCATCTATCTCTCCAGCCCCAGATTTCTTCTTAAGAAAAGGTTCAATTGCCTATGACAATTTATTTTAATGGGCTTCTTGATTTATCTGAAACAAAATGTGGTCCCCGAAACAGATTAAATGTACACATAGAAGCAGTGTGTGGACGTGTCCCCCAAAAGGCCGATGAACACAGATCAGAAAACAATTGTGGGACTAGGGAGATGGCTCAGTGGTTAAGAATGCTTGCAGAGGATGTGGGTGCAGTTCCCAGCACCCACACACACAGGGTGGCTCACAATCATTCCCGTCTCCCATGCACTCATAGGTGTGCTTTCAGATACATAAATCTTTGTTTAAGGCCATGCAGAATTTAATCCCAGCACTCAGAAGACAGAAGCCGGAGGAACTTTGGTTATACAGAAAGTTCGAGGACAGCCAGGCTGTATAGAAAGACCTGCTCGCAAAAACGCAAAAAGAGAAGAGGAGGAGGAAGGGAGGAAGAAAGAAGACAAGACAAAACGAGAAAAAAACAGTGGTTTCCCCAGCACATCAGTCCACATTCCCACAGGAACAGATCCCCAATACCAGGCTTAACAAAGTTCCTTTCTCTGCCAAAATATCCAGGTTCATGCAATCAGGAAAGGGTTGGCCAGTCCTCTAAGCAGTGGGTCTCTGATGGACTGACTCAAAACATTTTTTCAAACTAATCAACAGCTGAACTGGGGACCCTAAGTTCCTTAAAAAACAATATTTGAAAGTGCCAGCTAACTTCATAGGTCAACAGTCACAGTCACTGAGGAATGTCTTGGTTTTGTTGAAGAAATCTAAGGATTGTAAAGCACTGGTCGAAGGTCACTGGAGTATGCAACATTGGAATCCTACCCAATACATTGTTTTCTGGTCTAAAAGTATAGGCTGCCTACCACAGGTGGCAACTTGGTGTCTTATTTATTTTGCATTAGACTGGAAAAAACACAACAACAACAACCTTTGCAGTTGACAAAGGTGCTCTTCCACAGTAAACAAGGCAAGTAAGCTCTATAGAAGATGGCTATGTTGTATCAATTTTTATAAAGTCTAGAGGCATTTGCAAGAAACTGAGCAAAGATCATCTATAATGCTATTGTCATCATTATGGCAGGCTAAAAGTTGCCTTTCACATTTTCATAAAACACTCTAAAAGCTTGTTTTGTTTTTTTTAATTTACCACACTTTTCCTTTGCTATTTCTTTCACCTTGATAAAAATCACATTTATCAAGGTTCCTTCCAGTCTGTCTGGGCTGGCCAGTGCCCTGAGCAGACCTTGGGCACAAACTCTGCAGCCGGTCCCAAAACACCCAGAGGAAGCTCCACTCCGAGGTGCTCTAACAAGCCCAGGATCACAGAATCACAGAATCACAGGATCACAGAGACAGCTTGACTCTGAGGAGTTCTGAGACAACCAGGATCACAGGAAGGGCAGGTTCCAGTCAGATTTAGCAAGGGCAGGTAGCACTAGAGATAACTAGATGGCAGGAGGCAAGTGTAAAAATATACACAACACAAATCAAGGTTACTTGGCATCATCAGAACCCAATACTCCCACCATAGCAAGTCCTAGATACACCATCACACCCAAAAAGCAAGATTCAGATATAAAATCTCTTCTCATGATGATGATACAGGACTTTAAGAAAGACATAAATAGCACCCTCAAAGAAATATAGGAGAACACAGGTAAACAGCTAGAAGCCCTTCAAGAGGAAACACAAAAATCCCTTAAAGAACTACAGGAAAACACAATCAAACAGGTGAAGGAAATGAGCAAAACCATCCAGAATCTAAAAATGGAAATAGAAACAATAAAGAAATCAGAAAGAGAGACAACCCTGGAGTTAGAAAACCTAGGAAAAAATCAATAGTCATAGATGCAAGCATCACCAACAGAATGCAAGAGATAGAAGAGAGAATCTCAGGGGCAGAAGACACCATAGAAAACATTGACACAACAGCCAAAGAAAATGCAAAAAGCAAAAAGCTCTTAACCCAAAACATCCAGGAAATCCAGGACACAATGAGAAGACCAAACCTGAGGATAATAGGTATAGAAGAGAATGAAGACTCCCAAGGTAATGGGCCAGTCAGTATCTTCAACAAAATTATAGAAGAAAACTTCCCTAACCTAAAGAAACAGATGCCCATGAACATACAAGAAGCCTACAGAACTCCAAATAGACTGGACCAGAAAAGAAATTCCTCCAGTCACATAATAATCAAAACACCAAATGCACTAAACAAAGAAAGAACTTTAAAAGCAGTAAGGGGAAAAGGTCAAGTAACATATAAAGACAGGCCTATCAGAATTACACCAGACTTCTCACCAGAGACTATTAAAGCTAGAAGATCCTGGGCAAATGTCATACAGACCCTACAAGAACACAAATGCCAGCCCAGGATACTATATCCAGCAAAACTCTCAATTACCATAGATGGGGAAAACAAGATATTCCATGACAAAACCAAATTTACACAATATCTTTCCACAAATCCAGTCTTACAAAGGATAATAGAACAAAATCAACATAAGGAGCAAAACTACATCCTAGAAGAAGCAAGAAGGTAATCTTTCAACAAATCCACACAATCCTAATTCCACCTCTTACAACAAA
>NW_022196912.1:73673096-73673517 GCF_008632895.1 Mastomys coucha
TACTACTCTGTGATTGCCCTGGATTTTGCCACTTTGAAATAATGTGCTGAGGTTTCTCAGCAACCAAAGGTTACTCAGGAAAGTTTATTGTGAGAAAGCTGATCTATTCTGATTCATTGTATCCCTTTTGGTAGATTTTACACCTCTTTGGGAAATTAAGTAAATAGATGCCAAACTCCTTGAAGAGTGGGTCCATTCCTACTGGAAGAGGCTGGTGGTCAGGTACTGGAGCTGGAGTGCACAGGGCTGCTGCCCCATTCCTGACAGCTAAGTGTCTGTGTTTGCAGGCCAGGCTCCAGTGCCTACAGTTGCAGGGTGGGATTGGTCCCTGTGACTCCCAATCCTTCCAAAGTGAAAGGAGAGGCTGGGTTTGCAGTTTATCGTTTTGCTGTTCTGAGAGCCCTGGTTTGGGGCCCATGTT
>NW_022196912.1:73674964-73677519 GCF_008632895.1 Mastomys coucha
CCATGGCCTCTGCATCAGCTCCTGCTTCCTGACCTGTTTGAGTTCCAGTCCTGATTTCCTCTGGTGATCAACAGCCCTGTGGACGTAAGCTAAATAAACCCTTTCCTCCCCAACTTGCTTCTTGGTCATGATGTTTGTGCAGGAATAGAAACCCTGACTAAGACAGAGTGGCCTGATTCTGGCTCATGGCTTGGGGAGAGCCCTGTGGGAATCACCCTCAGATTCAGCTGTGGGGATATAAGGTTGCTGTTCACATCTGCAGATCAGAAAGCAGAGAAAAGGGATGCCAAGCTTTTTCTCTTTCCCCACATTCCGTTGGACCTTGCCTCCTACTCAGTCCTTGCTGGAAAGCCTTATGAACATACCCAAGGATGTTCCCTTTGTGATTCTATTTAGCCAAATTGGCAGTGACTATTAACCATCGCAATACTAAAATTATTACTAGTTGTTGGAGGGGAGATGATATAGAAATAAAAATTTAAAGGCACGGGAAGAGGAAGAATGAGTTGACTTTTAAAAATTAGATAGTTAAAACAGGTATAAAAGATAAGGAATTAATTATACGGTTCTAGTCAGGACCATGGTCTGTTTTTAATCTGCTTTTGCTGCCACTGACAGTGTCATGACCACGGCAGAAGGATCTGAAACAAAGAAAAGGCAGCATCTGGCCACCAGAAAGCAAGCTGGTATGGCTGTACTGATGACAGTAACATAAAGCCTTGTATAGGATGGAGCAACTGTTACATTATGCCGTTAGGGAACGTAGTAGTAACATAAAGCCTTGTATAGGATGGAGCAACAGTTACATTATGCCGTTAGGGAACGTAGTAGTAACATAAAGCCTTGTATAGGATGGAGCAACTGTTAAAGGCAGCATCTGGTCACTAGAAAGCAAGCTGGTATGGCTGTACTGATGACAGTAACATAAAGCTTTGTATAGGATGGAGCAACTGTTACATTATGACGTTAGGGAACATAGTAAAATCAAAGAAAACATGGCAAGGCATGACGTAAGAAGGAAACACGAATGAATGAGAGATACAACCAAATACAAGAACACACACGTGCAGACTGCAGACATGGAAGATGAATACCAAAGATTCCAAAAATGGAGAAGGAGAACAAACAGGAATCGGTGCAAAGGGTGTGTGTGATAATGCCGTAATGAAGCACTTTACTTTGTATACTAACTTAATACAAACTTCTCACACACACACACACAGACACACACACACAATGGAGGACTGTTGAACCGTAAATCTGAAATCTTGCTATTAGTGGCAAAAATGCATAGGACAAATGTATAGGTCATTGTATTAAGTAAACCAAATACAGAAAAAAAAAATAAACCCTCTTTCATATGTGAAAACTTTTAAAGTTAGCCAGGCATGATAGAACATCCCTTTAATTCCAGCACTCAGGGACAGAGAGGATCTTGGATGTCTGAGTTCAAGGCCAGTCTGGTCTACAGAACAAGTTCCAGGACAGCTAGGGCTACACAGACAAATTCTATCTCAAAAAAAAAAAAAAAAAAAAAAAAAAAAAAAAAAAAAAAAAAAGGAAAGTTACTTTCAAAATAGAACCATGTTTGTGGAGGCTAGTGGTTGCAGGTCCCAAAATATAGACCAAGGTTCTAGATTCTAGAGCAGCTATGCTTTAAAAGGACCATCCACACATTTTGTAAGAACTAGCAGGAGCTCAAAAGTTAATATTAAAAAAAAAGGAGATATGCTGATAACCCTGACCATTGCATGTTGCATGCATGTACTGAATCACTGTGCACCTAAGTGTGTATAATATCTCTACAAAAAAGGAAAAATAAACAAAAGAAAATATATATTTGGTTTTGTTATTACACAGATTCCAAATTCCACACCTAAAATTAACACTTAGATCAAATTAGACGCTCAACTCCACACTTGTCAACCGTGTGTTTTGCACCATTTCCTAAGGTAAAGGGCTCAGGTCTGATGAACATTACATAAGGTGACTAGGCTGAAATGTCTGGACCTTGTTGTAAGGACAAAGAGAAATGGCATGGTTCAATTTGTGTTTCAGAAACAGCGTTCTTGGCCATCGAGATGTCTCTGTGAATAAAAGTACTTAATACAAAAGCCAACAACTCGCACTCAGTCCCACAACCCATGTACAAAGCTGGATGCAGTAGCACACATCTACAATCCCAATCTCTGGAGAGATGCAAAGTGGAGGAGACAGGAGAATCATCTGGAGGCTCAAAAGGCCCACTACCCTGGAACAGCATCATGGCAGAAACTAAAGAGACTGTGCCCTAGGGTACAAGGTGAAAACTGACTTTCAAAGGTCATCCCCAGACCCTACAGGGGGTGCATGGTGGCACTCATACATTGGAATTCAAATCTCTCTCTCTCTCTCTCTCTCTCTCTCTCTCTCTCTCTCTCTCACACACACACACACACACACACACACACTTGCCTTCATACTATAGTAGTATAGTGATCACTGGAAATTAGGAAGAAAGGATAGAGAGGAAGGCACCAAACTCTAAGTATGTGGATCTCTGTGACTTTGAGGCC
>NW_022196912.1:73677952-73690383 GCF_008632895.1 Mastomys coucha
AAAAAAAAAAAAAAAAAAAAAAGCGCTCTAACTTTACATTATGTTTCCCAGGCTTTTACTAGATTTTAAAATAACTAAGAAAACAGAGAAAGGTATATTTTATTGGCATTTTTGGCCTAGCACAGTTCAATTCAAATAAAACAGAACAAAGCAATTTACTTAGACAGTCGAATATAACAGTTGAAGCTTCTGCTTTGCCATTGCCTGATTGTGTTCATACAAGTGCAGTCAGTGCCCACTGCTGCGCCCACCAAAGCACCCCTTACGTGTTCAGCACTTGATACATACATTTCATTGTCAGACTTATCTGCTTCAGCAATGTAAACATTTGCTACAAGTAAACTTTAAAAGGTAAAAGTGAATGATACTAATCAATAAATCAAACAGAACTATCTCCACATGACATAATTAAATATTATATTAATACTGTCTCAGTAAGAACCACAAATTAATAAATTCACAAGGAAACAAAAACAAAGAGTGAAGTGAAAACTCCTAGAATAGTGTTAACATACTGAAGAACACAATGGAAAATTATCTAAGAAGGGGAACAATAAATGATATAACAAAAAACAAAATATGGATAGTAGCTATACCAGTCTTTTACTGCAAAGAATTTCTTTAATCAACGTGACAATTTCCTTCCTCTAAAAAATTACTCTAGTTAATAACTGAGTTGGGTTCTCTGTAGGAATTTCACATTTAATGTCTGCTGTGGGGTTATTACCTCACTCAAATTTTTTAGCTCTAAATAATTTTTAAAAATAACCAAAAACATTAAATTACCTTCACAAAAATTGCTACTATAAAGTCAAATAATTCCTAAATAAACCATAAAATAAATCCAATTTAACAAAATATAGAATAGCATATACAATATATGCTAAAAAAAAAAAACCAGAAAATTAATTCACAAAAAAAGCAAACTATCCATATATCATCACTATTGATTTGTTCCTTTCTGGCTCTTATTAAATAATCCCTAAAAGGTCAGGGAGGACACCCAGTGCCATCTAGATCTGTCTGCAGGATACAAATAAGTGGTATGTGTAATACAAAGCAAACCATTCTAACTCACTAAATGTAATTAAATCATAAAGACTTCAAAGTTACAAAACCAGTTATAATACTGTATCAGGCAAAACAAACTTGTTCTCATTGCTCTCATTATAGTTCAGCTTAATCTATAATCATCAACATTTTTCCATATGTTATCTCACACCAAACTGACACAAAACAGGTTTAGAGAGAGATCTCTGTTTCCACAGATAAATGAAAAAAGCAAAAGAAACTGAAGTAGTAATTCTTGAGTGTTTGAGACATCTGGCATGTCAAGCAGCACTTGACACTGCAAGTTTCTTCAAATGATCCATGAACACTTGTAAGCTAACATCATCTGTGAGAATAGGTGCTCCGGACTCCTGGAGGAAAAGAGGAGGATTTGTAATTAAAACACAGGTGGTAATGAAGAGGTCCATGCAAGTCTCAAAACAGACAAATCATTTTAAACAGAGTAATGGCCACCACAAGGACCCTGGATCCTGAGAGCGAAACTCATCTAAATCCCTAGGATTTCCTGAGTGACAGAACTGTCTTTGTTGTACAGGGACTGATCCCAAATCATTAAGTTTCTGCTACTAAATGAACTATCTCAGGCTGGGGTGAGTTACCAGAAAGACCACCACTGTGACAGAGTGAACAGTTAGGGCTCTCAGATGGCCTGACCTGGTGAGGAAACAAGGAAAGAGGTGATTTCACTGCTGGTAGAAACTTGGCCAGCCACCATGGGAATCTACAGATGCTTCAAAAACACTGTTTAGTGTTTTTATTTATTTGTGAACCAATGAAAATGTTAGAAATTCATTCAAACAACATAGGAAAACCAGAGCTGCCATATGATCCAGCTGTCCCACTCCTGAGCTTTTACCTAAAGGATCTGAGTCCTGCATAGAGATGCATGCACACTCACATTATTGTTAAACGATGTCCTCAACAGCTAGACTATGGAACTAGCCAAGATGAACAGATACAGAAAATGTGGTACACGTGCACACTGGAACATTATTCAGATGCAAAGAAATCATGACATTTGTAGAAAAATGGATGAAACTTGAAATCACTATTAAGAAACGTAAGTCACAGTCAAAAAAAAAACCAAACACATTTCCTCTCATATATAGAACCAGACTTCAGGGTGTATATGTGTTTTCATTTCATTGAAAATATACACACATCTTCATTGGTTCACACACAAATGAAAGTATGTGTATGATACACTAGGAAGAAGACTGTGAAAGAGGAAGAAGTAATTTTAATGAGAGAGGAAGGAGGTAATGCAATGGGATATAGTTGACATCAAAGCAGAAGCGGATACTTAGGACAAGAAAAGGAAATGGGACAGGAGAGTCTGGTAAAGGCAGAAGGATGGGGCAACAAATTAGAATAAAGTATAATGAAGGCTGGAGGGATGGCCAAATGCTCAGGGGGCTTGCAACTCTTTCAGAGGACCAGAGTTAGATACTAAGGAAGGACTCTTATCAAGTGGCACACAGTTGCCTGTAACGTCAGCCCCAGGAATCTGTCGCCACCTCTGGCCTTCACTGCACAGATATACACAGACACACAGCTATCCACATAATTAAAAACAAAATCCAAGTGTCGTGGCACACATCTTTAGTTCTAGCACTCAGAAGACAAAGTTAGGGCGATCCCTGTGAGTTCTAGGACAACCTGGTCTACAGAGAGAGTCCTAAGACAGCAGAGCTACACAGAAAGACTCTGTCTTAAAAATTAAGTATATAAATAAATTAAATTTAAAAAATTGAAACCATAAGTAGAAATTTTAAAGATACCATAAATAAATATCATTGTGTATTATAACCTTAAAAATTAATAATAATTAAAAAGAAAATAGCTAGAATTTACAGAGTTGGCTCATCAATCAATCAAGAGCACTTGCTCTGGCAGAAGATCCATGTTTGGTCTCAAGCACACACATGGCAGTGCACTCATAACTACGGTTCCAGCTCCAGGGGATCCAGCACTCTCTTCTGCCTTCCTTGGCCTCCTGGTGCACATAAACTCCCACAAAGCCTGCATGCACACACACACACACACACACACACACACACACAATAATAATAAATCATCTCTCTCTTTGCTAAGATACCTTGATCTCCAGACTTCCTTCCCCCTGGCATTTCTAACAAAAATGCTAGCCAAAAGGAAGCAAATTCGTTTATTTATTTCTCTCTCTCCTTCCTTCCTTTTTTCCTTCCTTCCTTCCTCCCTCCCTCTCATCCTCCCTTCTTTTCTCCCTCTACCTCCTGTCTTTCTTTCTGAGTAAGGTTCTCACTGTGTAGTCCTGGCTGACCTCAACCTTGCCACACAGACCAAGATGATTTGGAATTCACTGACTGCTGGGATTAAAAGTGTGCATACGGGCTGGTGAGATGGCTCGGGGTGGAGAGCACCGACTGCTCTTCGGAAGGTCATGAGTTCAAATCCCAGCAACCACATGGTGGCTCACAACGACCCGTAATGAAATCTGATGACCTCTTCTGGTGCGTCTGAAGACAGCTACAGTGTACTTACATAATAAATAAATAAATAAATAAATAAATAAACAAACAAACAAACAAACCTTTAGAGACAGTCAAATTTCTGAGTTCGAGGCCAACCTGGTCTACAGAGTGAGTTCCAGGACAGCCAGGGCTACTCAGAGAAACACTGTCTTGAAAAACAAAACAACAACAAAAAAAATCTAAAATAAAAGTGTGCATACTATGTCCAGCTTATAATATTATTTTAAAATAGCCTATGATTATCAATTTTTCCAGTCATTTTAACTGATTTTGTGTAATTAACAGCAGTGAAGGAAAATTTCTAATATCAATTTTAATAAAAACTAGATTGGAAAACTATTTTGATAAATAACCCTATCAATTGGCAATGAAATTTTACTGTGGCAAAAAAAAAAAATATTTTCCAGGATTTTAAATATCTGAATTTTTTTCATTTTCTCCTGATTCACAAATTCCATCATTAATAAAATTTTTAAGTTTAAAAACAGGAAAATTGGGCTGGAGAGATGGCTCAGTGGTTAAGAGCACTGACTGCTCTTCCAAAGGTCCTGAGTTCAATTCCCAGCAACCACATGGTGGCTCACAACCATCTATAATGGGATCCGCTTCTGGTTTATCTGAAGACAGCTACAGTATACTCATATACATAAAATACATAAGTCTTTAAAAAAAAACAGGAAAATTATAGAAATCAGCAGATTAATGGCAAATATGAGATGAGAATTCATAGCTCCATGGATCTACTCTGGCATGCCACAGACATGCCAAAACATAATCTGAATAAAAGAAAAATCATGAAACATGTCAATGCCTAAGGACGTGAAAGAACTGGCAAGGAAGGAGCAATGTGCTAGGACTGAGGAAATGGAGTCAGAATGCCCAGGTTCCTGTGTCTCTGTTGCTTCCTATCCACGTGGCTCTCAGAGCCCACCGAATCTGTGTGCTTCTGCAGCTACACAGTAACAAGACCCCCTGTGCCCACCAGTGCTGTAAGGGTGATCTAAGCAGCATAAAGCAGTGGGACAGCAGGCAGAGTCAGTAAGCACATGTCAGTATCACATGTTGGGAAATCCTCCCTGTGTGACACTCAAACACTTGTCCTCATTCTGCACTCACCATGTCCCCAGGAGAGCTCAGTGTCACCAGCAACCTAGTGGCTACTGCTTATATCCTTCCTGTAGAAAACTTTTTTTTTCATTTTCCTTAGTTTACACCTCAACACATCCACTCCCAGATCTGTATCTCCTATATTGTTAATTTATATATATTACAGAGATATTATTTCAAATGTATAAAATACTAGTGCTTAATTCAATTCTATCAAAAAGTAGCAGGGAGTTGATCTCTATTTTTCAAGTGAGCCTTTTTCTGTTTAAAATATATCAAAAGAGAAATGTAAAAAAAATCAACCTAACCCACAAATCTTTTATCTACAATGGTGTTCTGCTTGAAAGATATGTAGGGCAATGGTGGCACAAAACTTGTGGGAGTGACCAACCACTATCTAACTGACTTACAGCTCACTCCATGAGATGGCACCCGTACCCAACACTGATGAGTATGCAAGAGCCGGAGACTCCATATCCTAGAGAACTAGGATATAACCAAATTCTACTATGCAGCATAGTAATAATGATCCCTAATGACACTCTGTTGTATTCATAGACCAATGCCTTCCTTGGTCAGCCATCATCAGAGAAGCTTCCTCCTGCAGCACATCGGAACAAATACAGAGACCCACAGCCAGACCTTATGGAGACAATGAGAGATCTTAAATTTTCATCCCTAAACATATGTCTCCATCAAATCCCTCCCTTGACAGCTCAGTGATCCCTGAAGAAAGAAGGCAGAAAGAGTGTGAGAGCCAGAGGGGATGGAAAACACCAATAAACCAAGACCCTCTGAATTAGTGGCTCTTAACCTTCCTAATACTTCGACCCTTTGATATAGCTCATGTTGTGGTGACCCCAACCATAAAACTATGTTCATTGCTACTTCATAACTGTAATTTTGTTACTGTTATAAAATATTTGTAATGTAAGTATTTTTGGAGGTAGAGGCTTGTCAAAAGGGTTGCAACCCACATGTTGAGAAACACTGCTCTAAATCAACATAATCAAAGCTCATATGAAGTCGAAGAGGCTGGGGTAGTATGCACAAGCCTGTACACATCTGGACCAGGCCCTGTTCATATTTTTTAAGGCTTCCAGTTTAGTGTTTTTATGTGAATTCTGAATGTGTGAACAAGTGGGTCTCTGTTTCTTGTGCCTTCTCTTGGGTTCTTGTTTCATGCAATTTAATGTGTTAGCTTTTATCATATATCATATCATATCATATCACATTCCCTTAGAAAGAAGCCTGTTTGTTTTCTAATGAGAAACAGGAAAGGAGTGAATCTAGACGGGAAGGGAGGAAGGAAGGAACTGGGAGGAGTAGAGGGAGGAAAAACCACAATCAGGATATATTATGTGAAGGGGAAAATCTATTATTAATAAACAAAACAAAAACACGTAAAATATATCCAGAGTCTCATCAGGTAAAGGTACTTGACATGCAAGCCTGAAGACACAATCCTGTACCCACATAAAGGTGAAAATAGGGAACTAACTTGAAGGTTGTCCTCTGACCTCTACATGTGTACTGTGGCATGTGTGTACACAGACACACATACATACATATATACAACATGCATAAATATAGACACATACCCCAACAATAAGAAATAAAATAAATTTTAACAAATAAAACACACCCGGGATTAGCGAGCTCGGCTCAAGCTTTACAACACTAAGGATAGAAAGCACTGGGTAACAGTAATGCGGCAATGCCCTCTGCAGGCCATTCATGCATAAGACTTATCACGGGAGTTTTGTTTGAGAACGTGTGTGAGTTTGTGAGTGTGCATGTGTTTGTGTGTGGGTTATGTGTGTGTGTTCTTTTTTCACTACTAAAAGTCATCATTAGAAGTCTTTTTCCCAACAAAATTTTGATACAAGCCAGAACCTCATTTCTATTCTTTGATTACTCCTTAGTTTCTTTTTCAGAAGCACAGATACCATCCAAAATGTTTGTGATGTCCTTACTTCTACCCTGTCACTGGCTCAATCAAAGCAGCTGACTTTGAAACAAGGTCACCATCGTTCCCCTCAAGAATCAACTCATCTTTCTGGAACTGAGATACTGAACGAGCAGCACATGCTCTCCCTGGAACTGTGCATACATTATTCACCTATCAAGTTTATGGCTTCAGTAAGGGACACTGATGAAAGGTGAGTACATGAAGACCTCGTCCTGTGCCATGTTGTGCTCCCATCATGCTGTGCTCACCATGTGTACTCAATCCAGACAGCACAAACAGCAGCGGGTCCTTTCCATCTCCCACCTTCATCAGCCCAGAGCACATCCTACTCACATCTGAGTCTGACATGGATGCGACTGACCTTCCTCTAAAACTTCACAATAACTGTACATCCCTTCACAGTGATGTTGGGATTTTCTTGAATGCTGACATCTGAATGCTAAGAATGGACTTCAAACTCATACATAGTACATGAGGTAGAAAAGGGTTTGGTTTTTGTTTTTGTTTTTTTTTTTATATATATGGGGATGTGTACCTTATGCTATCCCCATACACAGCTATCACTGGGTTCTTGATTTCTAGCAATAAAAATAGTGAGAGGTCAGATCCCATTAATTTTTAGCAAAACATTCAGCTAGTTAATTCCCAAGCTGGAATCATTAAATTAACCTACACTATAAATTCTGAATGTGCAGTTAGAGTGGCCTGGGTTAAAAACAGGGCCTGGCCCATCAAGAAGGCTCACCGGGCAAAAGTTTCTGCCAGGAAGCCTGACAGCCTGAGCTCAACCCCTAGGATCCAAGCGGTAGAAGTAAGCCTGACGGCCTGACTCAGTCCCTAAGATCCACGCGGTAGAAGTAAGCTTGACGGCCTGACTCAGTCCCTAGGATCTACGCGGTAGAAGGGAAAGAACAAACTCCCAAGCTGTCCTCTGACCTCCACTCATACTCATGCCTTGAATGCTAAATAAATAAATAAAATGTAGGTCTAACCCCAATTTTCTCTTCTAATGAGGGAATTAATAACATATTCTTCATATACATTTTAACAATTGAATGAAAGTACATAAAAAATAGTATCATTGTAAGAAGTACAGGCAAAATGGCTCAGTGGATAAAGGTATTTGCCCAATGCTGAATTCCACTCCTGGAAACCACAGCTAGAAGGAAAGAATCAATTCTGGCAAGTTGTCCTCTGACTTCCACATTCACTCTATATAGTGGTACACATCCACATTAACTAAATATTGATCTTTAATCACATGTCAAAGAAGACCACAAGGCCAGGTGTGGTGGCACACAACTGTAACCCTGGTACTCAGAAGAATCAAGCACAAGGATCCTAATTTCTAGGCAGGAAATTGCTGTGCTGTCTGTGACAGTGGTAAGAGCATCTGGCTTTGGCCAATGGCATGGAGGAGAGAGAATGGAAAGTGAAACAGACAAAATGGATGTGAATAGCCAGAGGTGGGAAGGGGAATTGTAAGGAACTAGCTTTGAGCCTTGGAAATACAGACTAAAAAGGTGCTCTGTGGGAAGAAAACAAGGAACCAGATGCCATGGTATAGACTTTGTTGCTTTTGTCTCCAGTGGATTGGTGCTAAACTTGGAATCTGAAGAGGTTCTGTGTGACAGGATCATTTTCTTATTTTGTAAGGTAGCACCAAATACTAGTTACATTTTCTACTCTTCCCTATGTTTCCTCATAGAAATCATCATTAAATATATAGGGGAAATGTAGCTTTTACTAAAATAACTAAGAACAAAGAAAGAAGTTAGTTCCAAGACTGCGGTTCACACTTACCTGCCCCCAGGCATACATGTTATTATGAGTCTGTGAAGGGTTGACTTTCGAAAGGAGGAAACGAGCCTTAAAAGTAAAAATAAATAAATAATAGTACTGATCAGAAACAGGCTTAGTAAGATAATCTACAGACAATATACCATCTAAAACCAATTTAACTGAATATATTGGTACATTTTGTTAAAATGTAACACAAAGTTAGATATTAAAATGCATCAACCACAATATAAATAATATACTTTCAACATCACTTATTTGTAACATTCATAAAATAATAAATACTGAATCCCAAACTCAGCACATAAAAGTTGTATTACAGGACTAGAGAGAGGGCTTAGCAGTTAAGAGCACTGATTGCTCTTCCAGAGGACCTGTGTTGGTTGGATTCCCAGCACCCATGTAGTGACTCACAACCATCTGTAACTACTATCTTTAACCTAGGGTATCTGACTCCCTCTTCTGGTTTCTTTCTGTGCTGCATGTGTGTGTTGTACAGACATAGGCAAAGCACCCAAACACATGAAATAAAAACAAGTTTACAAATGTTTATTTGTTAACATAAAACTTATTTTAAAATGAATGTGAAAATACAGTTTTACCTGAAACAAAAGAAGTCTAAAGCCTCATAAAAATGATTTTAATCAGCAGATGATAACTTAAGCAATATTTATCTGTCCTCTACAACAGCTAAATCAATCAATCAATAAGTAAATGAGTAATTAAATAAGGAAAACAACAATATACATTAAGATATTGACGAATGAATTCATCAAAAATCTTAATTCATTCTAGAAGAACAAAAGCAATCTAATCTTTTGAAATTTAGAATCGTACAAAAATCTTTTTCTATTCCCTAAGTAGCTCTAGTCCTAGGGTGAAAAGCCTGGGACTCATATATTAACTCCTAGTTAGGGTCGGCAGGCTTACAAACCTGGAATCTCAGTATCCAGGAGGCTGAGGCAGTAGGAATGTTCAAGGTCAGTCTGAACTACGTAGTAAGATACTACTTCTTTTAAAAAAGAAAAAGAAAAAAGAAAAACCTAGCTCCATTTAATGTGCTTTCTTGGTAGTACAAATAATATGTCTTAATTCTATTACAATAAAGTAGAGATAATAATAGAATGGGTATGGGGCTCAAATGAAGACGGCATGGAAAATACTTGCAAAGTCTCAATACATGATAGATAGCTCCTATTATAAACAAAGTAAAACTAATATAAAGTTGGTGTTGATATATCACTGTGCTAGATACTAGGGACAAAACACTAAGCAAACTACTTCCCTGCTTTATTTATGGAATAAGTAAAATGTGTAACAATTCACAATAGAACTGTTTCAGCTCTGATCAGAAAGGTTTCCCGAATGTGTGCCAAGTAGCCCTAACCTGACCACGTATGCATGTACAGATCCATTGGCTCCTCTGAGCTCTAAGAATCATAAAGCATGTTTTGATACCACAATGCTTTCTTGAACCTGACAAGTTACTTTCTACAAAATTGAAACAAATTAGAAAACCTCATAGGCTTTAAGAAAAGTACAGGGAATTGTTTTCCAAGCTGCTCTTATGTTTTTGCTAAGCCACAGCTGGCACACTGTCTGGATGGCATTACGGTGGTAACAAGAGCTATGATGGAGGCAGAACTAGAGAAAACCGGCTGTTTGGGCAACTAGGCAATGACTATATTGCTTTGTTCCCTTCCTGCCCTGCTTCCCTGTCCTGCCCTTGGCCTTGTGTGGCAGAAGGCTCATGTTACAATCAGAACACAAGCAGGATCACCTCACTGCGGTCCTGCATACACGACACAGGGTGTTCCTCACCTGGCTGCCACCGTGCTCAGTGTCAATGTATCTCGGCATTGGAAATCTGGAGTGAAGAATCTCTTGTGCATCATCTACCGGGGCTTGCAGAAGGTGCCGGAAGTTTTCATATTCTGGCATGTCCTGGTATCCTGACTTCCGCCACTGTGCAATAGTCTAGTTTTAAAAACAAAGGAATTATTTTAAATTTCTTGGTGATCTAAAATTCTTGAGTAGACTTTTCTTCAAAGGGAGTTATCTTCAGAAAACAAAAGAATATGGGAAAATACTTCCACTGACCTCAACTTTAAAAATTACAAGTACTTACTTCAGTTGAGAAAACATAAGTAAAAGGATATATTATTAAATACAAAATAAGCATATTCTTGTGGTGGTTTGAATAGGTATGGCCCCACAGACTCATGTATTTGAATGCTTAGCCCATGGGGAGTGGCATTATTAGGGTGTGTGGCCCTATTGGAGATGTGGGGCCTTGTTAGAGGAAGTGTGTCACATAGAAGTAGGCTTTGAGATAACACATATGCTTAAGCTCTGATCAGTATAAAATACAGTAGTCTCATAAGGCTGTCTTCAGATCAAGGCATAGAACTCTTCCTCCAGCACCATGTCTGCCTGCACACTGCCATGCTTCCCATCATGATAATCAATTAAACCTCTCAACCTATAAGCCAGCCCCAAATAAATGTTTTCCTTTATAGGAGGTGCCTTGGTCATGGTGTCTTCTCATAGCAATGAAATCCTAAGATACTTCTCCAATTTAAAAGTCAAAGGAAAATCAGATGCAATAAGCACAGATAGCTGAGGTGGGGTTTACTTAAACCAATGGACACTATGAGTAAGCCTCAATCAATGGAGGAAGAAAGGAGTCTGATATAAAAACAGTTTAAAGAAAGCAAAGACAGACCAGGTATGATGGTGCATGCCTATAATCCTAGCACTGACAGGCAAGGGCAAGAGTGTCAACTCAAGCTTGAGGTCAGCCTGCTCAACTTATCACGTCCCAGACCAACCAGGACTACAAAGTTTGACCCTGTTTCAAACACTGAAAACAAAAGGAACATAAAGAAATAGAAAGTAAAACTATACTGTTTTTAAAACTTAAAAGAAATAGAAACACCAGAAAAAATTACAACACTATGTATCACATCAAATTAATATCAACCAAAACATCGTTTCTGTTCTGTGAGGGAGGTTTTACTGCAGATTTCCTAGAGAAAACTAGTGACTTTCAAAAGTATTTACCAATGCAGTCACAATCTTTTCCTTTTGTTTGTTTTGTTGACAGTCTCTCTAAATAATCCTGAAATTCACTGTATAGACCAGGGTGGCCTCAAACTCATAGAGATCTGCCTGCCTCTGCCTCTTGAGTGCTGGGATGAAAGGTGTGCACCACCATGCGCAGCTAGTTACATTCTGATAAGACATAGACTAAAAATTTTACTAATGATGCTGATAATGCTATAAAGACAATGTACTGTAGAAGAGCAACTGTGAGTCTAGAGGCATAGTAATTAATTTAGAATGTTAAAGCTGGTTTGGAAGCCAAGTTATTTGAGTCAGTCAGTGTGTATTCTGTATACCTTTATGTTCTGCATTTCAAAGACCACCACTGCCCAGACTGGTGGCACAAGCCTTTAATCCCAGCACTTGGAAGGCAGAGGATTCGAGCCCAGCCTGGTCTACAGAGTGAGTTCCACAGCTATACAGAGAAACCCTGTCTCGAAAAAACAAACAAACAAACAAACAAAAAAAAATTTAGAGCATACTTTGCGGGCAGTGGTGGCACACACCTTTAATCACAGCATTTGGTGTCTCAAAAAAAAAAAACAAAAAAGGAAAAAAAAGAAAAAAGAAAAACCCTGTCCCTATTATTCTTCTTAAAATATAAGATGCATTAGAAGCTGGTATCAATTAAAAATAATCAAAAAACAAAAAACAGTGGCTGGAGAAGTGGCTCAGTGGTTAAAAGTACTTGACAGAGGGTCCAAGTTCAGCCTCTAGCACCCACATAAAGCAGTTCATAACTGCTCAGAACTCTAGCTCTCCTGGACTCCATTAGCACCTACACTCACATATGCATTGAATACATGTGAGCAAACACACACACACATACACACACACACATACACACACACACACAAACACAC